>NC_134294.1:2421060-2728368 GCF_949628215.1 Phalacrocorax aristotelis
AAAGGAGAGGGCTTAAGCATATGTTTAAGTGCTTTCTTGAATCCAGGCCAGGTCCTGTGCTTTAGCAGAGCACAACCTCACTCATCTTCCTCTCGGTATCAGAGTGAGACAGGAGCCCAGATGCTCGGAGATGATCCTTCATGCCTCTGGCAACGGGTCTGCTCTGACCAGCGCTGCAGAAACACCTCTCTATTGAGCACCTCCCTCCAGGAAAAAAAAAGGTCCCAGGGAAGCAGGGCTGTCAGCGCAGACAGAAGTGTTTGCCTCTCTGCCGCTGGGTAGAGATGCATAGAAACCTGGAGAAAAACCAGCCACCACCTTCCTTTGGAAAGAAGGAAATTGCTCTGTAATCGGGCATGTGGAAGTGAACTTCTGTGCTGACTCCAGAGGAATTTCGGCTGTTCCCTGGGGGTTGTGATTGCTGTTTGGGTCACATCCCAGCTCTGATCTCGGACTTGCCTTTGGGAGTGGGATTCCTCAGCACGGAGCTGCTGGCATTTGAGGAATGAGTGATGCTCGTTTCAGAAAACCAAGCAAACCAAGCATGTGTGTGTGTGTGTGTGTGCAGCTTAGCCGCGTCCTTCTCAGCAGAAATGGCAGAATTTCCCCACTGAAATGGAAGAAAAATTCAGGGAGCAGAAGTAAGCCCTAAGAGTTGTTGTCAGGACAAATGTATTTAACCACACCGCTCTCATTGATGGCAGTGCACGTTCAGGGGCTAAAAACCCTCTGCTTGTCTCAAAGCAAGACCTACAGCCCCTGCTTTGTGCGGGTGTTCTCACTGGGGCCCGTAGGACTCACGGGAACCAGTGCTGGGAGGTTTGGGAAGCCAGAGCTATAAAGGTGTTGCTGCGTTACACCATTATGGTTCCTGTATCACCAGGAAATAAGAAAATTTAGCAGAGACCCCACCTGGTTCCTCCAGAGATTGTGAGGCCAGGGAATGGGGATGTCCTTTTCTGGCTGCCTTGGGATGGAGGATGGGGAACCGTGTCTCTTGATTCAGATCCAGGAGGTCGGGCTCAGTGGAGGCGCAACAGGGCAAAACCCTCTGCCCCCTAACGCCCTGCGGATATCCGAGCTGGCGCTGTGAGAGGCGCTTCGTAGGCCTCCTCACTTAGATAAGCATGGTGGTCCTCCAGCCGAGGATGTGTCGGTGGAGCCTGTGCAGATAGACTGAGCAGCCCGGGGAACGCCCAGCTGGGGGTCCCCAGCGCAGAGCTGCCTCTGACACCGGCGTCTGATAAACATTTTTCCTCTCCTTCCCCGGCAAGCATGAGAGGGCCAGGCCCAGGAGCCATGGGAATCAACAGGAGTCTTTCCAGTGTGGGCTTTGGATCTTCGTCTGGATAAATAAATAGAAGGAAATAACAAATAACATGGTTCTAACAAATATTTTAGAAAGTGTAAATGTCTGCCTTTCGCTATGATTCCATCCAAACACCACAAAGGAAAAAATTTCCCTCCTTCTGTGATCTTTTTCCATCTGCCTTTCCCCAGTGATTGGGAGTGTTAATGCAGGCACCTTGGCTCAAGAGTCCAGCACAAGGAAACCCTGCGTGGGATTTCTCTGGGGGTGGTAAGTAACCTTCTTGCCGACCACCTTCGCGAGCGAGGCTTGTGCTTGGTGTTAAAAGGACCCCCCTTGCCTGCAGACTGAGTTCCCGACCTCAGAGTAACCGTTTGCTGAATTGGAGCGGCTCTATAAAAATAAATGCCGTATCGGTCATTTCTGTGGGTTTCTTGCCTCTGAATTGAGGTTTCCTCGGCTCCCTGCTTGCTGCTGCCTTGCAGCGACACCTGCTGCGCACTCCTAGGAGGAGAGTGGTTTTCGTTCCCGAGAAAGCGGTCCCTTTTCCCTAGGAAGGCTTGCAGCAAGGCCAGCTTTGGCTTTTAAGGTGGGAGCAAAGGAAGTGGGGAAGTCTGTTCCTTCCTCAACCAAAACCACTTGTGCCGTCCGTGACTTCTCCAACCCGTTCTGAAACAAAACCCCAATACTTTTGTTTTGCAAACTTCTCCCAGCCCAGCTCTGGGTGGGAAATGATGAAAAGCCTGCTGTTGCTCCTGGCACACAGCTCAGGAGAAGTAATGCAGGTGTCTGCCTGCCCCCCAGCTGGTTTTGCACCAGGAAGCAGCGGTTCAGCACGTCCCACTCCCCATGCGGTGTTTTGGGGAGCCTCCCTGGCCACGGAGGGAGATGTCAGTACCAACGCACTGGGAGGACATACCTGCGCTTGTCGCAGCCAAGAGCTGCCGTGGGGTTGGAGAAATGGGCCGACTTGTCTGTTTTCTTTCCTGCTAACGCTTTCCTCTCTGTCTCCAGTTGTAGGATTTTGGCAGAGCTGGCCATGATGTTACGGTTCGTGGTCGGTGCCCTCTTCCCAGCGCTGCTCCTGGCTGCACCGCCACCCATAAACAAGCTTGCCCTCTTCCCGGACAAGAGTGCTTGGTGCGAGGCGAAGAACATCACCCAGATCGTGGGGCACAGCGGCTGCGAGTCCAAGTCCATCCAGAACAGGTACGGATCCGCCCTCGGTGCCGAGCTGGATGCAGCTGATTTCCATTTGCAGGTGGCACCGGAGTGGCTTTGGGCACTGTCACTCGCACAAGAAGCCAGGCACAATGTCCTGCCTCTGCCTGGCTCCCTTCCCTCTGCCTCAGTGGAAGGTCAGATCTCCTGCCTTTGCTGGGAAGCAGGCACCTCCCCGGAGGCCTCATCCCGCCTGTTGTCTTTGCAGGGCCTGTCTGGGACAGTGTTTCAGCTACAGCGTCCCCAACACCTTCCCGCAGTCCACAGAGTCCCTGGTTCACTGCGACTCCTGCATGCCAGCCCAGTCCATGTGGGAAATCGTGAGTATCCCTGCCTGCTCCACGGTTCTTTCTGCGGGGCCTCGCGCAGGGGCTCCCAGCTCTGCTCTGCCACCACATCAGGGCAAGTCGTTCTCCTTCCCTGGGGTTTCCCCACTCGTGGTTCCCTTTCGGGGTGTCTCTCAGGTGACCGTACCCTGTCTGGAGATGCCTGGGTGGAAGGGGCTGCTGGAAGCAACGTGATTGCTGTGATGAACGATGCGTTTATCACTGTTTGCAGAAGCATCCCCCATCAGTCCCTGCATTATTCATCCCTGTGCTCATCCCACCTGCCTGTTCTCTTCACCGCTCCCTTTGTCACCTCCTCCCACTTGGGAGTTTTTGCCTTCGCTGGCCAGAAGTGCTTCCCACAGCCCATCTGCCAGTCACCCTCAGACCGCACAGTTTCGTGCCACCGTTGATCCTGGCATAAAGTGGCCATAAGCCCTACCTCCGAGGCAAGCCTAGGCACCCATGGAGCTGGGTTCAGCTCTCCGATTTGCTTTCAACTCGGATGTTTGGGCAGATGGTTTAGTCCAAACCATCCGAGATGCTCAGCAACGTGTCCTGTGGGTGGCCTTTGCAGTTACCACCGGTATTTCTGTGCCAGCAGTGCCTGGGAGCAGTGCCCCGCTTGAGTCGGTGCGTTTTCCCCGGGTCTCTGCAGCTTGTGACCTTGCGAGACATTCCCAGAGAGCTCTTGCCTTGCAGACTGACCGCGGAGGTTTGTCTGTATGGGCAGTGAGCCATCGGTTCTGGCTTAAAATACCTCAGCTCCGCAGGGCACGGGGCAGGTGAGAGCGCCTGCAGCAGGCTGGCCATCCAGGCGTGGAGCCTGCGTGCTCACTCGCTGCATCCTCCTCCTTCTACCCAGGTGACGCTGGACTGTCCAGGCAACGACGAGATCCCCAGGGTTGACAAGCTGGTGGAGAAGATACTTCACTGTAGCTGCCAGGCTTGCGGGAAGGAGCCG
Organism: Phalacrocorax aristotelis; assembly: GCF_949628215.1. Lineage (NCBI taxonomy): Eukaryota > Metazoa > Chordata > Aves > Suliformes > Phalacrocoracidae > Phalacrocorax > Phalacrocorax aristotelis. The sequence continues at coordinate 2,424,881 of NC_134294.1, forward strand.
AGCCACGAGGGAGCCCTGTTCAACGTCTACCTGAATGCGGAGGAGAACATGCCCGCTGAAGGTCCCAGCCCCCATCACTACACCCACCACCAACAGGAGGTGGAAGAATCCCCTGCCTCCAGCCACCACCACCACGAGGAGGAGGGCGACGAGTGACCTGGCCCTTGCGGACTGTCCTTGCAGCCGGCGGCGCGGGCAGGGGGTGTGTGCGAGGGAAAGGGCCGGGTTTGGGGAGGGAGGGGGGTGGTGGAGTCTTTCCTGTCTAATAGGTACCCTCACGCTTTGCTCTCCACGACACCCCGGGGCGGGAGGAACGTTTTGAGGCACAAGCTGAGGGGCAGACGTGGGGCTGGAGCTGCAGGGCAAGAGGGGAGGGCTCGGGGTTTTCTGATACAAAACTACTTGCACATAATAGTAATAATATATTGAGAGGAGCAGGAACCCGGACGAGAGGGTTTTGGCTGAGAGCGAGAGCTGAGCTGGGCTCCCCGGGGGCTCTCTGCAGGCTGCTGGACCTGCTGTGGAGCCTTTGCTGAGTCCTTCTGGGTTTTTCTCTTGTAAACAGCTCATACCTGGGGTGGAGGAAGAAGGGATGCAGCCTCTCTGCAGTCCCACAAGAGATGCACATCTCTCCTGGGGTGTGCGGGATCAGCGGCACCCCTTCTTCCTCCAATCTGCCCTGTCTGCCGAGGGACCCGTGGGCTCGGCGTGGCTGCGCTGTTCCTCCTGGCACCCGCCGGACCTTAATGCAGCCCCAAGCCCCGTGTATGGGGTAGCTGGTGGGGAGTGCTTTACCCCAGGATGTGCCTCTGGGGCTGCGTGCCTGAGGGTGCTGGGAGCCGTGGTGCTGAGAGCCCTGGCCTCGCCGGTCCTCGCGGCCACCATGCAGCTCCCTGGGGACGAGGGAGCTGGGTCATGCCGTGGGCGCTGGGGTTTTGCGATTTGTGGCCCGTGGGAAGGCCAAGAGCAGGCTCGTGCTGGGGCGCTCTGGGTGGGAGCCGGCCCCTCTCCCCCCTCTCCCTGCTGCACTTTAACGGTGGTGGAGGGAGAAGGGGGACGAGTGCCAGCATGCCGATGTACCTTTGCGGGAGACTGCTCGTGCAGGGCTGCGGAGGCTCGGGGTGGGGGGACGGCCCCGGGCCCCTCCTGCTACCCCTTTCTCTGTTGTATAAAGCTGGTTTCTTTGGCGCTGTCCTGACAAGAGCTTCCAGAGCTTGTAATCGACGCCTCCCCCTCCTTTTTACAAGTTGTGGGTTTGTTTTTTTTTTCCCTTAAATAAATTAGTTCTGACTTCCATTTCTTAGCGCTCTGATGCCTGTCTGGTTTTTGGCAGAGGGCTCCTCAGTGCTGACGGGGGAGAGGCCGTTTACACCAGGACACCCGGCGGGACAACGGCACAGGAGGGTACAGGGCACGGGAGAGCGATGGTTCCCTTTAGCTTTCTGCAACGTTCAGTTTGGGAGGAGGAGGGAGAGCCGCTAAAAGGAGAACCGGCCCCAGATGCTCAGCATATGGGCTGCACGTGGACACGGGGAGCCGGCGCGTCGGCTGGCGCCCAGGCGTGGTTGCACTCGAGGGCCCTTGTTGGGGCGGCCTGGAGGTTTAAGGGCTGTTGGTCCCACTTGTGTGGGAAGTGCGTGGGGTCTCTGCGGGATCATACGATCTTTACCGGCTCTGTTACCACTAGGTGACACTCTTGATCCAGCGCGTTTCATGGCATCCAGATGTTCATGGCCTCCAGGAGTGCCTCTGGAGTGGAGGAAGGCGAGCTTGGACACGGACATGGAGATCCCTTCGTGTGTGAGGAGGGGACCCAAGCGCCTTGGCTGAAAACCCATGGGCTCTTTGCAAGGGTGTTTGGATCAAGCGTTCCCTGGGCAGGGCAGAGTGTGCCCTCGCAAACCTCCGGTCCCGCTGCTGCCCGGCTCACCCAGCCTGGCTGTGCCCTCAGAAACGCTCAGATGACGCTCCCTTGCCTGAGCCTGACCCTGGGGCAGGACCCCTCTGCTCCCAGCCGGGCAGGAGGCCGTGCCGTGCAAGCAGCCAGCTCTCACTGCCCCTCTCTTGGAGCCCCAGGCTCCGGGGGCTCCGTGCGAGTTCCAAGAGCGGCTCTCGGGTGGTGAAGCCGGAGAGCGTTTGCGTGAAGGCAGGAATTGCTACAACGAAGGGGATGGACTGAAAAGGAAGGACCCTGGCAGGGGTGGAGGTATCCTGTGCATTAAGATAATGTTTTTAGGCCGCGAAGTGTCTTTCCAAGGAAGGGGGCTTTACCGGAGAGCCAGGAAAAGGTGGAGAAACGCGTGCTGTTGCTGACCACCACCACGTGGCCCCTTTACTGGTGCGCAGTGAAAACAGGAGCTGGGTTTAGCAGGGGGACTGTTCCTGTAAACTCCAGGAGCTGCAGTTTGGGGTGTTGGGAGCAGGATGTCTCCACCTCCTTTCGACACAACCTGAGCTTCAGTGGAGGCAGGCAGCAGAGGGCTGCTTCGCAGATGAAAACGCAGATCTTTCAAAGGCAGCCAGCCAGGCTCCAGCTGAAGCCTGCCCCAAGGAGCCAGCCCAGCTGAAGGAAGGAAAGAGGTCCTGAGAGTACTCTGCACTACTAGAGGCCACTGTGTTAAGCCCTGGGCTGCCTGGATGTCCTCGCCGAGGTCTCTCAGCCTTCCAGTTTTACTCACTCCATCTCACCAGCCCTTTTTTTTGCTGTGTTGACACTTGGGTGGCTGTTGACAACCTGGTTTTGCTTTCCCCGCCAGCGGTACTGGAGAGCAGAGCTGGTGGAAACCATGATCTCCTGCAGATGTGTCCAGAAACACAGCACAGGGGAGAGAGCACAAACAGGCCAGCAGAGCTGCCGGAGCGGAGAAGCTTTTGCAGGGGCAATGGTAGGATTTGGACCTCATTTTAAGGCAGTTTTTTTTTTAAACACATTTTGCTATGATCGATTCAGATTCACTTCCCCAGCAAACACATCCAAACCAAGCATACGAAACCTCCCACGTACCGAAGTGCGGAGGGGACAATCCTGATCCGATCTCCTCCTCTACAGCAAAAGCTCTGGAGATAAACTGAGATGCTCCTAAGGTCAGGGCGCAGCAAGGCTGAGAAGGAAGGCTTTGCACCGTGCCATGACTTCCTCGCCGAGCACTAGTGTGGACCCAGCTGGGATAAATCTGTGCCGCTGCATCCATTTATCCCAGCTGGGGAGGGTTTTCTTGCTCGTTCCCAGCACAGATGGGACGAGGAAGTGAGGGTTTCCTGGTACAAGCGCTTTTCTAAAGAAACCTCCTGCTGCGATCAGAGCCTCGCGTGTGTGCGCGCTGCCCTGGGATGCCTGCCAGGACGGAGCGACGCAGAGGTGGCCCGGGAGGTTCGGCTGGGAGCATCCGAGGAGAGGGTCCTGGGGAAGCAGTGGGAGGGCAGATGCCGTGCACGAGCTCCCAGGAGAGCTTGGCCTGGTACGAGCGACGGCAGCCCTTTCCCTGTGAACAGCTTTCGAGAGGCACGGAGATCCTGGGGGGCTGCATGGGGGCTGCGTCCAGGCGCAGCGGTGAGCTCTGCTTTGCATCTCCCCTGCCCCTCGCTCACAGGTGGTTCCCAGGCCCGAATTGCCCATTCAGCCACTAGGAAAAGCATGACAAAATTGTTGAAAAGGTGATCAGAAAAGTAGATCTTGGTGAAGAGACAAATTTCTGTTCCGGGCCGGGCGGCTGGGCAGCCCTGCAGGGGGATGGGGCTGGCGGGGCAGGCAGCGAGCACAGCCGGTGCTCGTCACACATCTGCAGCAGCACCCTCCCCGGGGAAGCGTGTTAACAAAAGCTTTGGCAGCAGCACGGGGAGGAAAGGGCAGTGCCTGGCCCTGTGACCGCAGGGGTAGGCGCCAGGGCCACAACAGGGACACACAGTTTGCGCTGGGGTCGGCGCCCTCGGCCCTCGTCTCCCCCGGACAGCATTTGCAGCCATTTGTTGGAAGGAAAAAAAACCCTTTTGTCATCTGGGTAATTAAAAAACCCAGATCAGTCCCTGCCAAGCACCCCGAGGTACTGGCCCTGAAGCGTGCAGGTGGTAGCGTGGGACACCTGACAGATTCAGAAGCGTCTTCTGAGCTAGAAGGGCTGAAGAAGCCAGCAGGACCCGCTACGGCCTCTGACACCTCACCTCCCGCTTGCCAGAGGGCAAGTTGCCGCGGTTCCATCCGGGGTCTCCCCTGCGAAGGCAGGGACCGGGGCTGCACCGAGGTGGCCCGGGTAACCCCGCAGCAGAGGGGCAAGACCACCATCTATCCCGCCGCGGATGCAGCCTTTTCCCTTGGCTTCCACTCACACCCTCCATCCCTGGCTACAGCTCACTGGAAAATGAGCCAGCAAGTCCTTTCCATGCCTCCGGCTGCTCTTTGAGCAGGCAGCTGTGGGCTATTGCGTGCAGGTTTTGTTGCTTTTTATTCAGCTTTGCAAAATTTTGCTTTTTACCGACTGGCGTGGAGGACGGAGCCTCGCGCGGCGCTGCCGGCCGGGCTTAGGCGCAGGCCTGCCGGCCCATGGGTCGCTGCCCACCGGCCAGGCGAGCGTGGGGTCGCCGGCATTGGCAGAGGCGGCCAGTGGAGGGGAGGCAGAGCGTGGTGCTGGCGGCCTCTTTAAGGCAGAAAAGGGAACTCTCTGGCTGCCACTTTGTGGAGTTTCGACCAAATCCCTGTTTTCATTAGCATTTCATTTCATCTCCTCCTCTCCCCCCCCAGCCCCACCTCCTCCGAATCAGCATTTCTGCATCCTTTTCTGTGCATCACAGAGCAGCAGGTAAAACTCCGGCTGGCACCTGCACACACGCGCACCCGCGCTCACACACGCGCACCCCTGCACGCCGGACGCACCTCTGCCGGGGGAGAGGCACCTTCCCACGCTCCTGCGTGTTGCATCTTCCTCCTCACAGGCGAGTTTGGCTCGGAGCATCCCCGTGCTCGCCTCAGGGCTGCTCTGCTTCGCCTTGCTGGCTCTGGCTGCAGCAGCAGCAGAGCTCAGGCACGGAGCTACTCGGTGGGGCCCTGCTGCCCCAGGGGACGGAGCTCTGCAGGCAGCCAAGCCTGGCTGAGCCTCAGGGATCCGGAGCATCCCCAGCATCTGCAACGTCCTGGCATCCAGAGCATTCCCAGCATCCAGGGTATCCTCGGTCCAGAGCACCCCTGGCATCTGGAGCATCCTGGGATCCAGAGCATCCCCAGCATCTGAAGTATTCTGGAGTCCTGAGCATCCCAGCATCAAGAGCGTCCTGAGCGTCCTGAGGTCCAGTTTATTCCTGGTCCAGCACATCCAGAGCGTCCCCGGCACCTCAAGCATCCCTGGCATCTGGAGCATCCCGGTGTCTGGAGCATCCCCAGCATCCAGAAGCAGCGTCCAGGGACATCCCAGCGCAGGAGGATTTGCAGGGACAAGGAAATGCCTGGCTGTGAGTAACGGGGAGCGGAACCTTGCTGCTGCTGCTCAGCTCCTGGGAAGCTCACTCTGCCCTGGTTGCCAGTGAAGAGGGAGAGCGGGGGGAGAGAGGGAGAGGAGGAGGAGAGGAGAAAGGACAGACACAGAGCAGAGAGAGCAAGCTGGTGCTTCTCCCCCTGGAGTTGGCTCCGGCAATGATCACCTAGCGCACGTCACAGCCGGAGAAGGTCCCCCCAGCTCCAGAGCCATCCCTGCCACCCGGCTCCTCATGGAGGGCGATGTGGGGGCCCCCAATGCCAGCGTGCTGGGGGAGCGCTCGCTGCTGGTGGGGAGCAGCTGGGTGGCCGCTTTCCTCTGCTTCATCATCCTGCTGACCACGGCGGGGAACTTCCTTCTCATCCTCCTCATTGTCACCCAGCGCTCCCTCCGCAACACCTCCAACTACTTCCTGGTGTCCCTCTTCATGTCCGACCTCATGGTGGGGCTGGTGGTCATGCCCCCGGCCATGCTCAACCAGCTCTACGGCCGCTGGGTGCTGCGGGGCGACTTCTGCTCCCTCTGGTACTCCTTCGACGTCATGTGCTGCAGCGCCTCCATCCTCAACCTCTGCGTCATCAGCCTGGACCGTTACCTGCTCATCATCTCCCCCCTCAAATACAAGCTGCGGATGACCTCCTGCAGAGCCCTCTGGCTCATCCTGGCCACCTGGACCTTGGCTGCGCTGGCCTCCTTCCTGCCCATCAAGATGGGTTGGCACGAGCTGGACTTCGAGGTCCGGTCAGCAAACGTCACCTTGCAGGGGGACGAGGACCAGTGCCGGCTGCTGGTCAGTTTGCCCTACGCCTTGGTGGCCTCCTGCCTGACTTTCTTCCTCCCGTCTGCCGCCATCTCCTTCACCTACTGCCGCATCCTCCTGGCAGCCCGGAAGCAAGCGGTGCAGGTGGCTTCCCTCGCCTCCAACATGGCCAGTGCCGCCACCGCCGAGACCACGCCGCAGGTAAGGTGGCCGCAGGGGCACGGGTGGGGTGCCTGGGGTGTTCCTGCCGTCGGGACGGCCTCGGGGCCGGGGCCGGCAAAGGGCTTTGGCCACCAGACTGCAGGGAGGGAGATTTTGGGTAACATCCACCCCCGCGATGGGAGGACGGCTGCTCCACGGTGTCCTTGGAGGTGCCCCGTGTCGTGTCCCAGCGATGGTGTGCTTTTTTGGCTGCTCGGGAGCACAGAAACAGCATGAGCAGAAGCAGAGAAATAAATTAAGATACAGGGAAAAATGCTCAGCAGCGCAAAATAAATGCCGTTTTGCCCCCCTCTTGGCTGGCATCATCCCAGAGGGTTTTAATCTTATCTGACTTTCCACTCATAAATCTTGGCCATGGTGGGCGTGACACATATGGGGGAGACGGATTTTAAATAACAGCAAATACCAAATTCTGGAGAGCACCTCATTTGGAAGAGCCAGCTTCTATTTTTTGTTACCTGCTCGATAACGGGAACCCCAAAGAACCTCCGCCCTCGGCTGCTGGTTCAACCAGTGGGTGTGGTTTTATAACCAAAATGTGGCTGCGCTTGTTTGTATTTCTCTGGGAGAAGGTAAATGCCACTAAATCAAACATCTTTAATTCCCCATACTAGGCTTTACTGACCTCATATCCTACAGGGAAACAACAAACTTAATTGCCTTTAAATACCTTGATTTAGTTTGTTGTTCTCTCTCTTTGAAGAAAGGAGCCAGGACGCCCTGACCCGGCCAGCTCTCCCACACATGATAAGATGCACCAGCCTTTCCAAAGGAAAATGAGAATCAAAGAATAAACAGGCAATATCATAAAGCGTTTAATTTCCCCCCTGCCCAGGTGCCGGGTTTTTGGACTCTACAAACGCAACCTGCCGCAACCCGGCGGCCCCGCGCAGGCGCTTGGCTCTGCCGCGGAAAACCTACGTCCGCCCACCGCATCTCAGCAGAGACCAGTGTCCCGGCAGGTCCCCACGAGCCCCGAGTCGGCTTGGGGTGAGCTGAAAACAAGGCGTCAGCCAGGGAACCCTCGCATTTCAGCTTTTTAACCAGATTTTTGTTCTCTTTTTGGGTGGGAAGCTGAGTGGCAATGGGGCCTTACTTAATTATGGCAGAGGGCTGAGAGAATAACTTTGGCTACAAGAGGGGAGAGAGGACTGAGCTAGTTACGGTGTTTGTAGGCTGAAATGTTTGACGTCCTGCTTTTAAAAATGCCATTAGTTTGCTGCTCTAATCAGCAGCTAGAGCCGCCTCTTTCGGGCATGCTTTATCCCCACCAAAACATTGACTAAGTTACATTCGTCTATAAAAGAAGCATTTTAATGAGAAAGCCTCTATTTTACAGTTAAAAAAACCCCAACTCTCAACGTTGTGGGTTTCTATTGCCTCCTCTTCCTGACTTACGGCTCAGGGACTGCGGTGCGTACCATCCTCCTGCCCCCTGTGAGAAGGGAAATAACGGCAGGGTTTCTGCGGGATTTGCAGCACCAAACGCCACTTTTCTTGGGCAGGAGGCTGGTGCCGGTGCTGGCGGCTCCAGCCCGGGGAGAAGCGCTCTCTCACCACCCCGTCTCCTGCTGCAGGCTCCCCGCGCCCCGAGCCAGCCCACGGCCGGCAGCGAGAGCAGGAGGTTCGCCAACAAGCACAGCAAGAAGGCGCTGAAGGCCAGCCTGACGCTGGGCATTCTCCTGGGCATGTTCTTCGTGGCTTGGCTCCCCTTCTTCGTCACCAATGTGACGCAGGTAAGCACGTGTGGGGGTTTTTATGTTGGGTTTTCAAAAGCTTTTCACGTTGAATCCAGCTGGGTTGGGTCTCAGATGTCTGCAGGTCTTGCTGGAAAGCCTCTGGGACCAAAGATGCAATTTCTCCAGGGAGTAACAGCAAGGAGAAACCCTTCCAAAGAGTTTTGGAGGGTTCCTTCAAAAGGAAAACGTTGGCATGGCTGGGAAACTGCTCTGGATCGGGGCTGAGGTGGGAGACACCGCTAACCCTTGCCATGTCTCCCCGCCAGGCAGTCTGCAGCTGCGTCCCGGCCAGCTTCTTCGACGTGCTCACCTGGCTCGGGTACTGCAACAGCACCATGAACCCCATCATCTACCCGCTCTTCATGAGAGACTTCAAGAGGGCCATGGGCAAATACCTGCCCTGCTGCCGGCGCTCGGGGGAGCCCCGTCCCAGCGCCATCTCCCTCTCCATGAGGAACTCCAACAGCGGACCTCGCGCCGCCACCTCCCTCAAGAACGTCCTCACTTTGCAGGCTGAGACCGACTCGGTTGACTCCGGGGCACTGGGGAATGAACACGGCCTGCTGCCGGCCATCGACGGCTCCCCGGCTCTCCCGGGCCCTGCCACCCACTTGGTCAACCTTTTCGCCACAGAGCCCCCAGAGGCAGAGCTGCAGCACAAGCAGCTCAGCAACCCTGTGGCCTGAGCGAGGGTGTCCGTGGGGCTACAGCCGTGGGGAGATGCCGACGGGGGGGTTACGGACCTCTGCGTGCTGGGGAGGATCCCCCAGCACAGCGCAAACTCTCCGGAGGGCTGGTTTGCCACGCGACGTCTCCCTGCCCATGCGTTGCTGCTCGATGCCCTCTTCAAATGCAATGTGCATCTCCCCGGAGAAGACGTCGTCACCGAGCACTTCCGTGGGTAGGTTTAAACAGTGCAAAGCCACGTTTTACTGCTGAATTAATCTGCCTTGTTTCTCTCTCTTTCCATCCCTCCTTCGCTCACCGTCACCAATCCCTCACTCTTCTCCGAGGGCTGCTTCTCGTGGCCTTTTTCATCTCCCGTTAGTCTGAGCCTCGGACTCCAGTCCCTTCCGCCAGCCTGTGTCTGCCTAAACTTAAACCAAGGCTTGGTTTTCAGCTCCCACTCGCACAGCTTAGCAGATCACCTCTGTCTCACCAACTGCACCCCGAGGACCGGTGAAAACCACATCCCATGACTCACGGACAAGAGGTTCGGGGCTGCTTCAGGCCACAGAACATCACGTCTTCTTGGGGTTTAATTTCCTCGCCTGATTTGGGCTGTATCTGTCTCGGTTTCCTGTGAAAGCCGTGAGTTGCAACCCAGTGAAACCATCGTGTTTAATCATGAACAGCCAGCACTACGGGGGATTAAATTTGATGCAAAATGTTCAACGCTGCTCTTTGGATATTCAGCAAGGGTGTGGGTGTTCGCCTTGTTTGTGGCTCTGTGGGTATCCTGACAGTAGTAAGTGACGGAATGAGCTTCCCTTTAGATTTCATCCTACAGCTTCCTATTTTTGGCATATGACCATCACCCTTTGCTATGACAATCTGTCAATTTTTAGATGATGCAGTTAGAAAATATACTTTTTTTTTCCCCCCTTCAAATTAAGAATCTAAATGAATATTGTGTTTTACATGACAGTGCCCCCCCCCCCCCAGCCATCAGCAGAGAGAATAGTGAGTAATATGCTAAGTGGGCACTTAAAGAAAACCACAAACGCTTTTAGCAAATTCTTCCTCAAGTGCCTTTCGGCTGCAGAGAGGGGTTGGTAGTTGGTTGCGGAGTCCTCCCTGGGCTCCGCACCCTGCGAGCCTCGCTGCCTGCTTGCCAGCTCACGCTGTCGCATTTGATCGTGCTCCTGAAGCTCGTGGTTACACAAACGACTACAAAACATCCCAAGGATATGGGATGCTGGAAGAAGCAGCCACACGCCAAGCAAGACTCATTTCGTTTTCTTTCCACGTTGCCCACGTATGTTCCGGAGCTGAACAAGTGTTTTTATGACTAACTTGACATTTATTTGCTACAAATCCCCTTGCAACTGACGGCCGGCCCAGCGGTCAATGATAAATAACCACGGAGGACTGAGCACAGGTTCAAACATCAAACCGGTTAATTCATTTTCCCACGTCTGTGGAGAGATAAGTTGGGTTTGGTAGCAAGCAGAAAGATAAATACGTACATCTTTCCACAAATGGCTTTATATAAAAACATACTTTGACTACAACTCTGGTTAAAAACGAGTAGAAAAATACAGGAGGAACTCCGACAGTCCGTTAGGTAACCATGCCAGCAGGCAGAGGCTTCAGGAGACGGACAAAGAGAGACCGCTTCAAGCCAAATGCTCAAAAGCAATAATACATTACTCTCTCATCAAGCCAATTCTTCCTAATAAGCTCTTTGCTTGCGGACAAATCCCCCGATGCAGGAGAGAAACTGTATGAAAACCCAGCAGTGCTAACGCTGACCGGCGGAACGGGCCCCTTGCTGCGGGATCCCACAGCCTGTCCCGGAGACGTCTGCCGCGGCGCTGCAGCGAGGCGCCGCTCCAGAACCGGAGCGAGCAGGCCTGAGCCCCCCGCGGCGGAAGGCATCAGGGAGAGGAAAAGCAGGGCACCATACCCAAAGCCGCTGTGCATTGCCAGGTTCTGCCGCCGCCCCCAGAAACAGCCGCGTTTCCAGCTTTGTGAGAAATAATCTGCGGGTAAGGTTTGCAGAAAGCTGGGGAAGGAAAGGAGAGGTGGTTGTTAAACTACCTTCTGGCACAGGGAGGGAGGAGGACGACGCCGTGCGAACCACAATCGGAAGCCGCAATCGCGCTGTTTCCCCTCGTGAGCCAGCGAGACCTCCCAGACCCGGGTGCGGGAAGGCATTCGTACCAACTCGCGCTGGTCTTAAAGCAGGGTAACACAGAGCTCTTCTCAGAACAGGGTTCACCCTCCAGCTGTGTTCCTGCGGGGTCATGTTTTCTTGGGCTGAGCAGCAAAACAGGCCAGAAAAGGACCTTTTACAGCAGATGCGGGTCTGTCCCACACGGTTTGGAGGACTCTGCGCAGCCAGGAGGTAAAGCAAGGTCCCCCGCTCTGGCTTGAGTCTGAGGGCGAAGCGAGTGGGTGCCGATACGCTTTTACGGAAGGAAATGAAACAGATTCCTGTTTATCCTATGCCAAGTATTGGTTTTATTCTAAGCCAATTAAAAATATGGCTAGAAGGGGCTTTTAAGGCTGGAGATGTGCGTGGGGGACAAAACGAAAAGTCTCTGTGGGTTGCTGGCTTGCAAAGCCTGGCAGGAAGTTTCACAAAGTAATAAATCATAAAAAGCCCACTTGTTTCTTCTGCTGTCTTTCACCTAGGGACTCAAAGCATGTTTCTAATAGTAATGAGGCCTCGAACACTCATCGCCCTCAGCTTGCAGATAGGGAAACAGTCGTCTCGATTGGAAAGCGCCCAAGCCCTGGCACCAAACCAGCAGCAGAAGGAGAAGGAAGCCAGGTACACGGAGCCTTTCCCCTCCCCGGCTAGCAGAGCCGAAGCGTGGGCGCTGAGACGTACAGAGCTGGGCAGCCGGAGCCTGCAACGCCCCTGCTCATGTGAAAACCAAAACCCAACTCGACCGATGGTAGAAAAATGTTTTTTAATTTCCTAGTGACGAGCCCCTCTCTACGATATGCTTAAAAATACCCACAGAGCCACCTGCTTTCTCAGGAGTTATACAGCAGAGATGCAGTCCCTAATGGTGACAGCTGCTTCCCTTGAGGATAAACCCAGTATGTGCGAGGAGGGAAGTGCCATCGCTTCCTGAGGAGCAATGCTGATTCAGGCAGGAATTGGGCTTCTCCTGTCCGTGGGGGATGCCGTGGGCAGCTGCTCCGAAAGCTTTGATCCAGTGTCACGCCAGTGCCACACTCCAGGCTCTCAGGGGGGTCTGAAAACTGCAGCTACAGCTCTGCCGGCTCGACCGATACGCCTTTGGGAGTGCCAGTGCAACGGACGGTGCTTTGAAAGCAGTTTTAGTGCTGGCTGAGCATCTCTGCCCAATGCAGAGAGCTCTAATTTGCTCCCTCGCCCGCTGCCGGTTTGTTGCTGTCCCTGCTGTCTGAACAGTCTGGGCAGGGGAGCGAGGCTTCTCCCGGGAGGCAGCTGGGGGGGTCATGGAGGTGAGCAAGGCTGGCTGGGGGAGTCTCACCGCCAGCCGCATCCTCCTCTCGCATGGTGTTTTCCTCTTCCCCAGCCTCGCTGCCTGCTGCCTGCTGTGATTTCTTGGCTAGAGGTGAGAAAAGACTGCTGCTGCCCTTCTCTTCCTGCCGACAGTCCTTGGTTTTAATGCCCACAGCTTTTAGGATTGTGTCCATTTGCTTCATGTAGTCCAGGTGACCGTTTACCTGCAAGCACCAACAAGAGTCCTGTTAGTGGGGAAGCTGCTGGGAACACAGCTCAGCCAAGTCCCTCATCTCAAAAGCCACTGCTGCTGTGAGAGTCGGGTTTAGCTCTGAAAGGCTGAAAGAAGAAAGACTGAAAAATGCAGTTGTCCACTGAATAACCTGAACTGGCCGCACCCATCGTGGCACACGCTGCTGCTGGATTACTTGTCCTCTAAGATGCATATACTTAAATGCTTGGACATTGCTGAGTTACAAAACCCCAGATTCTGGGTGCCACGAGGGTAAGAGAGGAGGTGACCTGCCATGGCGAGAGACGCCCAGGTAGGAGACAAGTTGTCTTAGTTCAACTACCTAGTCTAAATCACGTCCTCCCTGTGCCTTCACTCCTTTGTAAAAGCAAAGATTATCGTATTTAAATGAGGTTATAGTCATTAACCCTCACAACAGCTACCAAGTGCATTAAGGTTCTTGGCTGGAAGGAGCACTGATCTGTCCCACACCATATAAAACTGGGAGCCTGAGAGTTATGAGTTCATAAACCAAATTAAAGTCAACAATACGTGCAAAACCCCACACATTTTTATTGTAAGTTGATTTCCATGGCAAGATAAACCCTTCTGAGATGGATGTTGGAACACACTCTTCCAGTCAGGGCACAGGGGGCAGAGCAAACCTCCTCTACAGGTTATTGTCATACGCTAAAGGCGGCCTGGCTGCAAAGGCAGAAACTGCCTCCTTTGTTTCAGGGGTGCCGTGCGAGCAGAGCGTTTGAAGTAACCACAGCCGAGACCCTACCAGAGACCGGCCTTCGGGTCTCCTCTGCTGTTGTACTCACAGCCAAAGCGGGAGGAAGCGCTTGCGAGCGCAAGGTGGATTTATAGTGTTTTTTTCAGTGGAGAGGGAAGTGAGGTCAGGCTGAGTCGAGGCCATTTCAATGCCTGACGCGCCAGCTGGCCTGTAGATTTCAGCAAAGATTAAGGGGTATGATTTGCATCTTGAGATAGTTTAGCATCTTTGGTAAATTCTCCTTCTAACAGTTTAAATCCTTCCTGACCCAGCCAGAAAGCTGTCTCAGGCAACACCGCCTCTTATTTTCCCAACTCTTGCTAGTAATGAGGGAATTTCCGCAGTGGGGAATACCTGACACCACAGTCCCAGGTTTCCTGCTTCCCAGACACGTGTACGAACACCCCAGGAAGGGGCTGTCTGCTCATACAAGATGGTAAGGGCCCTTTGCAGAGCTCTGCAAATAAACCCAGCCGTGGACCTTCTGCTCTCCTCCCTGCCAGCTCAGTCTGACAGCCTGGCTGACGCCTGGGCAGTCCTTCCTCGCTCTGCCAGCAACCAGGGCTCCCAGCACACCTCTACCCAAAGCTAAAGCAAACCTCCTTTCCCGCATGGGCACGATACAAACATCCTAGCTGCTCACGTGAAGCCGCTTTTCAGTGGTAACATTTGGATGCACTTAGGACTTGGAGCAAAATGAAGGATTTAATCAGCACATTAGTAACGCAATACGCGACTTTAATCAGTCCAGATGGCTCAACAGGCTCTTGATGTTTTGAACAGATTAGTTAATTAAAATAACCATTGAAGGACTAAGGGACTGGCTGTTAAGACGTGTACATTGTTCTCTGAAAAAGTATGAACCTTTTACTACTCAGCAGGGGAGCTTGATGCCAAAGAAAGCAGTGAGCACAGCGTTGGACAAGGTGAAGAGGAGCAAGAAGGAAATGGATGTCCTGGGAGGGGTCGCTGAAGTCTCTTGGTTTGCTGTGTTCTGAAACCTCTACAGTCATCACAATCTGCCTGCCCTGGTCAGCGCTCGGGGATTTCTCAGCCTGTTACGTTACCTAGTCATTAGTCAGAGAGAACCAATTTCCTCTGCCACCCTGAGGCCTAGATTTTCATAACTCCTCAGTATCCAGCAGCTTCCACTGAAACAACGGGGAATTCCTCTTCCCTGAGCACCGCGCTCACTGAGAGACGCTGGCATTAAGCAATTCTGAAGAGCTGAGCCTTTCCTCACGCAGCTAGAAGAGAAGTTGAGACCTGAAAGTCTGTCCCTTACTGCAGGTCTGCTAAGACCACTGAATCTCTTCAAGGGAAACTCACTGCTGTTTCCAGGATAGCCCGGGAGAGGATGCCGTAAAGCCAGACCAGCGCAAGCCCTGAGAGGCGTCGGAGGAGGCAAGACTCCTTCTCTGCTACTTTGTGACATTAAGTACTGAGCCATCAGCAAAAGAACAGCGGACAAATTGCCTCGCCACTTTAAAACTGTGAAGCCATCCTGGTGGGAAAATTCTGCAATTCCATCTCTCAAAAGCCTGTTTTCATCCGCAATCGGAAGAGCTGAATTCCTCCGCTGGGTAGGCCGTGCTGGAGAAGGGATGGGAGCATCTACAGCATTGCAAGGGACAATAAAAGCTTTAAAGGGAAATAAAAAATTGTTTGGATATTTGTCAGAACAAAGTGCAGGAGGAATTTGAGAATAAATGGAAAAGTGTTCTTGTAACCAAAGCAAATAATATTTATGCTTGGTATAAGGAAATGAAAGCAGCGGGGTAGGTTTCTCAGTGTGCTTAGGTGACCTCTCCCCTGTTGTATCTGATTTTATGGTTGCTTTACTCACTGGAAAACACAAGCCAGCTGCCTGTATCACTAATTCTGCTGCAGGGCTACGGCACCGCAAGGGAAGATCTCCAGAGAACTACAGATGATAGCGTTGTTCAGGGGATCGATCAGTCAGCTGAAAGGAGCCGTCAGTTCAGTAAGTTGGGAAAGGTTTTCAAGTTCGAATCCACCCAAACGTGTCAAAAATGTCATTGAGCATAATCAGCTGCGCCTTTTAAATTCAAATGGAAGTCTTTTTATTTGGTACAATAAGTGCCTCTGGTTACGGTGTCATAAAAACACAGTTCAGTTTATGGGAGCTTTGAAAAGAAATAATGCCACCCCTGGGCCCGCGGCCAGCCCGCTGGCAGTGGCTGTACCAAGGAGAGCTGTGAGCTCTGCGGCACAGATACCGCTCTCCCTATTAATGACAGCAGTTCTAGGTGGAGAGGGGCAGGGGCAGAGATCAGCGTGTCTGAGAAGAGATGATAACGGAATCGATCTGCAGTTACCACGCAGCGCTCTCCATTAGCGGTAAGCCGGTGCAACCTCCACGGCACCACTCGATGGCCTTTGTGGCTGGTTTTCCCCAGCGTTGCGAAAGAACAGATCAAGCACCAACACAGGATCCACCCAGCTCCTCAGGGCAGAGGAATAATCCCGACTTCTCTCAGGTTATGAGCTGGAGGAACGCCAGGTGTACCCCAGAGCCCTGAGGGGCCGCCTGGGGAGCCTGCCAAGTGGCAGGCAGAGAAGGGACCTGGGAGAAAGGAGACACTACGCATGATCCTGGCTCTGCCGCAGACTCACATGAGCACAGGCAAGATTCTTGCTCCATCACCACACTGGGTATCACAAGGACATTACTCTGCTCAATGTGGCAGAAGTTGCCAACTCCAGCGCCAACTCTTGTAAGATACTGTCCAGTTTCCTTCACGAAGAGCTCCCCCGCCTGCTCCAAAGCCCGGCACAGCTTGCAAAGCTCTTTGCTCCGCAGGGCTGCGTAAGTTGCAAAAGCTCACCTGAAAGTCCCTTGGCCTCTCTGCTACCTGCAGGGAGAAATAAAGGGCAGAGCAGCTGGCTGTGCCCTCCTCCTGCTCTCCTTGACCAAACATCCCATGATTCACAGAGAATTACTGAGGAGCAAGGGAGGCATGCAGCGTGAGCAGAGGGTGCGCAGGTACTGCCTGCAAGTCACAGGAGAGAATTTCACCTCTTTGATTTGTTTTGAGCCCGTCGCATCCAAAGAGCAACTTTATAATGCAGGAAAAAGATACCCTCAGGTTTAAACGTCTCTCCAGAGCTTCGTTATTTCAGCAGGAGCAGCAATGACCACCTTGGAGGGCACCACAGTTGCAGGATTCCCTTTTGACAAATACTATCTGTTTTAACAGGAAACGGTATTTTGTGGGGGGTGAAAAGGGTTACTAGAGGAAGCTGCAGTTCCCGAAGCTCGGAAAATAATCACACCTCACTTTTCGGCAGCCCTTTCTTCCCGCTGGTGTGTCAGACACTCTGTGTACACACATAATGAAATGCAAACTGCCTCCGGGTGCCGTATCTCAACAGAGCCAGCTCAGCAGCCTTTGTTACTGCCAGTTCAGCTCTCGGGTTTACACTCCATTTCCAAAAGCGGCGGTGAATTTGTCGCTCAGGAGGAGAACCGGAGCGCAACCCTGCGCTCTGAAATAAACTGCCAGCCGGTTTTGGGGTGGCGTTGGTAAAGAAGGGAAGAAACTCAAATGCCACTGTTGCTTTCAAAAAAAATCCTGAGTCCTGGATAGTGCCTCCAAACCCGCAGCCCTCCTCTTCCAGATGGCAGCAAAGACTGATTGATGAGAGGACTCCCAAGCTGTGCCAGGTTATCACTCAAAATGCGGTCACCTCCGCCAAGCTGGCAGGCTCCTCCGGGCAGAGTTATACCCACATGTCAGCGTAAGCCTTAATTCAGAGTGCTGGCTACGTCTTGCATGATAGAGGGCATTCAGCCTGGCACAAAATATCCTGTGTTCCACAGTTTTCTGGAAGCTTACGGCAAAGACTGAACGCTGCTCGGGCAGGGGAATGTGGCTGGACCTGGCAGAGGCCAGTGGCAGAGCAGATTCCCATAGGGAGAACCAGAAGAACATCAAACGAACGCTCAAAGAGGCTGTGGCTGAATGAAGTTAAAATAGAAATAAAATTCTGCTGTTTGGGATCTTAGGAAATTACGTTTTCCAAAAGGGAAGAACAGTGAACACGCCCACTAATTCAGAAGCTGGAATTTAAATGGATATATTAAAAAATGTGAATTTGGCATCTGCGGCGAGTTTCCCCTTGCACTACAGGTATACCCTGAGTGTTAGCGGTCCTGCCTTCCAGCAGAGGAGAGGCTAATAAAAATATATCTGAAAAAAACTTTATAGAGCTGAATTTATTTTGAAAATACTGTCAATGTCACCTGTGTTATTCCTCTTTAATGTTCCTTTTTCTGCCCTGAAAAACCCAGGGAATAAAGATTGGAGCATGATTCAGCTGAAGCGAATAGGCTTTGCTTCTAAATCATCCCTTCGCACAATTACAATTCTTGTGAATAGAATAAGTCACTCAATTCTTATTTTTCTTCTCGCTTAAAACCTAACTTGACCGGTAAAAGTTCTCCTTGAATTATAGTGGCGTTTCTTGAGCAAGGCTGTAATTTTCACAGGCAATCATCTTTCGGCCACAACTTATTGATCGAGTCGTTCTCCCCTCTGGGATGATCGCTGCGGGCCGTTACCCTCCGGCAGCACTCGGGCCAACTTTGCACCAACGCGGTAACTTCTTCCAAGGACTTTTTCCATCAAACTTTGATATGTTTTGTGGGAACGTGTTGATGTTGAAAATGCTGAGTAAGCACTGGGGTTTTCTGCTGGAGTCATCCACTGCTGAAACACTCCGCCGGCTTTGCACCAGTTTCAAGAGGACTGTAGGATGGAGAGGGGTAAAATAGAGAGTGTAACACGAAAACAGAGGAAGTAAATGGAGGAAGTAAGTTTTGGAAGTCTGAAGCCTGAAGCGGCGAGATGGAGAGCAGCTGTACATCAGCGATGACGGGCAGGACGAGGTTAGGAAGAGGGAGCTTCCTAAATTCCGATTAATAAGAAAGCCCTTGAAAGAGTTGCAAGGGCAAGGCGCCTTCACCAACGTCCTTCAGCTGGCAGGTGATGCGCTCCGCACGCCGAGCCAGCCAGCTGAAGGCAACAGCTGCTTCCATGAATTTTTCAACTGTTTGCGGAGCTGCTGTCGACTGTTTTCTTGCTGATGCTCTCACTGACGACTGCCAGAAGTGGAATCGGTTCTTTTCTTTAGCTATTAGTCGGTGCCTGAACACTCAAGACTCCTTCCAGCTACACCAAAGTTGCAAAGCACACCAGTCGCTTTTTAGGTGGCTATAATAAAATACTTAATTTTTGGTGCTAATCCAAGTGGAAATTATTTAAATTAGATGGCATAAAGAATGTTTTAAAAGGCCCAGCATAAACTGTGCATATAATTATTGCCAGGGAATAATGTGAACATAATCTCTCGGGCCTCAGAGGAAAAGAGATCCCCAAAATAAAGACAGGATCGATACGCCAAACCAGACTGTTCCTAAAAATAGCTTGGGGGACCCAGATAACTGACTTAATGAACTACAGCAGTCCACTAGTGATCCAAAATATCCACTGTATTGATCAAGCCACGATTGTGGAGAATTTTTCAAGAGTCCAGATGAAAACACTGAGATGAGATTCAGTCTCCATGATCAGGATGATACAACAGGACCTGCTGCAGCAGAGGATGACTCCTCTGTTACACCCAAAGGGACTGATCACCCTTCCTCTCCCTGTCTCGCTCCCGGAACACACCAGATTTGGCAGCTGAAAAATTACCAGCTTTGTGGACTTCAAACCAGCTCTCGGCTCGATGCCACAAAACAAGATCGCTTTTGGTTAACTACAGGAAATTTTGCTGTCTTTGGGGACAATGACCTGTTCTCAGCTTATTCATCCCTTTATCTCCTTTATGAGTCAATGGTAATAACATATCTGGGCAAGAAGTCCTGGGCATTCTGGAAGTTTCAACAGCTTTGGAGTAGTGCAGCATCTCTCCTTAGCAATGTCATCTCCTACAAATCCAACACACCGGGATCCGCAGCAAGTTTAAGTCCTTACCTTACCCTAGTGTCCCTGTGGCAGCAGGCCGTGATAAGCTTCATGGTATTTCAGCTGCATTCAGCTAATATCAGTAACACATGCTGTTGTAACTGCAAGACCTCAAACACATTAGCTGAAACTGTGCTGCAGGAGAAAACCTCACGTACCCAATGTGTCAGCTCAGTCAGTCTTACCCCTGATTAACACTTTTAATTGGATGTTGCAACCCAATTTTCTTTCTATGTTAGCTGGAGAGGTTAGAAATGAAGCTCAAAACTGAACACAAAAATTATACAGGATTAGCGTTCGTGTTCTAACCTAAGACAGGAAATAGAAAGCTAAATTCTCTATCCTTAATTCACCTTATTGTGCTTTGTGTAGCCACTCTTGCAGAACCAGACATTATTAGCGCTACTTAGGAAAATCTCCTACCGCTTTTGCCGGCAGTTTTGCTCGAGGCAGGTCTGTGTGATCGTGATAGCTGCTGCAAAGTCAACAGCTACAAACCTGTTCGCTGCAAACCTGTCAAGAACGGAGTCTGCACCGTCTGGCTTTGTAAGAACAGTCCTATTTTCAAATGCAAGGTGCTCTAATGTGTAAAGCATAAAGGAAAAACTGTAAAAGGTGGTAAGTGATGCAAATTGTTACGCTCCATGGGAGAAAGACGTAATGGTATAAAAACTTTTACTCAAATGGAATAGCAAATTTCCTATATTGAGTTGTATTAGATGTGACCATAAACTACCTGTGAGTCTTTCTAAAATGTGGCACTTGGTAAACTCAGCTTTTCTGAAGGAGAGGGGTGCAGTCCCAGAAATTCAGTTTTGCCCGGGGTAGCCGGGGTGTCGAAACACCGTACGCACTTGAACAGATGTTGTGGAAACCCACCGTGAAACGATACACACGCGTCCCAGGCACGGGGAGGAAATGGGAAAATTACTCTATAAATCTGCAGGAAGGCCACACTGTTATGGCACCACGCTGCTCCTGAGTGGCAGCGCGTTTGTGAATTTTGGCACCAGGCTTACAAAATAAAGGCTCAAGGAGCGCTATAAAATGGTTCTCTCTCCCTTTTAGAAGCAGCTAAATATCCCCAGCCTCCCAAGGAGTACATCAGGACCATGCCATCCATCTGTGTTGAAGCAAGGAGGGACACCAGCCCTGAGTTTTTGTCCGCCACAGCGCAAAAACAAACTGTAAGTTATTAATGGCTCCATTTGCACTTTTTTGGAAAAGCTTTTTCAGTTTCTTCCTCTGTTCTAACATTGCCAGCACCCTCTGCCTGGATCCCAAAGGGGAAGATGTATTTAATACATATTTAATGTGTGATTCTTGGAGCTCCCGAATCAACAGCAAGAAGGATCACAGAAAACTAAGCCACTGCAGCTCCAGGGTTGCAGGGACATACAAGAGGAGGAGATCATCCCTGTGACCTTCTAGCCTAGCCAACAAATAGACTTGTTTCCACAGACCTGCATGTCCCCCTGATGTGAGACAGGCTCTCCGGGCTCCTTCGAGCCGCTGCCTGAAGCCGAGTTCTGCTCCTAGCTGTTGCTCTTCTGATCCCATTAATGCCCATCACCGTGGGAGGTGGCACTGCTCATTTCCAACAAGTGAGACAAAGGTGTAATGAGACACAGGCAACCTTTTGCCTTTTGAATTCCCTGGGGTTCTTAATTAATCCACATTTCGTAACCACAACTAATTGTTTGCTGCAAGTCTTGGGAACACAGGGGGAAAAAAACCCCACAGTTTAATGCATTTTAGGAAAAAAGCCTGACTCACAGAAGTGCCAAATCAGTAGGATTTCACAAAATTCAGACTTTTCGTCTGCTTATGGTATTTATGTAGGCTGTGTACCTGCCTGGCTGGGGGCCAGACTGCCTGGAATCTGTTTGCCTTCCCTCATAATGGGAATACTAGGCCCCTCTTCTGAGAGAGCTTTCGGAATGAGAGATCAGTCATTCTTGGTTTTTAATCATTGTCAAACAGAGAGCTTTCCCACCGCTCAGTTACAGTAGCAAAGAAAAGAAGAGTTAAAAAGCCTTTGAGGTAGCTCCGAGGGAAAAAGCAAAGGTGTGCTGATGTGTGACACAGATTATTCTAAAAAGAAGCTCTGCTGTTTTGCCTTCTGTCGTGCAGAGGCTGCAGGAGAAGAACATGGCTATGAAATGCATCAGCATGTTTTCTCTCTGTACCATTGCCGTGACTGCTCTAGAGGTGAAAAAGTACCTTGTGTCGTTAGTCTGTGGGCCGTACAGAGCACAGCTCCGGCCCCCAGCTGTTCGAATAAGGAGCGGTTTACTCGCCGTTGGTGTTGCCGCGTGTTGCCTTTCCAGGAGCTCGTGAGCACCGGCAGCAGGTAGGCTGCTGCATCCAGACAACGTGTTGATGAAGCATAAGAAAAGGAGAATTTAGCTGCCATCAAAAGCAGAGGAAAGGAAGGAGTTTTAAAGTTGATGCAAAACTTAATCATAGTCTAAAGACCTTTAAGACGATTTTCACGTTGGACTAACGAGAGAACAGTACTGACTTCTGCAATAATTGTCACGATCCATCCATGCTCTCCACTAGACTTCCAGCCAGGCATTCCTGCTGGCCCCAAGCCTGCAAGATCATCCCTGGTTTCTGCTGCGGTAAAGCTGCCCAGAGAAACTTAAGGACCCTTCTTGACTTGTAAGCCTCCATGAAAATGCTCTGCCTACGTTCTGACTCAGCATTTCTGCATTATTCAAATGTTAATGCAAAACATAATCTACAATATCCCATTTGAACAAACAGCAATCAGTCTAATACACTACAGCTCAATTACTTCCTTGGTCTCTGTAACAGGTGCTGTCAAATAAATCTACTGAATAAATCAGCCCCATTGTAACCATTAGGAAGGCTTTTATAACTGCATTTGCTGAGTGGGAGGACATTTTTCTCTCAGTTTTTTTACTGACAGTCAGATCAAAAACATACTAATCAAGAGAGACATGTAACAAATGCCTTGGAGGTGAACTGTTCATACCGAGGACTCTTAGTCCTCCACTCATTTGAGGATTCTGTTGCTACCACAGCAATGAGAACCAAGCCTGTTGGATCCAGTCCAGTTTTCATCATGGGTGGACTGGAGATGCCTAAAATACCGAAGCTGCCTGCATAATATTTGCACACTGATCACCTTTGCATCATCCGTGCTTTATTCTTCTATCACAGCTTGTCCCTTCTTAACCCTGGCAGGAGACTCACGGGGACCTCCAGCAAGGGCATCGGCAGGGATGGAGCTGCTCCCCATTTTAGGAAATATCTCTTTCTGTATTTCTGTTATGCTACTGCACTACATTTGCAGCAAAATCCATCTTTGCTTTCTTGCCACACATCTTGTCCCTGAATATTTCCTTCCCCATTCTTGCTCTTTTTACTTTTAAAACGTTCATCAGAATGCACTGTATTTCTTTTCATAGAGCTCCATGGTCTGGAAAATAGATCAAGAGAATGACACCTACTTAATGCAGGTTTTTCCCCCTGCAGGGGTTGCTCGTTTTCCCCCCGCAATGCTCTGCAGTAAGATTAAGCAAGTGAAAGTGTCAGCTCTTTCTGAAACGAGAACAGCACTGGGATTGTCTGTTGGCATCATGCACCACGGATACAGATGCACAACAATAGAAGATTAGCAGATAGCAGCTCTGCAACCATTATTCATTTAGCTGAAACGTAAATACTGCTCCTCTGGGGGGACGAATGGAGAGGCTGCTGCGAGCCAGGCAGGATAAAGCCTGCAGGACTCCAGGGGGTTTCAAAGTTCAGGAAGCAGAAAGTCAACAGAAAGAGGGTCTCTGCAGAGAAGTCAAGACGAGGGGAGTAACACGGACCAAACTAAGAGGAGGACTCACCCCTGTGCCACCACAGCTTGGCATCTTTGGCCATTTTTCTTTTCATGCCAGCAACAGATGTCACTGCTCGCAAGCGACTAATGGCATCTCTGGGGGTGGTGAAAAAATGGATGTGGAGCATGTGGAAATGCTCACCAAGACAGCCCAGTGAGATGCAAAGATACAAGAACAGCTCAGTGCTGGGCCATGTTTAAAAGCCTCTACTATACCATTTCCATCTGCGAAGCCTATATTTTGTTCTGCAAAGTCTCTATTTTATCTGTACGGCATTAAGCCCTGTGTTTTCTGGCAAGGGCTGCACATAGCTCAGTTATAATGAATGAAATGAGCTGGTAACACTTGGGTATTTATAGGCTCAGCGGGCTGGTGCTCAAAAAAAATCTGAAAGCACTTAGAAGTGCCTTTGGCTCCAGAGCAACGGTGACAATTCCTACCAGCTTGTGGGGACATTCGGGAGGAGTCACGGCAGGAGCAATGACTGTGGAAGTATCCTGAGCTTTGTGCTGTGCATCTTCCAGTCCAGTTTGCAGAGAGTGAGAAATGAGTTAAAACATTAAGAAATGGAAAAACAAGATTGCTCGTCCAAGATTACTGTCAATATGAGTACACAAGCTAAGTTCTGCATGATTATCTGTGGAAGAGCTTACTCATGAGTAAAGACAAGGCAATGAGATCAATAGTTTGCTTAAGGTAATTGAGTTGAATATTGCTAGACATGTAATATAGTGGCTTATTATTAATGACACCAGATAGCTTTGAGGAAGCTGAATGTCTACCAGCCATACACGGGAATCTCTTCCTGCTGCCTGGAGACCTACGCTCCAGAAAGGCAGCAGCCCAGCTCTGGACCTAGCAAACCAGCCATCGCTATCTTGGAGCTTCTGTAATTACAAACTGGTAATTACAAACTGACACCACAGCATCAATGCAGCCCAGGGGACCAAGGTACAAGGCCTATAAGCATGCCCCTGTATGAACCTGAACAGTGTTGAAGGCTCCACCAAGATAAGATAGCAGGTTACAACTGCTCTGCAGCGCGTCTTTGAGCTCCAGGTTTCCCAGCAGCTGATCTTACCTACCTGCTGATCCATGGCTTGCAAAACAGCAAGGTCTTTCCTGGAGGATAATGGCATTTTCCATCTCCAGTATGGGATATTTTAGAACCAAAAAAAAAACCCCAAACATATTCAAGAAGAGAGGCAAATCCTCATTATTTTGCTCAACACTGAGCACTGGCAGGGCCAACAAAATCTATAGTGAAGTCTGAGATGAGAGTTATCTCAAAGAAAGGACAGAGGGACAATGTACATAAAGGTGCTCTCTTCAGTATCCCATCCTCCCCTAATCAATGAGTGTGAGGTTGCAGTGCTGCAAGCAAAGGACAGATGGAGAGAACGGAGAATTTAAGAAGTACTACTTACTACAGATGAAAGGTCCATGTTTACCATCCTCCTGTCATCCAGGTCGACTGGCTGGAGGCCTGCAACGTTGATCTGGGCAGAGGAGGTTCTGTATACAAACCTCAGCAGCCAGTCCCCCCTAGGAGCAGAGCGGAAGAAGAGCGTGAATAAATCCTGCTGCCAAACCAATGCAATACGTGACTACTGGGACCACGGGGAGAGTGGAAGGGGCCGGGAAGCACAGTGATGTCTGCAGCAAGACCTGCTGCAGCTTCGTCTGATGTAGGAATCACAGCAGTTGCCAAATTCAGGGCAGCTTCCTGGGACACAGTAGTGTAAGTCTGAATTTAATCCTGATTCATGGGTGTAGTCTCATTACATGCATCAGGTTTAAAAATCTGACCTTTCTATTTATTTCTGTATTTGCTTAGAGATTGCAATACATTCACATATTTAATCTTTATAATGTACTAATGGGTAGAAGTTCTCCAGCCTGTAGACAGCTGTAAACGTGATGAGGCCTACAATACCCATATTGCTGACATAAATATTGACTGCAAAGCTCCTCGGAGTGCTCCTGATTTATAGGTACTGTATAAATACATGGTTTCAATGACAGAACTAGGAACAGTTTGTTCCCACTGCAAACTATTGCCATACGTCACTGTGACAGTTTCAGGGTTGACTGTAGCACGGTGAGAGAAGGCGATGCGTCCTTTGGAAATACATAACCTCTTCTCCTGCGCTGAGCAACAGCACAAAACCTGGGCACCTAAACACCACTACACTCTATAGAGGAGATTTAAGTTGGATGCGAGTGGCATTTGTACTCTGTGATGGCAGCAGGTGAAATGTACCTGCAGAGGCGGCCGTTTCTGGCTGCCCCTGTTCACCCCAAAATGGCCTGTGCTAGAAGGTGTAAGTCTACACAGAGCTCTGCAAAATCTTTGTAACACATCCACACTACTCAGGCATGGGTTCTTTCAAAAGCTGAGCGTTCTAGGATTCTAAGTCTAATTTGGTTAAGGTTTCCCACTAGGAATTTGTAACCCTGCTGTGAAATCTGATGGGACAGCTCTGACAGCTGGCTTTCACTCTCCACATCCTTTCAAACTTCAAAGCCGAAGGAGACAAGCTACACTGGACTGAAGCTTAATAAACTGGGCCCAGATCTGATCTTGCAGGAGTTCTATTCAATGTAATTAATCTTACCTAAATAGAGTTCTCCTAAGTGACAGAACAAGGCCACAATTTGTGTAAGCAAGAGACCAGAGAAATCGGAATCAGGTGAGGTCTTACCATGAAACATTTGTATAATCCTTCTCTCGTACCTAATATCCTCACATAAATTCTCCACATCTCTCAGTCACCTCCTCTAGCTGACCCTCATGCTAACCGAATAACCCTCAAATTCAGTGTCTGAGGGCTGAGTAGAGAACCAGTGCAGTGGAATATTCCCTGACAGTCTCCTCTCCTGCTTCTTCCCATTTGTGAGCAACAAGCTACAATTACTACATCATTTTTCAATCAACATTCAAGACATGGGCTTGCCAAAGCAGAGACCAACCAAGCTACTGCACGCACAGAGGTACAAACACACATACTATTTTATTCTGACAGCACATGCAGGCTTTGAAGCTATAGCAAGATCGGGTTTGGGTTTTTTTTTTTTTTTTGTATTATAGGAAATGAATATGCTGAGCTTTTTGCAGTAAAATTGATTTTTGTATAACACAGGGAGGAATGATATTTGCCAGGGAAAAATCAGTTATAGGCAACAATTGCTATAATTTATAGCTTCTTGGAAGACACAGAAGCACTCCCAAGGAGGCCGCAACTGCTTTTTCCTTATGTCACATGAAGAAATACTGTAACTGGTGTGCACATCCGCTATCTATAAAACCTCCTGTGATCCAAAATAGACAAAAGCAACAATTTTCAGCCTAACTGACAGATGGGATTAAGAATTTGTTGTTTTAATCTTGAATGCATTTAATTCTTTTATTTAGTTCTCCTTTGTAAATTAATATACTCTGACAGCACTTCCTCATCTTATCCATATGTACATACGCATATGTATGTGTGTGTGTATGGGAAGCACCAACAGCATTTTCAAGTGTCCTTGACCTGAGGGCTCACGGCTTTACGAGCTGTCTTGACTTGTAGTTACCTGTTGTTTGCTAATCTTCTTGCCTGGTTATTTCTCATTTTATTTTCCCATGCTCTTAGTCTTCCCTGCTTCATTCCTTCATTTTAATTTCCCCTCTTCTAACTGTGCTGGTAAGCAGTGCTCTTGTCACAATTATCTTCCAATACACAGTCATTAGATTTGATACTGTCACTTGAATTCTTAATAGCTTTTATAACGATTGCTTCAGTTGTTTCATGCCTCTGAATCTCCCTCTTCTCACCCAGCAGCTCTCACAACTCTGCAGAGCAGTCCTCTGCACAGTTTTAAAAGTCTATTTGGTTTCAAGGTAACCTTTCTATTCTTTCACATCCTTAGTAAATTTGCTGCAGCTATTCCAGCTATATGTCCCTTGTAAGTAAAGCATCTTGTTCATGTGGACTATCTTCACCAGAAACTGGCTCTAGAGATAAAAAAATCTTCAATCTGCTTGAGCTCCTTCCCTTCCATTGCAATTTTCACGTCTTGTTCCCCATAAGCAGACCCTACTGAATTGTACCTCAAAGCTTTTATAGATTCTAATTTGCATTCTTTAACTGTCGGTGAACTTAACGGCCGTATTTTCTAGTCCTTTAGATAAAGCTGAGCTTTAAAGAGGCCGTAGAATATGTCAAATTATGCACACAAACACACTGACCCAGGTTTAATCTGCCAGGGTGATAGAATGCTGCCACGGTTTGAACAGGACCTACATATTGAGCACTTCAGGCTTCCAGTGTAACTATGCATCATAAACAGCCAAGAGCTGGAGACAGAACAGCCTTCAGGTGTCTCCTGAGGACTGTCATCTCCAGTTAATCTGAGGGACAGACCACCGGAGGGAAGAGGCGCCGCAACTGCTGTCTCTGGCGCTACTCAATCAACGAACTCAACAGCTGAACAGTGAATCATTCACTTACAAAATGTTTAAAAGGGATAAATGTCCAAAATCATTCCAAAGTGACACTAGGATAATGAAGCAGGGGATTGAGCACGTACAGACCTGCAATATCCATTTATGATCCTGCCTGACACCACTTTCGCGATAGCTTTCCAGTACTTGGCTTCTCCTTCCACTGGAGCCCCCAGTAAGACCACATCTTCGATGATCCCTTGAGAGTCTATTAAGGAGAAAGCAGAACAGCTCAGATTTAGAAGACAGATCAGAAAATGTATCTTTACACTCACATGAAGGAGGGGTATGTTCAGATGTGCACCACAGAAAAATCTGTGGTTTAAATTTTAAAGACAGAAACAATGGAAAGAAGGATCTTAAACATCGTTTTGCATAAATGTTAACTGTCTGCAGTTCCAGCTGGAGTCAGTAAATGTGAAAATTAGAGATCCTGGGACAGTGGAAGGAACTAGGCTGATGGCAAGAGGGAGAAGTGGCCTGGCCTCTGTCCAGAAAGACACAGTTCAAGCAGCAAAGCCGTGGAAAGTTCTTTCCACACACCTATTGCCCTGCGTTTGCACAGAGCTGAACTATATTATGCTTTGAAAGAGGTGAAAGGGACTGACATTCTGTAGAGTGAGCAAACGTTGTCATATATTAAGTGCAATAATCTCTCCCCACAACCAGTCCTTAGAGCTGCATTTGTGAAAAAACCATGACCTGCACATGCAACAGACAACCCCCAAATTCTTAATATTGATTGGGAACCAGCAACAGTGAAGGCATTTGCCAACGTGAAGTGATAATCTGTTAAACTGGTGTGATTTTCTTGAAGGGTGCTTTAACCTGAATGCCCAGGGCATGATTTGCTGGAAAGGAATGTTGACTTTTAAGCATAATAAATCTTCCCCTCTTATCAGACAGCTGCAGCTGGGGAATTTCAGTGGAAATAACGATTGAATGAGAAATATTGGGGAGATCTGCTACTTTCCTAAACTCCTAAACAATGTATTAATATCTATTCATAAATCTGCCTTATAAAGAAAGATCAAGCACCTGATGCCAGAGCAGCTAAAGGAAATTTGCAGCAGCGCACGGCTTGGGAGACTCGTGGGCATAGCATGCCAAATCCACGCTCTCCACCTGTGGGAGCCCAGCGCACGCAAGATTGAGCTAAACCGTTCTTGGGCTGACGTTCGCAGTTTGTAAAATAACATGCTGAGGTTTACGGGGAAGTGAAAGTGAGAATGACTGCATATCACACCAAGTTGTGATGGAAAGGTGCTGCCTGGCTAGACTTTTTACTGTACATCAATTGGTTTCCTTTCCCTAATAGCAGTCAAAGACTCGGAGCTCCCTGCAGAGCCTGCGTCTTCCTCTGCAGTGTAAATCCCAGCGCCTGACAACAATCCAAAAGAGCTCTCGTGGTATTATTTCTTATTGCAAAGCAAATTTTGCACCGATCAAGAGAACAGCAAAGAGCAATTCAATTTCATTAGTGTAATCTGTGAGCAATAAAGTCCTGTTCCCATAATCGTGGGTAATGAAAAAGAAACCCAGAGCCTTGCGAACGGGGAGCTCGTTCCAACCAAGGTACTAAATTCCATGGCCACAGCGCGAGCCAACTGAATAAACAAACAGCTAATTCATCAGGATCCTGAATATTTGGGTAAGGTATTGGAAGCTTTTGTTTCTCCAGTCCTTTGTACAGCTTATTTCTTGCTCAGAACAAAAATGTTTAGCGTTGGCTGAAAAATACTGATCTTCTTCGAATGTTGACCAAGGGGGGTGGAAACCTCAGAACAGACACTGGCCTACGTAGCCACCGACACTCTAGAGAAATTAAATGTATTTCACAGTTTGCAAATCTTTTAGATGATGAAGAGTAATAAAGTCTGCACAGCAGGAGGGGAAAAAAAACACAGCAATTACTGATGGGCAAGAACTAAAAACTGGTAAGATGATTTGTCCAGAAAAGGTGTGGAAGATACAAGCTGGCCCAGAGGCCAAAACCAGTCTGTGGGAGCTGGGCTTTGCTGTGTCTTTGGGGTACAACTCGCTGGGCAAAGAGGAAAGCATCTCATCACGTTAGTCCTCACTGAAGAGAGCACAGGGGTGGCATTTAGCGCTCTCTGGGCAGTGCAGATGCAGCGCCAAGGACGGTGTTTCACGGCAGAGTTCAGCAGCAGAATTCCTGATACCTAACGCAGCAGAGATGATAACCTGGAGGCGATACTGGTCACACGTGCCATTCTGTAGGAGGACGCTGGGATCTGTGTTAGACAAATATGTAACATGCAACACCTCACTCCTATCGAGCGCAGTACGGCTTCAAGGTTCACGTTCAGGCCATTATCAATTGTCACGAGTTTACCCTTCTTATTTACTAAAACACATGGGAATTACAATAAAGAAATCAAACCAATGGTCCTCCCACGTGTTAGCTTGTCTCTGAGGGGTCATTACTACATCTTCTGCCGTAATGTCATTTTCTGGAAACCTACTAAGCTCTGGGCTCCAAAGTCGACTGTGATGAAGCATCCCAAAGGTTATTTAATTTAATTTGCAGAGAGTATCTTCTTTTAACAGAATTTGAGTTTCTGCCACGGTGTTACACTGGATAATCCACGATGCGTTCTTTGTCCTCCGAAATGCCACTGCCATCTGGATACAAAAGGCCTGCATGACTAGGCCTTGGGTTTCTTTTGTGTGAGACATCCAAGTCCAAACCCAAATCAGTCTCAGATGTCCCAGGTCCCAGCTCCATTCCTTCTGTGGCTTGCGCTGGAATGTGCATGTGAAGAACGCCTTGGCAATCTGCACGAAACATGCTGCTTTTCATCTCGCAAAGAGCTCAGCTTTCATAATTCAATTAAGGAACTGAAAAATTAGTGTACAGTGGGGAGCTGCTATGATACATAATTATGATGCTTAGATTTCTTTAGAATGGCAGCCAACCTTAAAGACCCCTAATGATTTCCTTTCACGTATTACTTAGCTACGGTCCCGTGTTATTCCAGCGAGAGACTGCAGACCGTTAAATAAAAGCCTGAAAATATCTCAGCCCCAGGCATTCTTAGGACACAAAAAGAGTAGATCTAGGGCCAGATTAGGATCTGGGTTCTGGCTTCAGTGTGACTCCATTAGGATCATTCTGGATTTGATTAGATTTATTTTGAGAACAGAATTGCTGTATTTGAGGACTTCCATCTTAAACCAGAAGTGAAGTTCTGGTACACGGCTGTCGGCAGAAACAACACTGGCCTTCTCCGTCCTCACTTGACTCTGTTCCACCTTCTTGGACTTTACTGAACTTTTTCCTTTATAAAGCTCCTTATTTATTAGCAGCTCTTTGTGAGGCTAAATGGTTAATGAATTAAATTAGCTACGCAGGGGGGAAGGCAGGCTGCACGCACACACTCACTACTGACTCAACTCCAAGATGCAATTTACATCAACTGATCATAATTATTTTATTCTTTTTCTAAATTAAAAATAGAATCTATTAATAAACAGAACCACAACGAGTAATAAATTGACAGATGGTTTTATACTTGACTTTGGGGAAAAATTACCATGAAAATAGCAGATGACAGTGGCATTTCAGTGACTTAAATGGAAGGGAGGACTCAGGGAATCAGATGCAATAGCTACAGAGAGCTTCCAATAAAGGGAAAGCATCCTCTGCCAAGATCACAGTGGCACGTGGGCAGCTCACAGACTGATCTGGCAGTCGAATGTCACAAAATGTCAAGTTGTTGTTTACAGACTGGAGACCAAACTGACATGCCGGAGCACCTTGAGCGAAGACAGCGGATTTAATCCACAGAGCTGGTGGAAATGACAGTAGAATTTGGCTCCAAATGCATTTTGAAACCATTTATTTTAGGTTTCTGTCCTATCCTAAAAGACCCAAGCTCTGTTCTAGAACTACTCTTCCTCTTGGAACTTCTCTGCCAGCGGTAAGCAAAATAAAGGAGAAAAAGGTTAGAAGGTGAACGTTACCTTTTTCTTGAGCCATTTCCTTCAGGCAGAAGTAAATGACTCTCGCACCCAGACTGAAGCCAATCAGTGTGACGGGTCGCCTGCCCTAAGATAGAAGGAAAGGAGGAAACGCCGTCAATAATGTTCTAGACCTGCAAAGAGGGATTGGCCATAGGACCCCCGAGACCCTGCCACGCAAAGCACTTACGCTTGTTCATGATCTTTTAAACATTCGAGCAGTTTGGTTGGTTTCAAAGGGATTATGTATCCTTAGTTACGCACAGTTCAACATTCGGAATTCTGCATATCTGAGTATTTTGATTTTTTTTAAACTCAGAAAATCAGTTGAAAGAATCCAATGATCAGAAGTTACAAGAAAGTTTTTGTTTCAAACAGAAACAAAACAGATGCTGTCACCGTTCTGAAGTTTCCAAATGAAAGCCTAATTCGAGGAGCAAAATTTTCCTAGAAATGTTTTGATAAACAGAGGAAGAAGCCGTAATACAAAAATATTGACCATTTCTAGATTTAGCACTGAAAGACAGCAGCACTGTGTGGCTGTTATAAAAAATGATGTGGGGTAAGCTTTTATTCTGAATAACCTAATAAAATTTTCTACAAGATCAAAGGGAGCCTAATCTCAACAATGAAAAATGGCCTTTGTACTAACCAGGGAGCAGGTGTGCGATGGACTCCCCAGACGTCACCCTAACTAGTTTTAGACGCTCCAGCACATTGGAATGTGTGTTTTCACAATAGTGAATGCTTAAAAGGCAGTAACAAATGCCCCCAAGCAAAACAAAGGGCTTGTATGAAATAAAATTTACTGCCTTTCCTGGGATTGTATTTTTATGAGAAATCAAGTTTGTTTCTACTCTGCTGTTTCGCATTGTTATTTATGACACGCAGCTCTGGGGCCACGGCTCCCACAGGGCCCCTCAATAATCGATACCGGACTAACGTGCCTGTGAGAGGAACACATGGCCAGCAGAAAACAGCCCCTCTCCGTGCCAGTGGTAGCCCAGCAAATAGTGGTAGGCTTTTGGGGGAGCAGAAACATCTTTTGCAAGCCGTCTCGGGGAGGCTTAATAACTTCTGTCTCTTCTTCCAGGTACCAGCCCATCCCACTTCTCTGTGGGCAAAACCACAGCTCACACGCATCTACTGTGCCACAGCCTTCTCTTACGCTGTTTTGTTGGTGTCTCTTAATTATCAGTGAATATTTTTAACACTCTATTCCCTTTTCCTTTTCACCTATCTTTACTTTCTGTTCCCACATTTCCACTAGGGGAGCTGGCCTGGCTCTTTTGTGACATGGTTAAGCCACTTGTCATTTATGACCTGGATCTCTTCATTCAGAAAGGCCTTAGGTTAAATGGAACGAATCTTAGCAGGAATACTCTGATTCACTTGGGACTTCCTATTTTTCCTCAAGGAACCAGATACATGCCGGTCACCTTCATGCATCTTTTTTTAATTTTTCAGTTTAGTATTCATTTTCTTCTCCCTGGAAAGATACCGCTTGGTAGTTCAATAGCACAACTACAGAATTTAACCTCTATGGGCCAAATTTCTTCCAGACATTATTCCTGGATAATTTCTAGCCAGTTACCTGCTGCCGACGGAGCAGGATATATGCTAGATGTTTGCCTACTTCAGCAGACCGATGCAGACACACTCCCCAGGGGTTGTCAATGACACTGGCAACAGTTAAGAGCGAAGCTGGCCAAGTCAAGGCCGTCACAATACCTGCAACACACAAAGCAAACAGCATGGCATAGTCACAAATCCAGGCTGCTCTTAGGAAACATCAAAAGCAGGATGGTTTGCTGAAGTTAAAAGCTAAACCTAAGACCTTTTGTCATTTCCAGTCCTTCTTTCTCAAGAGCTGATCTGAGAAATGTTTTGCTAGACTAAAGATAAGAAAGAATTTGATGTTCTGATAGGGAGGCAATCAGACGCTATACATGAATGTAACCTGCATGTTTGAAAGGTTTATGTAAAGCAGTAAAACACAGTGTAATAACAAAGAAATAAACACAGTCACACGTGAAGGAACATGTTTCCAGCTGTAATTTTAAAAGAACGAGTCGATGACACAGAGGCACACCAATCCAGGAAAGTAAATCTAAATTACAGATGGGGCAGAGGAGCTTCCCCGGCCACTTGTGCGGTGCGGTGCGAATGCTGCCAAGGGAGATGCCTTCTCAGAAATCTCCCTTGCTTAGGAAAGCTCCTTTAAACAGACACCAACAGCGAAACTGCACCAGAGCCACTCAAGCAGATCTGATACGATTTAGTTTCTTACCTGACAAGACAGTGAATTTTAGGGCTTCTTGAGCCATCATGTTCACAAAACCGTTCAGCAGGGAATC
Organism: Phalacrocorax aristotelis; assembly: GCF_949628215.1. Taxonomy (NCBI): domain Eukaryota; kingdom Metazoa; phylum Chordata; class Aves; order Suliformes; family Phalacrocoracidae; genus Phalacrocorax; species Phalacrocorax aristotelis. The sequence goes on from NC_134294.1 coordinate 2,458,922, forward strand.
TAAGGCATTGCCAAGCTCCATCAAGTACTTGGATTCCCAGGCCAGACAATACTGCTCGCTTGATCGCAACATGCTGCTCCATGGCGCTGTGAAGCTCCCTGAGAAGGGTTGCAAAGATGGAATTCATGTTGAGAGAAAACACAACGACAGCTGACTCCTGGCAAGATGAGTCCAACAAAGAATCAGAAAAGAACCCGCAGGACACTGGAATTTACTAATATACTGTGATAATGAGGAATCATATTTAAAACTACTGGGATATTTAGACTCCATATTTCCACCATTTTACAATACATTTGGGCTTTGTAAATAATTGTGCAGCTTTAGCTGACTCAGCAAAGAGTTGTCAGTGTGGCCAGGCTCAGACTTCATGACGCATTCAATTGCCTCAGAGGCTGCCAAGACAGATGGACATTAACACTAATTATGACAGGTATTAAGGACATTCCTCCTATCATCAGATATTGGGCCAAGTCCTGCAGCTCCAGCTTCTCATATAGACCAAAGGAGGGCCTGTCCTGAGAAAGATTAAGTGCTGAATGGCTGCACAGACCGACTTCAGTGGGACCAGAGCACAGAAAATATGTAAGATCTTGTCAAAATCTGTCACAGCGCACCCTCCCAGCACTTCAGTGAGATGGCCAAGGACTGCAGTAACGGCCCTGACCGAAAAGAAGTCTGCATTTGCAAGATTTCCAGACTGCAATTAGTTTTACTTTGCCATCTAGCCTCATTAGCCACTGCAGTTTAGTTTTTTCCCTCCAGATGCTAATCAAAAGCAGTGCCTGACGTTTCAGAGATAATGGATAATTTACACTGTGCAAGCCCAATTTTTGGCTGAAAGAACAATTTTTAAGCCATAGTCTCTCTCCTCTTTGTAGCGTAGTTTGTACTAAGTGGCCAGGAGGGGCCTGGCAACGCTGTTAATGGCAGATGAACTCTGACGGGCAGAGCAGAATTTTCATTTTTACTAACTAAAACCCTTCCCACACCGTTCCTTCCCCAAACAGTGCAGGGCGGGTTGAGGCAGCTGCTGTCCAAAGCAGCACGAGAGCCCCATGCCAAGTCACACCACAATATGCTGTCAGATCTGTGAACGTACAAGGCAGCTGTAGGAGCTCAAAAATCACAAGGCAGCGAATTCCATTAAAATCTTGTCCTCAGTCCCTCTGTTTTAAGGATTCATGCGAGTGTGTAAATAGACAGACATAGCTGTAAGGAGGAAAATGCATGACAGAATTGTCACTAGAATTAGTTTTGCGTTTTCAAACGTTATAGCAGATTGCTAGTTATGGAAGAAGAATGCGTGTCATTTGTAACTCCCTTTTAAGGGCAAACAGAAACAAAAAGGTTCCTGAAGGGACACACTCGTCTTTGTAACAGTGCCTGGGAGCCCTCCAACCTCAAGGATTTGGACCCCTGGCAAGCAGACATTGAGAAAAGCCAAAGCGCAGGCTGCAAAGTGAAAATAACCTTACTCTGACAGCAAGCTGCAACCTAGCAAGCAACAGGACAGAGACATCCCTCTGCACTAATGATATCCAGTGTTAATTACGGTGCTTCTGAATAAATTGGCAGCTGTTCAGTCAGGTTGCTGAACACAACAGCAGACAGTTGACATATTTTATATGACAAGCTATACTGAAAAATAAAACACTACAGACCTTTCAAGGTTGCTGCCTGTAAGTTCACTTCTCGAGTGCTGTGCTTAACGGGATTTACTTAACAGAACTTTCTTGCCAATAAACCTCATTAGCTGGCAGATACCGAGAAAGAAAAAAAGACACTGTTTTCTGTTAATTGCTGGAGGATAAACATGAGGTCTCAGAGATAGGTCAGACACTTTGTACTGGTGCTGGAAATCATCCACCCCAAACAGACCTTTCCTAGCAAAACCTTACAGCATTTATTAACAGAAACAATCCTGCTACAGCTACTACTGATCCTACTATTACTACCAACTTACTGCCCTCTCCCTTCCCTCTGTTTTGATTGGGATTGCAGACTGGGCTACAAAGTCTTACGTTGAGAGTCAATCTGCTTTAGTTACCAGGCCATGCAAGCGTGGGGAAGACACGGTGCTACGAGAGCACAGACACTGCCTGCCACAGTGGAACACAGACACGGCTCTCCAGGCTTCTCTCAGTTCCCTCGTCTGGTTCTTACCGTATTTGCCAGTGCACAGCCACCCAGTAATTGCTATGGTGATATGAAGCTGCTTTCCTTCAGTAAGTGGGAGGAATTCAAACTCTTCTATGGCTCCCACACGCTTCTTCATCTTGTATCCTACACACAGCAAGGCAGAAGCACGAGTCTCAGAAATCACATAGCAAGGACAGGCTCTGCTAACAGTAGAAGTTCGTACGAAATTACTTGGGTAATTCAGATAGTTTTTTTTTCCTTTCCAAAACCCTCAGTAAACCCGTGCATTACTTAGAGCTTGGTATGGAGCCAACATGATCTTTCTGAGCTTGTGTGATCTGAGGGAATCCCAGCAGAAGACTTTTTTTGCTGCAGACCAGACATCAGCTGTAAGAGCTGCTGCTCTCCATGGCAGCACCTTTCTATTCCAAAGCAGCAAGCTTTCATTTCCTTCAGTACCCACATACCAAATATTCTTTTCCTACTTGGCTGCCCAGTATCTTAATCAGCATTGAAATAAAAATTTCACAGTTGTAAGATCACACCTCAATTTGCTTCCCTTGCTTTGCAGAGCTCAGTTATGTCATCAGCTCTGCATTTGCAGACATGATCCTTTGCCTCAGTAGCTGAGAAATGTGCGGTCACTCTCTTACCGGTAAGGCCAGCTCCGGCTGCTCCGAAAAGGGATGCCATGACAGCAATTCCAGCAGTGGAACCTAAAGCAGCTGCTCCAGCACTTCCGATAACAGCCGCAGCTCCCGCAGCAACCAGAGGGGCAGCAAGACCCCCTGTCAAGCCTGAAGACACAACAAGTGATATCACCTACCTGTTATCACTTACAAAAACCAGGCAGACGTTTCCCTGTGCTGTGTGAGCCCTGCTAACGCTACTGGAAGAGTACAAATGATAGTCTTTTTTGCATCAACAACAAAGGTGCTTTCTGAGACTCTCCCGAGGCCCTGAATCTCGGCACAGGTTCTTTGCCTGACTTCAGTGAAAACAAAGAATAATTTAAAAGTCAAAGGAAGAATGTGTGGTAGAAGGGGGTAAGCTACACCCTGTTTGCTTAGGAAACATTGATCTAGTCTCATGCGAGTTTGAATTTAGAGTTGAAGATCTGATCCTCTTATAACACAAGAGCCAAAGAGGAGAAAAAAATTTTTAAGGGTGACAACCTCAGTTTAATACTTCCCCCAGCCAGTGAAGCTACAGTGGAATAACTTTTCCAGCAAATTCTTTAGTTCTGTTTTCATGTGGCTGAAAATACTTTTCTTGGATTTGGGTTTTCATTTGTTGTTTGGTTGGGTTTGGGGTTTTGGTTTTTTTTTTGTTTGGGGTGGGTTTTTGGTACCTGAAGTGACATACTACCTTCAGCCTGGCAAAGAAAAGCAGCAAACGCTTTAAAATTAGAGCTTGGGCTAAAAGGTATGATGCTTCTGTTGCTGAATGTGTAATTCAGACAGCCCTCCCTCTGCCCCTAGCGCTGTGTGTGCAGCTCAGGAGCAAGTCTCCAAACAGCCTAGACCAGCCTCACCAATCACCGTTCCGCCCCCAACGGTTGCCAAACCGATCAGCACGTATGTCCGCAGCTTTTTTCTTCTTTCCTTCTTTTTTCTTGATAATTCTGCAGTTCTGTGGGGAGATTAGAAGCACAAAAGCTGACAGAAAAGCCTGATGGATAACAGCGCTGCATCAGAATCTGCTTTTATTCTCCTCAGCATAATTTCCCTACTGGGAACAGTAAAAAGTTACATGCAGGTGTGGACTGTGACAACACAGGCAGATTTATGAGCATGGACATAAACCCACAGATTTAAATTGAAACGATTTAATTGCTGACAAAAGCCAACAGATGTTACTTACTTGGAAACCCTTCCTAATAGGGCTGAAGCTTGTAAAAAAAGAAACGAAAAGTCAAAAGCATTGCAATAACTATATACTGCCCATGCATCTTAAAAAAAACCACAAGAAAGCTAAGTGGAAACAGGGAAAACTGTTTGAAACAAAAGGGAATAGGGATCATTTGTGATAGCAGACAAAGAGTTGGAATTAAACTATTTTCCAACGACACTGTTTATATTGAGCTGCTTTCTAATTGTACATCACAATATAATAGGTATTAAACACAAGCATTAAGTCGGCCGTCTGTGTGCATTTAAGCTACATTTTAACAAGCTTATCAGAAACAGATAAATAAACCTAAAAGGAACAAATATCACTTATTAGGCACTACTTTTGGCTTCTCTCCACTGCCTTTTGTTCTCTCTTACAAGAAACACTTCCTACTTTAGAGGAAAGTGTGAGAAACAGAGGATACTGGAATAAGTTGTTTGCAGAGGAAGGTTCCTTCTAGCCTGCTTACGCAGCAGTTAATCTGGGTCTTGAAACATGAGAATTTATCTTGCTTCCAAACTTGGATATTTTCCCTCTTAATCCTAGCCTAATTGTGGATTTTCATTATCCATATAATTGCCTAATCCTTCCTGGAACCCCCTAAGCGCACTGTAATTTTGATAAAGACAATTTTAGATGAGTCTCAAACAATATGCAGCTTTGTAAAACACAGCAGGAGGAGAATGAAGCACAGCGGGTGAAATCCCTGCGTCACCGAAGTCATTGGCAGAACTCCCACTGACTTGCATGGCACGGAGACTTTGTCGGCACAGAGATCCTCCAAAAAACATCGCGTATCACCTGCTGCAGCAGCAGCAAACGTAGCTGTCTGCAGAGGACAGTGCTGCCTGCAATGGCTACCGTTGCAGCAACTTCTGTATAACCATGTTCACTTTCTACAACCCTGTGGTCAAAGCGGTCCTTGGATATGCCCTAGTTTGTGCACCCAGTCTCCAACCTGATTGCCTGGAAAAAACTGCTCCCGGAGTTCTTTAAACAAGTGCTGCAGTTTGACCGTGAATACCTAAGTTGGCAATATCCAGCAATTTCTGTTCTACAGAGTGGTTTGTCAGCTTTTATAGGCAACGTGTTGTTGTTTCAGGCTGAAAATAACAACATCGAGAGAGCTGAAATACAGCTAACCCGGCTTTAGGTGCAAGAGTGAGCAATCTGAGTCATGTGGGTAGAAAGACAGTTTGCAGCTAAAGCCTGCCTGAAGATGCAGTAAGTAAAACAACCATCATAAGAACTTTTACCTCTCGTTGCTTTCCTCCCGTAGCTGCTAGCAACCGCTTTTGACAGTTGCTTTCCTAATAGCTTCTGCGTTACAATTATCACTTGATTACCAGGCTGCTTTTTATCCACTACGGTAATTAACTGCCTCTTCTGGTACTTCTCTACCCTCAGTGATCTCGGATATGCAGCTTTTTTTGTCTGAACCACAAGTTATGTTCAGAGAGATTTTATAGGTGGAATTTCAGGTCATTTTCCAATGATGAAAAGTGGCAGGAGTACACGTTAGCGAGCAACTGACGTCATGTTTTCCAGTTTCTTACAGAACCGTGTACAACCGAGAGCTTCACACCTGCAAGTCAGAACATCTTTGGTGCTAATAATGTGGAGTTAATTGTCTGGAGCATTGTTCTATAGGCGACTGAACATTTAACCTTGCACGTCCTGGGCCACAGTCCAACACACCCACAGCAGCGGATGCAGGAGCAAAACCTTCTGTTAACAAATATCAGTAAAAAAAGCCTATGCAGAAGCTGCCAAAACCCTGTTTGGTTGTTACTGTTCCAAAACCTCTTGCAGCGGATGGTCAAAACTGGAGGCATCTTAAGCAGACGTTAATGTATCCCCTGCCCCAAATGTCTGTGAGGTCAAAGCGGTGACAGGTTTATATTCCGCTTCCTTTCCCCATTGACTCCTAACTTTAAAACAAACAAAAGGTCATCGATTCCCACAAATCCCAGCCTTGTTTTAGCACTGCAGTAACAGATGTGTTTGCACTGCACTCTCACTATAAAGATTTTAGTTTTTTTCTTTCTATCTAGTAAGTATTTACTTCATGGTAACAACTTGGGCAAAGAACAAGAAGGAAATCCATGGCTTTCACCCCAGCAGATATGCCCAGAACCCGCAGGGCAATGTTTGAAAGCCAGGTTTGTAAGTACGCAGTGTAATTCTCCCATCGCTCTTGCCATTATCAGACACACTGCTACCTTTTTGGGTTGCACTACAGCCCATTTCAAGAGCCACAGTCCAGTCGATACAGAATTAGGTATTGGAGCATCATCTTTGCAAGTGACACCCTGCCCTCGGCCCAGGATTGAGTTTGTTTCACAATCCACAGCAAAACAGCCCCCATTAATACCAACCCTTGCTCCTGCATGCCAAATGGTCTCCTGTTTAGCAGTCCATGAGATTATTTTGACTTTCCCTTTTCACAGTGCGCTATAAAGTTAAGCTTTATTTAAATAAAGCCATAACTGATAGGTACCTGTCACGTGCTGGACCCCACAGGAAGGGCTGAACTGTACTGTGTCAGGGACGTTGATTGAAGCCTTTATTTACTCTCAAGTTAATCTCATAACCTGTTTCCTGGGTTGACAGATAAAAATATTAAATGGTCCCCTGAAAGTCCACTACAGACACGTTTATTGCCTTATGTATTGCTAAACCTTCTCACAATTCCTGCCTGAGAAGTGGAACATAGAAATACTACATTTCTTATAGATACCAACCTTTTGGCTGTTTCACATCTAAGAAGCAGTGATTAAGAGAATTAATCTTATATTAATAACACAGAATTAGGAGTCAGGTCTTTCAGTATCTCAAGATGCAGATTGTTTCCCTCAGAATCTACCTTCAGTAGGAGTCAGCTGCCAGTGAAGGCTGTGAACAGGCACAGTGAAGAACAGCTCCATAGAAAATGAGCAGCCGAGGATCTAATCCCAAAATTTATAGGAACTTCATTCTGCAAGAGGCAGTTCTATCCGAAGACTATTGGGCCAAGAGATAAGAGACACAAGGTCTTTGTGATGTATTTAAGCATAATTTATGGTCTGGGAGAAGCAACTGGAAGAAGGAAATGAGGCAGTTCGGTGCGGAGTAGCCTTTACCAGCTTGCAAGGTTGGGTCTCAGCTCTGGTTTTAAGAATGCTGAACTTTTCTGCTTCTCGGTGCAGCCGAAGCACTGTGAGGGCTCTGCAACACTAATCAAGCCATAAATGATTGCGCTAAGAGCCATGGGGGGAATGATCAGAGACTGGACTTAGGCACAAGTAATTACTGCTGAGCTTTCAAGCACCAGCAGTGTTTTTTCATCCCATAGTCAACCCAAATGTTCTTACTCTGACTCTTCCTCTTTGCCTTCCTTCAGGCTCTCAAGCAGAGTTTCCTCCAGGACTTCCAGCTCCTCCAAGGGGATTCTCAGCAGCCAGGTGATGTGGCAGATCAACACCCTGGCTCGAGCATCGTAGTAACCTTAAACAGAGGGAAGCCCAGGAAATCAATCAGCCTGCATCCCACCAGATTAAACAGCGAGTGGTGCACTTAGCTGCGCTAGAGAAACGCATCACACACAAGTATAGCTCCTTCTCTCAGGCCCTCTTTGACTTCTGTGTATTTGAAGACAACTCCTACTACCTAGAAAAGAGATAAATGGAAGATCCTTCATCCCTGCAAACCTCATCCTGTGAATAGAGCCACCACACCAGGTAATTGCCTCTATGGCTCAAAATGGATCTCAAATCCTTTGGTCTTCGTCCTCTGTGATAGAGGCACTTTGGCTCTGGATAGGCTACATTTTTCTTCTCAAGAGAGAAATGCTGCAGCAAGACCAGTCCTGACTGGAAATATATTTAAAAAATTATATATATGGGTAGCGTGACACGGTACACCTCAACTAGGCACCAATGCAAGAGGCATCTTGTAGAAATGCACCTCCGTACAAAGCCTTTATATTCAAATCACCTTCTTGGCAACAAGGGGGGCTCTGGAGTTTCAAACTACACACTGGCTCACCTAGCAGCATCACTGACAACTGCTTGCGTTTATACTTCACTGCAGGGAATGCAAGAGTGGACAGTGCACTCAGACAACGCGCGATAGCAGTAATGATTACTCCTGGGCTTATAAGCAGGTGTTCTCTAAGAAAAGACATTTTAAATGTAATAGATTTTAAATTATTTATGTCAACTCTTGCTTTTTTAATGTGTTTCTCTTAGTAGCATCTGCTGCTTGTTGATGGTAGGCTTTCATAAAGGGTTCTTGGGGCACCCTGGGATGAAAAATGCAATTGCTTTTCTAGGGGTGGGTGAAGACACCATCAAGACCCAACTACAAAGTGCGTTTCTGATACCCGCTGCACATAGATCAAACACGGCATTTGGCAATATATTACATTTATTTATTTATTACCATTGTTGCCAAGTTATCAGACTAATTCTTCGGTAGGCTTTAATGACGCCACTTTTAAAATCTGTGCCTAGTTGAGAAATAAAGATAGTATTTATCTGCACTTCATCCCTGATACGTGCCACGTCTCACAAGCCCACGCAGGTGTTTTAAGGAGTAGCCTTCTTGCTTCCTGTCTGCTAATACACAACTTAGTTTTTTACTTAGCCAGCTTGGCAGTAAGTCAGCAAGGCTTGAAAATATATTTCTTTTACATTCCAGCTTAGCAAAATAAGCAGTTTTGCAATAACTGACTTGTCAATTTTCCATTAAAAATAAAGCAAGAACAAAAATGGTACTTTGTTCTGCAGTGAAACAGGCTAATCAGCAAGGACGTTTCCTGTGAGAACATGTTAAAACACAGAGATTTAAAAAATGCAAGTGGTGATATAAACCAGGCTTCTTTTAGAAATGAGCATTTTGTTCAGGTGGTCTTTACTTCATTAATTTTTCAGACTAATCCATGTTATGGATTGTAAATCAGAAAACTGTTTTATGCATAATATAATACATGAGTAAAATCGCATTTATTCATAATAGGCTTCACAGGACACTCTGGGATTTATTCCCTGATATTTTTTTTCTTTTTAGGGAACAAGTGATCTGCAGAAAATTTGCTAGGCTGAGATTTTCATACCAGCTTTACTGCCTTCCTAAAGGAAGAGGTCACCTGCTCTCCTGGAAGCACTGGAGGAAAAACACCCCGCTCTAGGTATTTCAGTTCAGAACTTTTCTCCCATCACATACATTTCATGCCAGTGCATGGCATGTGAAGGTAAGGAGGTGAACAGTTGTTCCATTTTTAACAGGTTATTATTAATCATCCCTAATATAATAGTTGCTTTTCCTGTAGTGGATGCAGGGAAAGACTCTGCTCCTTTTGCTATAAAGGAAGCTAAGAAAAAATAGGATGGTACCTTGAGCTTTTTATGCATTTTAAAGTATCAGATGTAAACTCACCTACATTATTCTTACAAAGAACAAATGCCAGGTAAACTTACCATCTCTAAGAGAGAAAGACAGAAGATCCTAAAAAGGAAAAAAGTATATTCAAGTTAAAACTGATGACACACACCCAGAGGTCTCAAAATGGAGGCATGAAAACCCATTGGACTATGATTCAATTACTGCAGCATGTCAGTTCATGAACATGGGAAGCCAGCAAGCTACAATTCTGTAGGGCAGCAGAGGGCAGATGTTTCTGGTACAAAATTCCCCATATGCAGGTACAAATGGCTGGACAGAAGTAGATAAAAGCAAGATGGGAGGGCAGCATATACCTGCTTGGTATATGCTGAAGCATCCCCTATTTTTTATTGCTAGCAATCCTGTTGTAATCGAAAACACCATGATTCCACTGTACTTCAAAGTTTGGAGAAACAGGGTTCTGATCCTCCTACCTCTCTAATACCTTCTGCTCACTATATAGTCATATATACTCATATTTTCAACATGAGTAACAGGTTTGAATGCTACTCTAACGGCTCCTATTTTCTCTGGCGTTCTGGGAATTCATAGCTCTAGGCGGTAAGGCTGAACTGGCATGAAGTTCCTTTGAATTAAGTACTCAAACATAGAAAATCCAGAATTTATGGCCATCTGTCAAGATTGAGGGACTCGACTTCTGTGTTGGCTCTTCATCATAAAAAAAAATTGGAAAAACAGATCAATCCAATAGATGGTTTCTATGGACAAATCCATGAAAACAGAGGCCAGTGTTTTTACTACAATGTTCTCTTCTTTTATTGTCACTGGATAAATTTTAAGTTCTTTATGTAGCTACAACACTAAGCATTAGCTCAGTCTAGCTACTTCCCTCTCCTACACGCAAATAAAGCACAGCTGAATTTTACAGGGAATCTTTCAGCCCTTTGGGAACACAAAAAATGCAGCCAAAGATGTAGGATGCTGCCAAAGATTTTATGATTATTAGTCCCATAAACTCCTAAGCAAAATTTGTATCGTAAAAATGTCTCTAATCTTTTCCCTACTGCATGAGAAGCATAGAACGGAGAAGAAGCCACCCTTAACCATCTCCTACTAAAAGTGCAGTGAACTGTAAACATTATCCAGGCAAAAGTAAGTGCTCAGACTCTGAATATCATTTTAGCATGAGAAGCACCTGCTATTTCATAAAGGAAAAGAGAGCTTTTATTAATCAATCAATTTATCTATCAGCCAGAGACCTATAGGTCTAGGGAAACCAAAGGATTAGGGCAGTTGAACTCCCACCTGTGGGTGCTTTTTCACAAGGTATAGCCCCAAAACCTTCACTCCACTGCTGTTTTCACACACACACCCCTCTCCTGCTGAATATCTGGGTTGCTGTTCGCATCCACAGAGAAGCCTTCTTTTGCTTGCCTGTCCTGCAAATCCTAATGGGATGAGGATTTTCAGAAGGTCTCTGTTGGGCTGGGCTCTGCACAAAGCAGTCATTGCTGCTCCTTCACTGGGCATCCCAATGGCCAGAGTGCTCACCCAAGAAAAGGAAGGTCCTGGTTTGCTATCTCCAGTGCATGAATAACCTTTTAATTTAAGTTAAATGACTTAAAGCACTGAATCAGGTCTCCTCTGTTCCCCCAATCACCATGTTGCAGGAAAAAAGGCTTCTTTTTAGGTCCGGTCACAATTAACATTCTGTGCATGCACACATGCTGCAGACTGTTCCCCAGGCTGGTTGGTGGGAAATGGGAATTGGAAACCTTAATCCCCAACGGAGAGGGAGGAATACAACTCGGGTTTCCCAGAGCCAAATCACTACAACCACGCAGGTGTTTGATACCTGGGCACCATCACCTCCTCCGTGGCTGCAGTTTTATGAGGAAGGGTTGGCATAGGGGCATCAAAGCCCAGCAGTTCAGGGCTGGGAGTCCCAAGCAGAAAGCTGACCAAGCAAAGAGCCTGAAGTCTACAATAAGGTGAAGTTTGTGACCTTGTTACCACAATTGCCAACAGGCTTGTGGTTTGTAGGTAACAAATTCTCCTTGTGTGTTGCAGGTCTTGACTCAGGTCCTGTACGACATGCCCAGTATCATCTGTGGCACCTAACATCAAATCATCTCTTTTAAAAATCTGGCCTAAGCATTTATATGCATGTATTTCAGAAGGTGAGGGATGGATACAGGTAATGCGTTGATAAACTGGAACTACGGTTTTACTGCATCTGCGCTAATTAGCATTCCCAAGTATTGCTACCTGGTTTAGGCTTTGCATACTGCTGTGCAGCCTTCTGGAACCCAGTCAGTATTGATTAGATTAGTTCACAAGTAGTTTGTTTTCCTCCTCTAAACAGCAGGTACTACATTTCAGTCTTACTTTCAAGTTGGTGTTTTGCATCTCCCTGAGAACTCCACACAGAAGACCACCACCCTTATGATTGAGAAACCTCACAAGGAAAGGGAAGCGACCTTTGTTCAGAGTCTTTGCCAGCTTTTTGTGAATTGCTCCAAGTTCAAAATTCATTTCCTCAACAACAGAGAGCATCCAATCCGCATTGCAGTGGATGTGTGTAGAAAACGCAGGAAAATGGGCATTCTAGCTATGTTCAGAGCAAAAAAAATTCATAATAAGAACTTACAACATTTTCTCACCTATCATCACATCTTCACCTCTTTTTGTTGCACTGCCTTCTCATACTGCACCCACAGCCTGTGTGTTAACCACTACTGTCCTTAAAGGATTCAGTTAACCAACATTTACCTTTATTAGTCATCTGCAACGAATGCAAACAAAGATAAAAATTCATAATCCTCAGATTTTCATTGAATCAATAGTGAGCTCACCTCTAATCTCCTGACCTCATGTATTGTCCCTCCAGCACCACTGAGCTGGAGGGCATTCAGAAATGCAGGCAGTAGTGCTGACAGGACCCTGCTGCTGAACATGCCGGGCAATTAAAGTGTATACTTGTTAAATAACCAGTAAATGTTGCATCAGAAGCAGCTGAATCCAAAGAAGTAAGAGCACCATAAAGCAACATATCAAGAATCCACAAAGCCTTGTCCCATAGCTTGTTTATTTCCAGGTAAGATGGAAAAAGCTGAGATCAGCTTGGTACGCTGAAGTTCCCCACGCGCCAGTGCGCTTTCCCAAAGGCACCTTGCAAGCCTCCGCTGCTTTGCCCTTCAAAAGTCTTTAATTCTATCTTTCCTTCGACAAAGCCAAACACCTTGCCTACGTTCATAACTGCATAAGGTACTGATGTTGTGGCGTTAGACTGATAGCTACTCCTGATCTTTGCTTTCAAATAATCAAAGATCTGTTATCTACAGCTTCTGTATTCCACCTGAATCCAGGTGATAAGTGCCTCAGTTCTCCAGCTCAGAGCAAAATACCGCGCGCTCCCACTGATCCAGAGCCACTTTTGCAAAAGCACAACGAGCCCTCATACAGTGTAAGCTTAGAGCAAGCACAAGTTAAATTTCACCAAAATTTCACCCTTAATAAACTCAGCAGCAGCACAGGAAAACTTGCCTAATTCTAGAGAATCTAGAGCAGAGAGAATGAGGGAAACAACACGGGAAATACCAAGACATCTAGATGCAGAAACAAGTGAGTGTGGATTTATTTATTTTGAGCAAACAACATCAAAATGGATCATTGACTGTTGGACTTGATGGTCCTAGAGGTCTTTTCCAACCTTAATGATTCTATGCTTCTATGAAAACAGCTGCTCTCGTTTCAGAAGATCTGTCCTAACTTACTACTTAAGCTTAAGATTCTCTGTCACTGTATGTACACCATTACAGGACTTTGGGCATTGCAACGTTTGGATGTTTGGAGCAGATCCTCGGAGGCCTTTTATGGACTGACTAGAAGACATGAAAGACGGCTGAGATAATGGGAGCTGGTCACGATGACCAAGAAAGTTCACTCCTATCATATCTTGACTTATGCGGCCTTGTTCTCACATCTGCTGTTCTCCTGGGCCATTGCTAAAGGTGAGTTTGTGATAACTATTACTCAATACCAGAGCTCTGTCTGCACGCAGGATGCCTCGCTGCTTCCTTGCACGCAGCACACAGCGAAGGGTGCAAGGTGACAGTGGCCACGTTATCCTGGCATCAGCAGCAGCCAACCGTGCTCTTCGCCCTGCACAGCGTAACGTCAGGCTGGATGAGTAGATATCTTCTCCCGCTGAGACTCTGCGGTAAAGGTGAAGGCCACCGAAATACCGCACCTCTTTTAACTTTACGTCAGCTTCTACATCAGCTTTTACATTACGGAGTAGTCCCAGTCTCGCAAAGACTTTCTCAGTGAAAGAAAATGAAGTCACAGTAACTTATTTCCTTCTAGCCAAAGCTGACTCTAGGAAAAAGACTCTGGGAATTGTGCTACGTGGAGCATGTATGTAGAGGTGTTTTGTATTACAGGTGTAGTAAAGGGGCTTTGAAAGAAATCAAAATCAGGCCTATTGGGTACAGTGTTTCTCCAAAATCTTTAGAACACACATATGAATCAAAACCACTGCAATAATACAAAGTAAAAAGTCTGATAGTTGTCTGTTCTGTAGAGCGAAAGCGTCAAAGACACAAAATGTTAATTCAACAGACAGCAACCGTGCCTCCTGTTCATCACTTCCACGAGCTGTTAATGGATAGAGAGACTGCCAGTCACCCACACAGCTGCTCAGAAATATATGCACGTCAGAAATATCGATTTTACTTCCTTGACTGTACAAACAGAACGGCAGTTGCAAACAGACACGTATGACAGATCTCTTGCAAAAGCAAACAAGGGTGAGAAGATCATATGAACTTACTTGGGTAATGACAACTGGATTTTCTTTCAAGATGGGATCCTTCAGCAAAATCTGGGCAAAGGTTTCTGTGCCCTCACCTCCTAAGCCGCTAGCAAATGCTGTCATGGCAGGCAAGACAGCTTCGGGCAGGTCCAGCCATTTCACAAAGCCCTCAATGAATTCCGTCCTGAAGGAGCTGTAAGGCAACAGCAGCAATTAAGGCTCCAGAACTGGGGATTTTTGCAAACTTTGAGTGCTCCCTGCTTTGAAATGTTGATCTCTCACCGTCTGCACAAAAATCAAGGCACCATAAGAAGTCAGCAGAAGGCGAGTTGCTACATGAGCTGCCTAAAAAAAGAAGTAAGCAATCTGAATGGAGCCAGACCTTTCTCCAATACATGTGTCTGCAGTATTAAGGGATGCAACTTTTGCTGAAGTATAAAAGTCTTCAAGGTGTAAGAGAGAAAGTCAACGCAATTAAGAAAACAGCTAATGTCACCAGGATCTGCCACTCCCCTGACTTCAGAAGACCCCTCAGAGTCTGGTACCAGCTCCACCCGAGCTGCCGCCCAAAAGCCACCTCCTTTGCTCACCCCTCGTACCCTGTGTAATACCTTTGCTCTTCTCCAGGGAACAGCTGTGCTAGGGATATCCCACAAAGTGCCGCATAAGCAAATCTTCCCGGTTCACCCAGCCACTGGCGCAGAAGCACACATGGTTCCGTTTCACCTGCCTTTGCAGCCGCACTATGCTGTTTTGAAGCCCAACCTTTCCACTTCTCTTGTGCAGCCATTTTTACCTGCAAGTTCGAAGAGGAAAAAGCAGAAGAAAAAAAACAAACCAACAAACAGTTGAGAACCAGGAAGCAATGAGACAAATTGACTTCGCTTTTTCACTGTCACACTTGCTGTCGGTATTAAGTCAAGCCTGTCAAGGACCAGCTTGTGTATCCCCCCCACAACACGATGCTGCAACCAAAGACAACCAGAGACTTTCTGCTCACCAGTTCTCAAAAGTTCTGCACAAAATGAACCAGCGATACTTCACACAGCAAAAGAAATCCCCCTCCAGACTCAGAGAGGCTGGGCTCCGTTCAGGCTTATCGTTCACATGTTTACTGCAAAAATAACATGTAAAATAAAAGCTCGGCACCTGGTGCAGGGACCAGTACAGCTGCCTGGGAAATAGTTTGCCTCTTTCATCTTCAACCCAAATTGCTCCTCAGTTAATTTTGCTGACAGCGTTACAGAAGTTGAGTCCAGCTGCAGACTCTGATGAGGACTTTTAACGTGTCCCATGGACATTGCTATGCTTTGCTCATAATACTCCCTCCTCCATACAACCTGCTGCTGCTTTTTCCCTAAACATGAGATCCCTGTGCTACACAGACCTTGAGCTGGCCAAAATACTATTTTTTAGAGCGCAGACGTGCGCGCTTCCAACTGAACAGCTTACAACTGGTCCCCGGGAGCTCCCCTGATCATACACACAGCCAGCCGAGGTGACTGAAACCAGGCATACGCGACAACAGCTCATTTCACAATTCAATGTGGGTAACACTCTGCTCCAAAGCTCACTCACATCACCTGAAATTTCTACTGATTTCATAAAGATTTAATTGGTCTCTAAGGGGCCCGAACCACCTATTTCATGATATACTCCCTATTTAAATATTTCCTTTCCTCTGAACCCTGTAAAGCGGCTAAATAGGAATTAGGAGCCCGTACTGAACCATGTACTGACTCTCAGAGGATGCAGTGCCATTTGTGGGATATTTTTAGAGTCCTAGGAGAAAGAAATGCAGCACAGGAGCAGCTCTTTTTAAAGAGATTTTATTATCTGCATGCTGTCTGCAACAGCCTTCCAGGAAGGGTGCCTGTCTTGCCTTCCCGCTCAGAAATTTTATTCGAGGACATTCGTATTTCTCAAGGCTCACCCTATTTAACTGCTGATGTAGACATGCAAGGAAAATTCATCACTCATGGGCCGATGGTTATTGCAGCTCGCACCTCCCTTCCTGGGAGAGCTCAGCCCCCCTGCAGCACGTATCTCCTGATGGCTTGAGCACACAGGTCTAAGGCATCTCGGTGCGTTTCCATGGAAACATCACATTCCAGCAACATGGGAGCACAAAGTCCGCAGGAATAAACAAACTCTGGTATTTCCGTACCAACCAGAGAAGGGAAGGGCCAGATTACCTTCCCCGGGGCGAGTGGGTGCCTGGGATCAATCCCGGCCCCGGCAGGCCCACGCCGGTACCAACCCCAACGCGCAGCAGCATCTACGCTTGCTGAATTGCAGCAAGAACACACACCTGCAGAGGTGGCACAAGATGGGCCTCCACGCTTCCCAGGACTTCCTAACAAAATCCAAAGATTGTTTTATCACCTCAGGAGCTCCAAAGCCCTCATTTGTACACCCAAAAGCCATTTCATATCACTAGGCTCTGACCTTCCTAAAACATCCAGACTTATGGACCAATTTGCCCAGAAATAATCTAACGTTTAAAGTTTCAATAACTTTACAATTACTTGGCAGGTCTACTCACCTCTGGACACAGGTTTATTAGCTTATTATGGGAGACAGCACTGAAAATAAAATCCCCTTCCCTGCTGTGATAGATTTATTGATTTGTTAACACAGGCTCACATGAAAAGTGAAGCAGCTCAAAAGGATCCAGAAACAGTACAACTGTTTAACCTTGATTCCCGATAACATAAAAGATGTGGCCAATTATGGAGCGACACCATAGCGGCTTCTTGCATGCAAGTTCATTGCCGTTATGCAACAAATAATTCACGATGCTGAGCATCTGGAATACCCAGAGGAAGTTCTGAAGATACTCTCATCAGTACGCTCGATGTGCATCCCCTCAGCACAGATATCTATTTCTTCATAAATATCTAGGAAAAAAGGGGCTCGGATTCTCAGACATGCAGCATAAAAAAATGGCTACGTGTGATTTAGTAAAGAAAACTTGGGTCAAGTCTTGCCACTGAGTCCAGGATCATAGAATCATACAATCATTAAGGTTGGAAAAGACCTCTAAGACCATCAAGTCCAACCCCCAACCCAACACCCCCAGGCCTCCTAAACCATGGCCCCAGGTGCCACATCTACACGTTGTTTGAACCCCGCCAGGGACGGTGACTGCCCCCCCCCTCAGGGCAGCCTGTGCCAGGGCCTGACCCCTCTGGCAGGGAAGACATTTTCCCTAATATCCAACCTAAACCTCCCCTGATGCACCTTGAGGCCATTTCTTCTTGTCCTAAATGGATGAGGGAATTGAGAGCTAGAAATATATCCAGAAAGTTATTTACAGCTTGTGGCACTGGAATTCATGTCTCTCTCTCAAACAATGTGATTCAGCAATCAATAGCATTGCCATAATCTGAACCATCACTTGAAAGGGAAATTTTTTATCACTTCCAGCACTCGCTTTTCACACAAAGCCCTTCGCTTTCTTGAGAGGTGACGTATTTTATACAGCGGTTCCCAAAATCCTGTTTGGAAAGTAGGAAGACAATCCTTTTTGTGGATCTAATGCTGTACAATACACGCGTGCTCCCTACTGCTGGAAGAATTACAGAGATGCTGGCTTTGCGTTCATCCAAAAAGCAACCAAATCGCTCACACGTTAACCCCTGAGACCCTCAGAAGTTAATGAGGCATCTCATCAACCTCAGAGAAGTAGCTGTAGATAATTATTCAGATGGGGCTGGCCAAAACGCCAAACATAGGGCCAAAACCCTGCGATTAAACACTGGGCACCTCAACCTTGGAAACATTGGACAGACGAGTTTTCCTGGGAACTTGCACAGGGCTCCAGAGCCACACATGTGCTTACACGCTGGGAGCACCACGGCCTTTGATTTTAATCCGTAGATATGAAGTACGAACATGGAATGCAATTAATTCAGTCCCAGATAAAATCGCGTCTTGCCGCAAAAACATGCGAATGCGATAGACAGCCGCCGCAGAAACGCGTGCTAAATGTAAACCAGAGATCAGGCACCAAGGGGATGGGGACATGGAAAAGCTAAAGCTTAAGTAGTTGCAAAACTGAGCGCGTTTGATCCAGTTAATCCCGACGCTTGTAGCAGCAGCGATTGAGAAGCGATGTCAGTACACAGGAGGCGGGCAGAGCTGCGGAGGGGGACGTGACCAGCACGCAGAAATCACGAGTGGGAAAAATGTGAAAGAAACCCCTCAGCTGGTAAAGCTGCGAGCACCAACATCCCCGCAGCTGCCGATATTCGCTTTTATCGCACATCCTTTGTGACTGAAACTTCTGCTGCCAGAATACAGGCATTTTTTGTTTTTTTTTTACAGAAAGCAGCACTTCTGACAACCAGTGAGGAGAAGAAACCAGGCCCCGGCAGCGGGGCGGGCGCCGCCACAGCCCTCCCCTCAGGGAGCGGCCTGAGGAGAGGGTCCCTCCCGCTCACCCCCTCGGCCCGCGGAGCTGCACCCCCGCCCTGCCCAGCCCCTTTCCCCACCTCCCCCGGCCCGGAGCCGACCTGCTGCCGGCCCGGCCTCAAAGCGGAACCGCCGCTTTCCTTCCGCGCCTCCCGCCCGCCCCTTCCTGCCCGGCCCGGCCCGGCCCGGCTCTGCCAGGCCCGCCCTTCCCGCCTCCACTACGCAATCTGCGTACGGCGAGAGAGGCTGCTCTACCCTACGCGACTGGCGTAGCGACGGGCGTAGGTTGCGGAGCGCGGAGGGGAGACGCGCGGGGCTGAGGTGATGGTGGGGGCTGGCGGCCGGCCGTTGTCCCCTGGCCCCTTCATGGGGCGGTGCTGGGTCCATCTCCACCACGAGATGGGTAGAGCTGCGCTTTCCTCGCTGCCCGCCTTTACCCACAGTCTTGGGCCTTGTCTGCTACATTGGTGCCTTGCTCAGGGTTTAGGCCTATGTGGGTATGGGTCCTTTTGCTCCCTTTAAAACCCTTCTTCCCTTGCCAGAACTGCTCCCTCTCTGAGGGAGGGTTACAGAGAGAGGTGGCGATGTACATCTGGTGAAGCTGCTCTCAGGTTGCTCCACCAAGACTCCTTTGCCACATCTGTTGCAGGACAGGTTGGTGTCTCAGGAGAATTAAAGCTTCAGTGGTGTCTCACACTTCGTGCCGTGTTACTGGGTTGGATCCCAAAGCCATATGAACAGAAGCTGAAGTATGTGCTTTTGTATATCTATATGCGCTCATCAGGCAAATCTGAGGGCTATTTATGTGTCGCTTCTGAAAGCACTGGCGCAGTCAGCTCGGGAGGCTTTGCTCCACTGCGGTTGATTGGCCTTGCAGAAATCCTAAAGCTTTGGAGTTAGTTCAGCTACCCGAGCTCATGGCTTTTGCATTGTGTTTTGGGGGTTTTAAGAACTGCATTTGCTCTGAGAGCAGTCTCAGGCTGGATCCCCAAGTCCAATGCATAGTAATTTTTGGAGAAACACATTTTTTTCAGGGGAAGGCAAGAGGTTTTTCTGTATGATCATGTTTCATAACAGTAAAACTAGCTTTGGTTGCTTGGTAGCTGGGGTAACCAGTTTATGCTTTAAAATATGCTATGTGGGACTTTTTATAAATACTTTTAAAAAAAAATGTGGGTACCAGCTGTGTTTAAAAACTGATTTTGATTTGGCCAAATATCTTGCCCTGGTTCCTTGCTACTAATACTAGACCATCTCAGGTTTACTCACACAAGTATTCATGTTATATATAGGTGTTTTAAGCATAATCATATAGTCATTAAATGTAACACCAAAGTTCAGAATGAGAGTTCTGTGGATCCCAGTTATGGTGCAGAAGCTATCTATGTCACCTGTGACTTAGGTGACAGCAGAACACAACAGGCAAGTTGCAAATGGTTCACAACAAGCAAGGAATCACCTGGACGCAAATCTGTGCTCTCAGCCCAAGATCTGCAAATTAGTTTCTTGTAGATTTGACAGTTCTGTGTTTGAGAACCCAAAGTTCTCTTTGTACAGAATCTCAGCAACGTGGAAGCGTGAAATGTGTTACTTTAGCCTGTTTATATCTGTGTGATAATGCAGAAGAGCTGTTAAAAGTGGTCTGAAACGTAAGCTGAGTGGACTGACAATTAGGAGTTTTACCAGATTTGTAAACTTGGGATCTTGTTATATACAATTTCATAATAATCAAATCCAGCACAATTATGGATAATTTAAAGTTCTGTAGTTAAAGTGAGGCTTCTACATTTAACAGTAATTTAGAACGCCTACACTCACAATTCTTCAGGCACCTGTCTCACTCTCTTGCGTAAGTGACTAGTGACTGTAGTGGGTGATGGTGGTGCTGTTTGTTGACAAGAAGCCTGGAAAGGGGTGGAATAGGGAAAGTTGTGGCTTTGGGAGGGGCCCTGTGGGCAGAGGGGCAGAGTGGGAGCGTGCGTGACAAAAGGATAGGCCTATTTTTTAATTAAAATTGGCTCGTGTACATGCATTGTTAAACAAAACACCTTTGTAGTTGCTGGTCCGGGATTCTGTCTATACAGATTGTAATGCTTAAATACTGCTGTTTGGTCTTTTCATGTTGTTAATGTCTCGCTGGGATTCTGTCTTTGTAAGTCACAGTTCTCAGATATTCAGGTACAGCTGAATAATACTGCCTGGGCCCATTTCTCATTATGAACCTCTCTCTTTCAGGCTATGGCATGTTCCCTAGTCACCCTCCAACATTGGGAGCCAGCGAGGAAAGGTAACAGGTCAAGGCGATTTGGAGCTGAAACTTTCTTGCCAAAAAGACTGGTCTGAATTAAAACCAAGTACAAGCAAATTCTTTGCGTTTTAGAATAGGAATACAATTTTGTTGGCCTTTTCTCCATAAACCTAGCTGCTGCTTTAAAGGTTTACATTGTCATCGAGTGTTATCTTGTCAGATGAGAATCAACAGCTGTTATAAAGATACGGGTTCTAGGGCCGAATGACTCCTACCAACATCATGAACTGTGAATCAGCTGATTGTTAGTCGTTCTTAAAGGCTGTAGAAACATTTCAGTTGAACTGCTGAATGGATGCTTGGAAGGTGCTAATACAAAGCAGTAGGGGTGAAAATCTGGGCTTCTACAGCTGCTAATCTTTCTGTGTGGATCTCTCTGAGATCATCGCACAGTGTGCTGCCTTCCTCCCCACTGGTGTATACTGCCTCGAGGGAAGCCCTTTTCTGTTGGCCGTTGTTTTTCTGACACTATAGTGCAATGCACTGTTCCCCGACTGTTATCCACAGAGAGACAGATTTTGTCTTGTCAATGTGCTTCACTGGCAAGACACCAGGCACTTAACTTATACCACAATTTTATTATATTTTTCACTGTCCTTAAGCAAGTTATTTTAACCTATATAGTAAGCCCAATACATAATAAGACAGAAATTGGTAGAGCAAGATACATGAAATTGGAGGAAGGGGAATATGACTTGTTTGGTGTTCCAGCAGTCTGCAGCAAGGTCAAAGGTCTCAGACCTTTGAGACCAGAGCTGAGAGGGAGCTCCACCAGGTTATTCCCATTCTGTGATTTTATAGCTGGTGTGAAGCCCCCCGTCCCCACATATCTTTGTACCCAGAGTCTAATCGCTGCAGCACACCCTGCTACGACTCTTGGAGCTGAACAGGGGCTGTTTGAGCAGATAAATGAGGGGCAAGGAAAGAGGAAGGCTTTATGGTTCAGCAAAAATGTTCACGCTTCTATAATTTAAAGGAGTCACACAACTAAACCCTCAGCCACTAGTTGTGCTTGTGTTTAGTTGTAAGTGGGTGACACCTTCTTGATTTGATTTAAATACTTCCCACAGGGTGTTCTGTTAGAAACTGTCCAGGCTCTTGACATAAGTTTAGGCCTTATTTTCTGGCAGCTGATAAGCAGTGTAGGGAGTGACAGAGGCATGTTACCGGGGCCTGCACAGCAGGGCTGGGGCTGAGCAAGGGGTGACCACCAAGTCTTCACCTAGTTCCACCCCTCACCTCGGCCTCATTGTGGCATCCCCCTCTTCAGCAGACCCCGACATCAGTCCGGTCCCAGGGTCGGGACCCCACATGTAGAAATTAGCGTAATAAAATTGAACGCACCCTTTTGGAAGGGCAGGGTGATACGTAACAAACTAATTTTCCCTTTTCACATTCATGCTCTGATCTCATTCACTCACGCCCATGTGCTGACTAGCCCGCACAGGCTGGCCAGGCTCCACTTTGCATGATATGGAGGACAAGGGACACTGCCTCTAAAATCTTCATTAGGTTTCCTGACTGATGATGGCAAACTGATAGTGGGTGCAACTCACACACCCTTCTGGAGTTGTTTGGTATCTTCCTTGGTCTCTTCTCCTTTTAAAGTTTTGGTTTTTTTTTAATTGGAATTATTTTATGGCTCCAATCCAGCTCATCTTTGTCATCTTATCTTTAGGACAGTCTGTTTCTTCCTTGCTACTTGGTCGTTTGAATGAGATTAGTGTTCTGTAGCAATTAGCACATAATTTTCCTTTAACCCTTCTCGCTAACTCTGATGCCTTCACATACACTACCTTCAGGCCAATATTAATATATTTGTTACAAACCTTTATGGTACCAGTCACCCCTTAGCCTTGGTAGGAAAATTGTCTTTGAGCTGAAAGACTTGGCAAGAGTTTCTGAAGTTATTTTCAGTACAGCTGAATATCTGGTCTAGTCGCTGTATTTGGAATAATACAGTATTTGGGTTTAAAAGCATCTGCCTTTTCCCAGTTGAAAAGCTTTTTTCTGGTTAGTTATTAGCAAATGTTGCTACATATCCACTTTGCAGTAGGTCAGTTGCTGTCCGAATATATTAGAAAAATCAAAGCATTTATTTCCCTTGAAGGTTCGTGTTCTTAGGCAGAAAATAGATCTGGTTTTTTCCAAGACTCTAGAAGGACAGCGGCTCCTTACCCTCTTAGTCTAATCTCTTTTATCTGCTGGTGAGACACTATGTATATTTATATACTGAGCAATCGGAGTACATCAGTTT
Organism: Phalacrocorax aristotelis; assembly: GCF_949628215.1. Lineage (NCBI taxonomy): Eukaryota > Metazoa > Chordata > Aves > Suliformes > Phalacrocoracidae > Phalacrocorax > Phalacrocorax aristotelis. The sequence goes on from NC_134294.1 coordinate 2,482,139, forward strand.
CCATTCTTATCGAACACAAATATTTACCACAGGCCTGATCCAAGGTCTGCTGAGATCCCTGCTGCTCTTAAAAATGTAACTTAACTGAGCAAACTCCTAATTTTTTTCTAATTTCATTTCAGTTGGGTTATAGGACGTTTTCTTAGCAACTGAGTATTTTTTTTAAATCCAGGAAGAAACCCAGCACATTACTTCTTTGCTTTACTCACCAACTCACTTGTACAGATTCCCTAATACACTTTCTCAGCTGTAGTTCCTGTGAGCGAGGAAACTGTGAAATGTTTTGACATTAATTGTCAGTGAGGAATTGAAACACAGAAGTCAATGAGCAATTAACATTATTAAACTTTAATGGACACGATCCATGTAGAAATCTCACACGTGGTATGGCATAGCAATTGACACGTGTCTGTGTGTCTCTGGGCATCCCCCAGGACAATGCCATACTTAATGTAAAGAGTGCAAGACAAGAGGTGGTGCAGGGAGACGCATAAGGGAGTTCAGGCAAGAGGAACTATTTCTGTGCTAAATAGCATGGGGAATTTGGAGTGTCATGAGCTTCTGAGAGCCTTGCCCTTTGCAAGCCACAGGCTCCAGACGAGGAGAGCTGATTTTGCTTCTTCCTCTCCCATTTTGTGTGTAGCTTAAAACAGCACCAGCTGACATCCCTTTTTCCCAGTCCCTTTCCCGTTCCGGCCAACAACTGTTTGGGCAATGATAAGGATTGAAGTGATAACCTGGGTTAAAACTACTCTCTTCCACCGAGGCTAGGCATCCAGTCCCTGATTTAGCAGTCTTCTTTCCCTGCATTGTCACAAGAAGAGGCGTACATGTGTTAAGAGAGTGGGAAAATGCAACCACGGCTAGGGATTTCCCCAGGACGTCACCTGTCCGGTGTTTCAGATAATGTTTGCAGTGTCATCGGGGGATGATACAAGCAAGAACAAAGTGACATGAGCAAAACAACAAAATTATTAGTCTGGAATAAAAATTGTGTGGAAACCTTACAGTTTTTAATCTCATAAATATCAATATATAAATATTTTCCTGTGTTTCCAGTAATTAAATGAAACAATGTTGTGCATTGCGGTTGAGCCTGAGCAGGATACCTTAGCCACCTGTTTCATTTATTATGTGAATGATTGCTTTCAAAGTCCAGTAACGAACTGGTGTGTCCAACATGTGGCTTTCCAGGCAGGACCAGGCAATTATCTCTAGGCAGCTCGCATTAATTGCTTCAGGCAATGGCAGCGACGTGGGTCTCCTTGTGGCAGGAGGTGAGCAAGTCCCTGTTACACCTCCAGTAGAATTTCGGAGTGCAGCAAAGCACCATAGACATGACCAACCCCAAAATAAGCATGAGACAAATTACCCATTTTATCAGCCCAGAGCGTATAAACGGGAGGATGAGGATGGTGAGAATCACCACAAGCAGCAGGAGCAGCACAAGTCTCTGGATAGCCAGTCTGTTGTCTGCTGCAACGTTGTCATCTCTGTATAACACGTCTTGGCCGGTCTGAATCCAGCTGTTGCCGTCCAGCCCTACAGCAGAGATGTGTACCTCAGGATTTGAATTGGGGTTTTCCAAGTGCTTCATGATGTCTTCTTTATTTTGAAGTGTGCGGATGAGTCCTCCTGACACAAAAGTGGGTTTTCTGCACAGGGGGCAGGTGATTATCCAGGTACTCTCTTCTTTCCTGAGTATAAGCTTGAGGCAGACGGCGCAGAAGGCGTGCTGGCAGTCTAGGAGCTTTGGTACTCTGTAGATGTTGTACTTGTTGAAGCAGACAAGGCAGTCCATATCAATAGATGCTGTGGTTGGACACTGGTGGTTCATTCCAGACCTGCATACTTCGGGAGAGCTTGAGTTCGTTAGCGTAACGAGTGGCTTTGAGTTTGGACAGTCTCTTTGCAGAATTACTGGTTTAAAGGCATCAGGACTGTCTTGCTCTGTGCCTGAAGGTCTCTCCACTTCTTGAATGTGTTCTTCAGTGAGTTCCAGCCTCTTCACATCTGCAGCATTTTCTGTTCGGGGTCCTGCTCCACTTGTTTCTGCAGCGCCTTCTGCAGTGGGTGCAGGACCACACTTTTCAGCCTCTGGTACTCCCGGAGTTGTCGATTCGTTTTCATGGTTCAGCTTGTCAGTGGCTCTCTCCATGGAGATAAACCTCGGTGTGGTTTGTCTTCCCTTAGCTGAAGGACTTGCCGAATATCTGACTCCTTTTATGCGTTGCTTTTATGCCTGCTGTATGCATGATTGATTAGTGACAGCTCTAAGCGTGTTGTGCTCTTATGATATGATGTTTTTATGAGATGGGGAGCAGAGCTAATGATTAACTTTGTGGCCAAGGCATTTTACAACAGCTGATAATATCACTGAGCAATTCCTGCCTGGAAGCAGACCCCGTGGCATTAGCAGGCTGCAGCTTTGTTCACTGGGACAGCCAGACACTGCCATTATTACTAAATTAGTACTTTATTTGTTAAAAGCAATTTCATTGCTCTCTAAACGCTGCTTTGCCAGGCAGTGACAGGTTTGGAGGAATTACCTAATATTAACTAAACACTGCAGTGCTTTGATTAGAGAGAGTGTAAGAATCACCAATTTTGAGTGCTCTGGGTAGGAAGTCTGCTCTGGCTTCAGCAATACTCGCTACCCTAGAGCTGTTACCCTCCAGCACAAAGTAAAGAACAAGACCAAGGTTATTAACACGGAGTATTGAATGTCTGATTGTTACCCACTCTTTTATACTAGGAGCATCCCCTTTGGTTTCAGTCATCGGAGGGCTTCAGGTGTGAACTGAAGCATGACTTAGCATCACAGAGGGTCTCACAGAGTCAGTGAGAGAGATCTGGAAATTAAAAGCAAGGTTATTGTCTTGGTAGGTCCCTCTGCTTTTTCCTGGTGTTCACAGGACAACCTCACGCGCTCAGGAATGCCCTTCTGTTAGGTGGGTTTGTGAATATTCAGCTCTTCTGGAAAAAAAAAAGCCTGAACAAAATCCCTCACTCTCTAATTTCTTTCTGCCTTTTTATTTGAGGGGGTAAAATACAGCTGGTTTCTCAGTGAGAATCCTGCAGAAGGAAGGAAGGTAGTAGAGGAAGGGTCACTAATCCCAGAAAGCTGGACTAAGTCAGCATTGCCAGCAGAAGACACACTGTACCAAGCCTGTAGCCTCAAGGGCACCTGTGTGCTGCCATATACCAGCCTCTCCCTCCAACAGAAAGAAATGAAACAACTGCAATTTAGGAGGGCAAGGAGTTCAGGAAGACTCTGATCTCATGAACTCGCTGAGGGGGGGATGAGGTGAGAAGAGCTTGTTCTTATTTGCTGAGTGGAAAGCTAGTCATAAGCAAACTTCGTCAAAGTGTCTGTGCGTCCCTGCTGTATTTCTGCTGATGCAGCATTTAGCATTGTTGGATGGACTTTTGGGTGACCCCAAATTTTAGGAGCCTGAAGATCTTTCAGTTGCAGAAGTGGGACTCGTAGTTGAAGTGCAAGAACGTCTGGAAGTGGGCTGGTGAACTGCAAGGCTCAGCTACGTTTAAAAATAGAATTTTCAGTGGCATTTCACGTGCCTCTTTATTAATAAGTTAATGCTGTTGAAAAGATCTGAGAAAGTAGAAGACAAGAGCTGCCATTTTTACAGTGCTTTAGGAGTTTCAAATTTTGTCTGTCCTTCCCGTCTCCAGAATGGAACTGTCTTAAAATGTACAGATCCTGAATCATTAGAACAGTACGAAACTGTCTGGCAGATGTTGGGAACCTGGAATGGACGCCAAGAGGGGCAACTACACTCCAAACTTAAGTATTTCAGTTAAAAACTAGGTGGGATGAACACCTGCCTCCGTGCCTGCTTGCTCTGTCTCTTGGCAATGGGTGGGAGCGACTTTCAACTGTGTGTGCTGGAAACCCAGAGCTGGCCAAGAGGCACAGTTCTTTCAATACGGGTGCGTGTCAGCAGCGAGGACAGCTCACTCAAGGGAAGGGGAAGCGGAGTGCGTCGTGGTTTGGAGAGGTCCTCCTGCTTCCCTGGTGCTCTGGCTACTGCCACACAGATCGGGGAGCCCGAGGGAGGAAGCGTGGCCTGGTGTGGGGGCTCAGGAGGCCGCAGCGGTGCGATTCCCAAGCTGTGTTTTCAGCAGCATTGTTCCGGCAGCATGTGGTCTCTCCACCCAGTTTTTATCGGTCGTATTGGGTTAAAAACATCCGTTTGTTGTTGCCCTCCATTGATGAAATTTTCAGCCAAGGGTTGAAGGACCTGCCCTGATTTTGACTCGTTTTGTCCATGGCATCGTGAGGGATGTTCACCGGCTTGCACACGGGTTGTACTTCACTGGATTGCCTAGAGCCCTTTAATGCTACTTCAGCTAATTACTCTGTCATTAATCATTTGTAGTCAGTTTATGCACTCCTCCTGCTTTCCTGCTTTTGTATGTTTGCATAAGAAAATGTGCTTCAATGGAATGCTTCTTATGGACTTGTTTATGACAGGAAATGGATATAAAAGAACAGTTGTGTCATTTCAGAGTAAAATCCTCACTTGCTGTAGGGCTGTGAGCACGCTAATATTCAGAACATCTGAGAAGAGCCAGCAGTGTGCCCAGGGGGCCAAGGAGGCTAACAACGTCCAGGCTTGTGTCAGCACTGGTGTGGCCGGCAGGAGCTGGGCAGGGATGGGGCCCCTGTGCTCGGCCCTGGAGAGGCCCCACCTAGAATGCTGGGCTCAGGTTTGGGCCCCGCGGGACAAGAAGGGCCTTGAGGGGCTGGAGCGTGTCCAGAGAAGGGCAGCGGGGCTGGGGCAGGGTCTGGAGCACAAGTGTGCTAGGGGGCGGCTGGGGGAGCTGGGGGGGTTTAGCCTGGAGAAGAGGGGGCTGAGGGGAGCCCTTCTCGCTCTCTGCAGCTGCCTGAGAGGGGCTGGAGTGAGGGGGGGGTTGGTCACTTCTCCCAGGTAACAAGCAATAGGACGAGAGGAAACGGCCTCAAGCTGCGTCAGGGGAGGTTTAGCTTCAATATCAGGGAAAATGCCTTCCCTGCCAGAGCGGTCAGGCCCTGGCACAGGCTGCCCAGAGAGGTGGGGGAGTCACCGTCCCTGGGGGTGCTCAGAAACTGTGCAGACGTGGCACTTGGGGCCATGGTTTAGGAGGCCTGGGGGTGTTGGGTTGGGGGTTGGACTTCATGGTCTTAGAGGTCTTTTCCAACCTTCATGATTCTGTGATTGTAAGGTAGTGGTGATACTCCCATGCTCAAGCTGTGTTTCAGGTTGTTGGGACTCTGGACAAGAGGAACCTAAAAAACTACATAACTTAAAAAATTGTCTTGGTGTCAAGCCTTGACGTGATGTCACCCAGCACACATATGAGCAAAGCAGGGAGCTGCTGTGAAGGGGTGGTTGCTTTCAGACTTACAACCTGTTGTCCAGTGCAATGAGGGATTTTTTTTTTACACATTTAGAGTGTTTTTGTAGCATTCAACACAAAGCCGTTTGGATGTGCCTTCGGAACAGGAATTAGACCTAAAATCCAACTGATGCACAGCAGTTCCGATGGCATCAGGCAAATTCTGTTGGTATACCTGCAGAGCAAAGCAGGACGAGGAAGAAGAGGGTTGATGGGGGCAGGACAGGAGGGCCTTAGCGGTGGGTGACTGCTGTAACTGTTTGTGGGAAGAGGGGAAGAGCGCGAGGGCAGCAGCAGATCTCCCCCTAAAGCCGTACTCTGGGTGAGTCGCCCTCACGTTGCTGTGCCGCCGCCTCCGGCCCTGCCCTGCCCTTCCATGGAGGTGTTCCTCAGCGCGAGGGGTATCGGACACGAAGGTTCAGCCTATCACACGCATTGCATTTAATTAATCGTTTCATTTTAATCGATCGTTGCTCTGCTCCTGACTGCCGTCAGCCACGGCGGCCTGGTGCCACCTCGCGGGTAGTCCATCTTCTCCCCTCTTTCTTGATTTCCTTTTCATTTCGGAGGGCTCATTTGGTGCTGGATCGGGACAGAGCGGCTGAAGTGATGCGGGACGGTTTGTAACTGGAGAAGAAAACAAGGGCAGCGTCTGGCACCCACCCGTGGGAGGTGATGGCAATACAGGGGTGCTGTGGCCGTGCCCCTGAGGCAAAGCTCCAAGGCAGAGGAGTACAATTAGGAGCAGAAGCTAACGAGGTGTGCAATCAAGCTGAGGCGAAGCATTTTGGTGCACTAATGAATGATTTACAGTGCTGCTCGCTGCATCCTCCCCATAGCTCACCCTTCTCCCAGCTGCTCCTTGCCCTCGCACTCCCCACTGCCTTCGATCCCTAAAGCCCTCTGCTTCCCCCAGCCTCAGTTTCCCTCCTGCCTTCGTCCACCTGCTCCTCCTGGAGGACTCCGCCGCGTGGGGGCGCGCGGGTAGAGCGGCGGCACTCTGGCCGCTCGCCCGCCTCTCGGTGGTGGCGCCCCGCGGTCACGGGAGGGGCGCCCGGCGTCGCAGGCGCAGTGGCCGCCCGGAGGATATGTCCCGCAAGCAGGCGGCCAAGGCCCGGCCTGATACCGGGCCCAGGAGGGCGCGGCGGCCCCGGCAGCCCCCCGCCGGAGCGGCCCCGGCACCCGGCTCGGGTGGTGGGGGCCTCGCCCGCCAGCTCCGGGCCCTCGGCCTCAAGCTCCGGGAGGTGCCGGGAGATGGGTGAGCGCCGCGACCGGTCTCCCAGGCGCTCCCGGGTCCTGTGCTTCCGTGGGCCAGCTGAGGCTTCCTCCTTCCCCGGAGCCGTGGGGAGCCGGTGTCCTCGGGGGCTGAGGGCTTTCCCCTCGGGGTCGAGCGGGCCAGTTCTCCACAGGGGTGTGGGCTTCCCCGCTACACTCCACAGGGATCAGGGCGCTCTGCTCTGTGCTTGAGCAGGGTCTGCGTCCCCGGGGGCTGACGACAATGTCACCGGCCGGTCTGAGGGCTCTGCTGGTCCTAGCTGTGTCACCTGCTGGTCTGAGGGCTCTGCTGGTCCTAGCTGTGTCACCTGCTGGTCTGAGGGCTCTGCTGGTCCTAGCTGTGTCACCTGCTCATCTGAGGACTCCGGTGGTCCTAGCCCTGATGCCTGGGTGGGCTGAGTGCTCCACTGGCCCGCTGAGCAGGTCACAGGAAGGCCCATAATTACTGGGTGAAAGGGGCATTAGATGTGTCTGCTGAGAAATGGCATAGTAGATCACTGGGTTGACCTTTGTTGCATGATGTCATTCATCTCAGTGTCAATTTAAGACAGTTTGGCCCAGCACTGTTACCGCCCTTGACTTACTCTGTTGGAGCTGATGTTCACTCAAAACCTTATTTTGCTACCAGCATTTCTTCTGATGTCAGCAGCTGTTCAATGCACAGGGAACAGGTCCTGCTTCACCCTCATATCCTTGCTGAACTCACTGGGCAGAAAGAGTGCAGCTCTCCCTTCCTGTGAACACCATACTCTGCCCTCTGCTGTGTCAGGGTCCTTGATTTTGCGGTGTGCCTGTGAGCTGTGTTTCAGACACGCTAACTTGGGGTTTCTCTCTCGGTAGCAACTGTTTGTTTCGGGCCCTTGGTGACCAGCTTGAGGGGCACTCCCGGAACCACCTCAGACATCGCCAGGAAACCGTGGATTACATGATAAAGCAGCGGGAGGATTTTGAGCCGTTTGTGGAGGATGATGTACCCTTTGAGAAACACGGTATGGTCTCCACAGGACACTAATGGGAGGGGTTATTGTGTAATGTGATTACATCTCATTTGAGCACCTCCTCACTAAACAGTTCCTCATCCCAAAACTATGTGAGGGCTCCTCTCTTGTTTTTAGGAACGGTGAGTTTATTCTCTCTGTTAGGTTTCCGTAGAAAGATAAGCTATTAAACTTGCATTATACTTGTCCTGGAAATTGTTTAAATTTAGGAGAAACTTGGAAAGAGAAGAAAAAAAGGCAAGGAGTGGAAATGTGGTGTTTTCAAGAGGAACTTGCAGAAATTGTCTAGCTCTCCTTGAATGCTGGTGGGTGTGGAGTGGGTTTCTGTTTCCCCTTGACGTTTCATAGTGGTAACACAGGGGAAGATGCAGAGCAGAGGCTGATACAGCCTCTGTTCTGACAGCTTCAGGGATGTGCCAAGTACCATGCAGGAAAATGGTTTGGTCATTTAGTAGGTGGCACTTTTCCTTCTGAGCTAATGCAGCGCTGACGGCCTTGTATAATCTGAGGGTATACTGCAGTTTTTCAGAGGTTTCTGTGGTTGTTTAAGATACATTAACTTCTGTCACTGCCAAATTCTTGCCTCAGCAGTCACCGTTTCACAGTTGGGATTTCCTTTCCAGAATTTCCGGGGCTTGTGTTGAAATTTTGTTACTCGCTATCCCTCCAGTCCTTTTGGAAGTGTCAGAAACTAGGTTTCCAACTCTTTTGAATGTTTTTTCCTTTAGTTACCAATTTGGCAAAGCCTGGTACCTTTGCTGGCAACGATGCTATTGTGGCCTTTGCAAGGAACAATCAAATGAATGTGGTTATTCATCAGCTTAATGCTCCGCTGTGGCAGGTGAGAAACAAAACTTCTCTATTTTGGCCTAATTTTTAGCTGATGAATACAAATAGTGTTGAAACTGCATAATCTATTAGAAGAGAGCAGTCGGGAGGTATAGTTAGCTGGACATGGTGGAGAGCTGTGCTTGCTTTTTCAGCCTTGAAGGAAAACACTGCGGATTTCAGCGAGGAGGAGAGGGGATGAAAGGGAACAATAAAGGCAGGAAAGATAAGTATGTGGAGACAGAGAAGTTCAATCTGGTTTTAAGCTACTAGCTTCACTGATACGTTTCTTCTGAAGATCAGCCTACGTATGAGGTGACTTTTCTGATAGGAATTCAAACCAGGCTTAAGGAAACCTGTATTTGATTGAGGCATATGGAGGTAAAGGTGTAGTGGGGCAATGCCTGCAGTGTGTTGGAATGAAGCTCCATCAATTCTGCCTGGGATTTGGAATGAGAAGGTTTCTGACAGTTGGAGAAATGAGGATCTGGACTGGGTAGAACAGGGAAAGAGTTTTAAAATCTTAAGGTGGTATTTAATCAGCTTTGGGACAGGATTGTGTTTGGGTTCCACTGACAGCGGGCCACTGGAACAAGTAATCCGTCAGGTCCCTCCTACTCTTTTTTTGGCAAATCCACACTGGAATGGGCCCCGTTTCTGGCCCCAATTTACAGACAGAACCAATGAATTATATAGATTAAATAGCGCAATAAAGATAAAAGACCAGATGAAAGCTGTCAGTGGTGTCTTAAATACATTAGAAACAGTGTCAGGGGATTCCTGAAGCCAAACAAGTTTAAACTCTTTATTTGTATGGCAGCCATGGGCAGTAAGACAGTTAACCTACATATTTTTTGAAAAAAGTAGTGTCCCTGACAATTACATGAATAAGTGGGAATATTCAGCTGCTTGACCTGCGAGAGCTTACAGAGGTAATGACCCTGCCGGAGAGTTCATGGGGTGCTGTTGGTGTTTTGTTACTGTTTTGATCCAGATGCTCACCTCAGTGTCCTTAACTCTTAATGATACTGTGTGTATCCTCTCAAAAACCTTAAACTCTTTTTTTTTTTTTTTTCCTTCCCCCCATTCATTGACCTTTCCAGGGCTGTAAATACAGAGTTCGTGACAAGGTTCTGTTTCGCCTGAGTGTAGTCTTGTTAGTGAAAGGTCGTCTTAGGCTCTTGAATAGCCTCAGTAGAGCGAGCTGTTAATAGTTGTAACATAAGGAGTCTCTGACCCACACAGAGCGTAGATCAGGGCATCAAATAACACAGAGGATCACAACATGGTGACAATGTTAGCAAGTTGCTGAGCTTGACTAACCCAGGACACACTTTTTCTTAATTTTCTATACATTTACATACTTCCCCCCCTTCCCCCTCCACTTTGGAGCCCCATCAAAACTTTAGATTCCAAAGAGAGCATTTCCAGAGAAATCCGTATCAGCAAGATGCTTAAAGCAGATGATGTGAATATCTCCTTTGGTCCCAGCTCTAAAGCAGATGGTGAGTTATCCTTTAATTTTAAGAGAACCGTTTGCATCCACTACACCTAAGCTGGAAAAGTGCGAGCAGAAGTGTTGAGGGCCTCCAGCTGTTTCTCAAGCTCTGGCCTAGTCGAAAGCTCTGTGGAGGTGGACATCTCTGTGTGGGCTTTTTAGGGCTTTAACACCCTTTACCCTTTTTGATAGTGACTGTAAACGTTGAGCTTCAAGTTAGCTCAGATGTATAGGTTATTTTATTGGCTTTTTGGATAACTGCTTACATTTTTTTCAGTTTGCCTTTTTTTTCACCTGCAGCTATCTTTTACTTACACTTCCAGCGTGCTGTGGAGAGAGGACAAAAAAGAGGCTTCACTACCGAGAGCCAAATTGACTAATTTTCAGAATAATCTTCCAAAAGCTTCAGGATTTGTTAGGTTTTAGGAGCAGGATTTATTTAGGCTCTGGCAAAGGAGAAATGTTAAAAATAAATCTTACTTGGATCCAACATGTTGATTAAATAGGATAAAAGGTAGGAGTTCAGCATAACCAAGTGTTGAGTTGGAATTTCAAGGTGAACAAGTGTCACATAGGTGAATGGAGAATATCTGTTGTGAAATCTGAAGTCATTAGCACTACACAAACCGCAGACGTGGTTGAAAGGTGACTTGGTGTAAAAACTCTTAAGTTGGGATAAGCTGATTCCAAGATGTAAAAGGATTGGGAAATTCTTGAGCCCTAAAGCAAGCATTTCTTGTCGTTTGCTTACTGACATCTTCTCCTGGAAAGCTGTCAGATCTTTGAACTCTGGCTTGACAGGTAAGCAAAGGAGATCTGCAAATGCAGTGTAATTTTCTGCATTCCTTGCAAGAGTTGGAATGCTGTGTAGCTTTTAGCGAATAGTTTGAGACAGTGATGGTCCTGGCATCGGTACAGGTAATACTCAGAGCAGGAATTTTCTGTGGAAGCTGCTGTACTTGGTGCTGATGAAGCAAAGGAACATTTGGTTGTTAACGGTGCTCCTGAATTGAGTTAACCAGTTTTCATGGTTTGCCTTTATTTCTATTAGCCTTCCTTTTAAAAAACAAAACATACCCACTTCGAATGCAAACTGTTAAAACAGCAGCTTGTCCCAGCTGCAGAGCAAAACTTACTCCGGGGTGACTGTTTCCGCTGTGGTCATCACATGAACGGTCTCTTTTTTTTCCTCATGTTTGAGGGGGAAAAGGCATTGTAGGCTTAATGGGAGCTGTGACTGAAATTGGGTCTGGGAGAATGATCAGAAAACTAGTAGCTCCTCTGGAAAGTTTATAAAATAGTTTTGAGTTTTCCACCAAAATATTTTCATACTTTTTTTGTTTGTTATGATGTAACTGACCCAGTCTCGTGTATCTGGTTCTCAAACATTATCCTTGAGACAGAGGGTCTGGTGTTACTGTGGGCACATCTGGATTATTAGGTCAACTCTTCCTGTTTAGAGATGCTTCAGTAGCTATGTACTTACTTCCGATCACGGTGTTTATCATTGCTTCCAAAAACAACGCTTTGAAAAAATACGATGCTAAAGTTGATTCCAAATCCTCATTTGCAATTTATTTTGTTTCATTTAGATTCGGGGCACAGACAAAAACAACGTGAGGGAGCTTCATATTGCGTATCGTCACGGAGAGCACTACGACAGTGTGAGGAGAATCAATGACGATTCTGAAGCTCCAGCATATCTTCAGATGGAGGTTGGTTACAACAGAATGACCTGAGCCAGCTGTGGGTGGTAAATAAAATGGATGAGTTACCAGTTGATTTCCTTTCTCATTTGCATTGAGATTGAGAAAAGAGCTTGGTCCCTGTGTCATGCTGGGGATAGAAAAGACCCTAAGGTCACTGTAACTAGTGCTGCCTGCTCTCCCGAGACAGGCTGTGAAGTGTTTAAATCACTGGGCTGAAAAATCAATCCCAACTCTGATGCTGTGATGTGGGCCGTAGGTGTATTGAACCAATCCCATCTAAATTATGCTCTCGTGCACCTCGAATGCAAAAAAAAGGGAAGGGAGGGAAGAGATGGAAATGTAACAGCTGGATACAGTACTCCTAATCTCGCTTTCCTCTCTTAAGGAGTAAGCTGTCCTCTCTTTGAGGTTCTCTGCACGCAACTGTGTAATGTGTGGTATTGTAAAAAAGTTAATAGCTCATTTGAAAAGAAGGTGACTATTGCTATGCACGATCTTGCTGTACGTGAGAGTTTGCTCGGTAGCATGCGAGTCATGGGAAACGGTGTCAGTGGTGACAGACGTGACAGGATTTCTGAGATGCTTTGACACGGGGTATTTCTGAGAAGTGTGCCATAATAATGAAATGTATTACGATGTCAGATTTGTTTTTACTGCATATGATGGAATTGCTGCACGTGCTTATGTGATGTCCTGTGCTTTGCTTTTCTTGCAGATGCTTTGCAACAACGATTCAAATAGGAAGGAAGTGAAGCCTCAGAAGGGTGACTCTGAAGATGAGTTTGAAGTTGAAATGGAAGATGCTGTACGAAAAGTGTGTGACGCAACTGGATGCTCAGTAAGTATTGAATAGCCTTTTAATGCTTAATCTTCAAACCTCCTCGAAACAAGAAAGTAGCCTTGGGATAAATTCTAAAAAGTATTCATCTTGGATAATTTCAGTACCACAGCCTCAAATCAGGGTGGTTTTTGGCCTAGACTCAACCATTAAATGCAGATGAAATACCCCCGTGGATACCTAATAATTATGGAAGGTTTATCTTGCAATCTCTCCAAAATTTTACTTTGAAACAAATTCTGTAAAATTTTAAATCCTTTGAGGATCATAGAATCATTAAGGTTGGAAAAGACCTCTAAGACCATGAAGTCCAACCCCCAGCCCAGCACCCCCAGGCCTCCTAAACCATGGCCCCAAGTGCCATGTCTGCACGGTTTCTGAGCACCCCAGGGATGGTGACACCCCCACCTCTCTGGGCAGTGTCTGACCACTCTTGCAGTGAAGACATTTTCCCTGATATTGAAGCTAAACCTCCCCTGACGCAGCTTGAGGCCGTTCCCTCTCGTCCTGTCACTGGTGACTTGGGAGAAGAGACCAAGCCCCCCCCTCACTCCAGCCCCTCTCAGGCAGCTGCAGAGAGTGAGAAGGGCTCCCCTCAGCCTCCTCTTCTCCAGGCCAAATCCCCCCAGCTCCCTCAACCTCTCCTCATGAGACTTGCTCTCTAGACGTCTGTAGCTGAACATCCCAAATGACTGGATACCCTGTGAGTCTTAGCCGTTGTCACCGGCTAGCCTGTGTGGTTCCTGCAGGGTGCTGCTCGCGCTGTGCACATGCATAGAACAGAAAGGGTCAGGAGTGAAACGGTTACGCTGAAACAGCGTGTTCATTTTTCTAATTACCTTCAGAATTTTAAGCTTTCCTCCCTCACCTTTTTCTGAAATGGAATCCAGGCTAATTGAAAGGTCATAAAAGCAGACAGCAGCCCCCTCTCAGTGGTGCAGAGGGTTGTTGCAGGAACGTGTGTCAGTGATTTGAACTCTCCTCAGTGTGTTCTTTCTCCTCTCGTGGACAGGACATTGACTTAGTAAGCCAGATTCTGGAAGTGGAAGACTATAATATAGAATCTGCAATATTTGCCATCTTTCAAGTGAATGAAGTGGAAAGAATCAGTAAGTACACGGAGTGTGTCACCTGGTGCTTCCGAAGCACGCTGTCTGACGTGGGTGTTTGCTGTGAGCAGCAGGTCAAGAGGCACAGTAGCGGTTGAAGCTTGCTGTTGGCTGTGCTGCCACCTCAGCCTTTCTGTCCTCAGGGAGGTTATTAGTGAGGGCAGATCCAATCCAGCTTTTGAAAAAAACCCCCACTTTTCCAGAAAGTCTGGAAGAAGGAAATGGCTGACACCGAGACAGCTCCTGGGTGGAGTGTGTCTGAGAAAAACCCTGTCTTCTCGGTAGGTACTGAGGAGCAGTGTGATCCCCAAAGCAAAGATCGGAAGTCGTGTAGCAGAACTCTGTGGGAAGAAAACAGAACTGGTTCAAGAATCTCTGGAAATCGGAATTTGCAGCGAGATGAAGTAGAAAACAACAAAGGACAGGCTAGATCTGATGAAGAGAATCAGACTAACAGAAGTTCCAAGGTATGTGAAGGGTGGTTTGTCAGTGATTTGTGCGCCCTTTAACAATTAGGGGAACGCTTAGGGTTGCTTAATCAGCAACTGTAGTTGAATCAAAAAGAGCTTCCCCTTACTGGATTTTGTTGCTGCTACAGCTGTGACTTCTCTGACATAAACGTTTAATGATGACATGTGGCCTTCTTTCCAAAATGACACAAAATAAAGTCCAGATAAGTAGTTTGGAATAAACATTCTCTGGCAGCTCCTTTGAGGTCTTCTTGTCTCCTTTCTAGTGTGTTATTTTTCCCCAACTGAGCAGAAAACGTGTGGTTTCAACCTTGTGTTTTCATCCTTCCCTTTCAGGTATCTAAAAAACAAAAGAAGGAACAGCAGCGGCTAGAGAAGAAGAAGCGGCAGGAAGAACGGCACCGACAAAAGGTCTTGGCCAACAAGAGTAACTGTGCAGATAGCAGCAGGACAGAGACGGACTCAAACAACCACGTCACCTTGGTGAAGGCCATGGCAGCTCTAAACATATGACTGAATGTGTTCTGAGCGCTCTGGTGAGAAAAGCAAATAAAACTGGTGAAGACCAAACACCCCTTAAGCACATTTCCGACCACCCGTTGTTACCTTAAAATCCCTTTCGGCGGAGATCTCTAAGCACACATGAATTTCCTCTTGCTTCGGTTGTGGGGCAAACAATTATTCGGTAATTCTGCATCAACCCATGTGTGAGAAGAGTTGTTTGAACTTCACAGAAAGTGGAGACTTGTTTGTATAATTTTGGCGTTAGGTGAAGGTGAGACCTTTTCTTCACACAGCAGTGTTAGATTTGTTTTGAGATCTCTATGTGCTTAGAATATTTTTTTAATAGCAATTTTTTACTTGGTTATGCTGGAGGAGCTTTATTTTGCCTTGCTGTCAGGGAAGCCTTAACAGTTCTCAACTCAGGAATGTGATTTTTTTTTTTTCTTTTCTATTTGAATTTAAAAAATTAAGGGAACAGAATCCCAGAATCCTTTCCAAAGCTGTGTGTGGTACAGCCAACTGTATCAAACATGAGATTCCTCTTTGTTTTCCATGCAAGAATGCAATGATTAGTTCTAATCTAACTAGAACTGTTGCTTCTTGCTTAAGTTTGAGATCAGCTCATTTGCTGGCCTTTAGAAAAAAAAAAAGGAGTAATAGCAGTGGACTCAGGAGACAGCAGGGCCAATTAATATGATGTGGTGAAGTCTAATGGGGTAGTAAAATGCGACTTAAGCAGGCATGAGGTTTTCTGTTGAGTGTTGTTACTTGGACATCTGGACTCTCATCTCCTTTGCCATACCCTTGAGTTTTGGGCTACTCCAGAGCTTTAGTCCAAGCCAGAAGCTTCATAGTTGTTAGTCTCCAAATGAAATTAGTATAGCCAAAGGATCAAGAGCCCTGGGAACAAGCTTCCAAGTAGCAGTGTTCACTGGGAACCCTGCCTACTTCACTCTTCATAAATCAAGCTTTTTCCAGGGTAGGATTTTTTTTTTTCATCTCAAATTCCTCTTTGGCAAGGTCACCAAGTACCGTAGCATGTACAGCTTGAATCCTGTGATGCTTTCCACTACAGGGTTGGGAATTTGAACTGAAGCATAAGGGCTGTGGGACTTCGCCATCAATTTACGGCTTGCAGTGTTTCAGCTTCACTCAGGTTTTTGGACTTTTATCAAGCACTAAGCTTGAAGAAAGCACGTGTGCTCTTACACACACAATAGATAACAGGAGACACCTCATCAGCCAGGGCAGAGATGAAATGGATTTTTTTGAAAGTAAGGAACGTTGCTTTTGAAAGAATTCTGTGTGTTCTTTGAAGTTTCTAAATCAGCACGGAAATCTATATGCCTTTTTTGACTGAACTGCTGCTATCTGAGCTCGTACTTCTTCACATGCTCTGCTACTGTTCATCAAGAGCATTTGAAGAATAAAAAGGAGCTCTGCTTTAAGTGCTGGTGGTGTAGAGGAGCAGGCTTTAATACTGGTGAAGAAGTTCTTTTTGGTCCTGTCATGAGCTTGGTGGAAATAAAAAGCAATGCAAAGCAGTTCTTACGCTTTACAGTGGGACATTGTGTCTGGGAAGCGAAGCAGCGTGCTAAGCGCTGCTCTGAGTGCCGTGGTAGCGCGGGTAGCCGCTGCAGAGCGGCCTAACTGTAGTATTTCGTAGGTTGGAAGAGCACGGAGGAGCCTTGAATGCACGGCACCATTCTTAAAGTGAAAAATGACTTTGGTAAAATCCGTTTTAAGCCAACCTTAGCCTGTTGTTAGCGGTGATGCCTCCTGGAAGTCTTTTTCCCCAGAACAGTCACTTGTACAGTTGTGAAGGGAATGGCAAGTCTCAGCTTCACCGGGAGAAAGCGCAAGTCACCTCACCGGTGCGATGCCTGGCAGACCGCGGGCACAGCGAGGCCGTTCAGGGAAACATGTCACCTTTGCCCAGCCGTGTTTCGATGTGAAAGGCAAGTGGGTTCTGCAAGCTTGAAAAGACAGTAAGAATTTGCAGTTGTACACTACAAATAAGATGTTTGATCTTAATTAATTGCTTTTTTGCCTTCCTGAGCCAGAGCTGATGGGAGGATTATTGTCGCTTCAGGCCTGGGGAGCTGTGACGTGAGTTGTCCTGGAGCCAGCAGACAGGAAGCTGAGCTTCTGTAGGGGTGAAGGGACCCACGAAACCTCACCTCATCCTGCCCAGGGTAAACGGGCAGGCCTGCAGCAGCAACACGTCTTAAATAGCAGAGGCTGACCTTCACCTCGTGGCCTCTGATACCTGTAACCAAATATGTGGCTGAAAATGCTTTCATTTCCAAGTGTAACGTGATTAAAACAAACTCTTAATGTCCTGGGCTCGTAAGTCTTCTTAGACCTGTCAAATTCTCTTTATTTTTGCCAGGATAGCGTTGTACCTGCAAAAATACTTTGTATCCAAAGATGTTATAACTTTCATTTTGTCTGTTTTAGATTTTTCCATCAGCTGTTGATACTTCCACCTGCCCTTACAATGTGTAGTTTTTCCTAGGGAATAATTACGCAGGGTTCTTTGGGGAACTCAGTTTTATGCAGAAAGTTTGCTTTGTAAACAGGTTGTGGATTTTCCTTGCAGGAGGAAGGGAGGCGAGGAACAAGAGAAGAGAAACAATGTGATTCATAGCTCATGTTTACGCCTTGGTGGAGCTAACTGTGCTTCATAATATGCGGTCATAGGACAATAAGCCCTGCACGTTCCCTTGGGATTTGAGGAGGATTACTGGGAGTTTTGTACAGGGCGTGCTGTGGGTTACAGGCAAAACTTCCAGATTAATTTAACGAGTCTGCACAACCTGGACCCTTCCTGGAGATGCGATCCGGTGCCCAGCGTTCCAGCCTTCACCTGCTGGCTTTCACAGGCTTCAGAAACTGCAGAAAGGGTGGGAAATTGTGCATATGTGACCCATACTCCAGCATCATATAGAATGGAGATGGCTTATGCTCCTGTTGAGCTGTGTGATCGTTCCTTGCCGCTGCCTGGAGCGGAGCCTGTTTGCAGGTACAAGCCTTAGAGGCAGCGCCGGCTTCATCAGCTCCATCCCAGCTCTCTCATCCAAAAGCCCTCGAGTGCACCAGAAAACGAGTAAAAGAAGAAATGAAGTGTTTTGGAGTTACAAAAATACCACGTTTACTGTAGGAAGTGTGAGGAAGGGTTAGGGATGGTGCTTATGATGAAATGCTTAATGGAGTCAGGCAGGAGCCCTCGAAACTGAAATGAAACTGAAGGAAAATGCCCTTAAAGCCCCTTTCTGGGCCCCGTGCTCTGAAGGTGTGCAGAATGCATCTCTGGAGATGGCGTTAAAACCAGCGGTGCCTCCATGGAGGCCCAGGTGTGAGGGGCAGCTGGCCCTGGCTCGTTGGAGCTAATTGTGGATCATGCACAGCTGTGGGGGGAGCTGTGGCCTGAGGAGGCCTGCCCGGCCTCAGCCCCACCAGGACTCGCTGGAGACAGGGTGCAAGAGCCCCCCCGACCCCTGAGACCACCACCACCGTGCTCCCCCAAGGCTTTAGTGAGTACTAATCGCTTAAACAGTCGTTAGGAGCTGGGGCTGAGGCCGGCGGCCTCTCCGCAGCCGAGAGGGGGCTGTGTTGGGGCCACGCTCCCTGAGGGGAGCCGGGTTTGGAGCCTGGCTTGGCCTTGGGGCGCAGCAGCCGCTCGCTGTTCTTGTTGTTAGTTTGTTTTTTTTTTTTCCTCTGAAGCTTTTAAAATTTACTTGTTGGCTGATAAAATGTCACTTCTGGTAAATGCTTCTTAAGAAAAAGACGCAAAACTGTATGTATGCATAAATATTTACTTGAGAAATTCAGCTGTGAAGCTCCGTGCTCTTTTCCTACCCCTTCCACCATCGATTCCTGAAAAATGTGCTTTACAAATCACCTTCGAAAAATGTATTTTTATTTGCATGGATTCCCTCATTTTTATGATCTATTTAATCGCGGGGACGGGCTTTCCCTGTGCACCAGCTGTGGGGAAAGGCGCTGGGCGCCTTTTTGGTGCTGCAGGGCTGTGCCATGCCCCGCTTGGCCACAGGTAAGGCAAAACCCCCACGATTTAGACCTTCTCTGTCAGGTTTTGAAATCGATGTGTCCAGCAGGAGGGAGCTGGGCTCTTGCACAGGAAGTTGAGGTAATTCCTGTAAGAGCTGCGGTAGGTCCTGGCTGTCCTTTGGAAGCACTGTGCTGCCCGCCTGTCGCACTCGCAGCTCTGTCTTCTGCACCAAGTCCTGGATCCTGGAAGAAAATTCAGGGGGGATGGAGCCAGGCGAGAGGTGCCAGAGTCTTCTGAACCATCCCCATAGGATACACAGCCCCCCACATTGAGTTTGGGTGTCTCGGGTCGTCCTCTTGCCCCTGGGACATGGAGCTACCTGCCTGCAAACCATGCGTGGCCCCGGAGGGACAACTTTATTTACTTTTTCCACCTACGTACATATAGATACGTGCTGTGGTCACAGGGAAGTACTTAGTTTTTGCTCCACTCACCATTATACAACAGCGTTTGCTCGGGAGAAATCAGGGCTGCAGCGCCAGGTCCCCATCCAGTCCGGGAGGGTCACCTCACACCCCTAGTATTGGCCCTTCACTGAAGGGTGAGCCCCCTCCTTCGGGAGGGCTCCAGCCTCTGACCTTCACCGTTTGCCCTATTCCTGGCACTCTTCCCTCATTTCTACCTCCTTCCCAGCAAGCGGTTTCCAAGCCAGGATGGTCTGAAGGACACCTCGGAAGAGAGGTTCTCCCCATGGCGTGGATGCTTGTGCCTCCCTCGACCCCGTGCCGCCTCTTATGGCAGATCATTTGGCTTCCCCAGGTGCGGTGTTTGTACGTGACCAGTCTGGGGCTGCAGCCGGAGGACGACAGCCTCTCGTGGCAGCGGCCGTGGGCACGGCGGTACCTGGGAGCACAAGAGTTGCGCCCAGGGCAGGCCGGGGCGCGGCGGGGACGGTACTGCGGTGGCGAACGTCTGGTGGCGCGCAGCCCCGGTGAGAACCGCCGTGCGTTTGTGCCCGGGTTAGGGGCACGGGCGTGCCACAGCCGTGTTCTCCTCGGTGTTAGCCGTGCCGTGGGAGCGAGGGAGGGCGACGCGCCTTCCTGGCATCGTCAGCACAGCTCTACTTGCTCTCCCGTTGCTCTGCTGCAGCAGCTTTGCAGAACACCTAATGGCTGCTCCCGATCAGCCCCGGTGGTGGTTGGATTCTGGTGCGTTTCTGCCTGGCGCTACGAAGGGAGAAGAAACACCGATGCGCACCGTTCCCATCAGCTGCTGCTGCAGAGCAACGTTTAAAGAGGTACGAAGGACGAGCGGTGATTTTTGCATTGCTATCTCAGCTCTCAGGAGCAGGGGCGAGCGTTCCCCTCGCTGTACCCAGGGAGAGGGAGGCCAGGAGGGCTGGAGGCACCCGCTCCACCTTCACCAGGTCCCCACTCACCCCTTGGCTGCATCCAGCGGCTGTTTGGCTCCCCCCCAAGCCACGGTAGCAGCCGTAACCATTGTAGGACAGCGGCAATTTCCTGGTCTTGTGCTTAATCATTGCACCATACTGAATCGCACGGCAGCCGGCGGGGGCCAGCCCTGCGACTAGAGATGAGGGGGATTAGAAGCACTGGGAAAAGCAAACTCCCATCCCACCCCTCTGTAGGAAAATAAGCATTTTCACCGTCCCCAACTTTATGGGTAGAAATTGCGAGCCCCAGGCTTTGCCCACACCTCCTCCGGCAGGGTGAGAGCTGGCACGGGGGGTACTCGGAGCAGAGGAGCGGCAAGAAGAGCTTCACATCTGGCAGCAGCAGCTCCGGTGCTGGGCGAGCCCGAGCTGCTCCTGGTCACGCCTTGTATGGCCACTGTTTACCCTCCTTTGGAGAACCCAAAGTGGGTGAATATTGACAATCCTCGCCGTATTGGTGCCGCTACATGTGCGAGCCTCTCTGGGCGTTGCCGGAGGCCCCAGCTACAGGATGCCCTATGCTGTGGGAGCCCTTTGCAGGCGAGGTTTTGGTAGACTGGGATGAGTGGGGCAGACTGGGGTCGAGTCCTTGCACGGCTCTGTGTACCTCAGCACCCCAGTGCCTCCCCGAGCAAAATGGAAGAGCCTGAAGGAGATCAGGAGCATCTTTGTTCCCAGATGACTATTAGTTTTTTGTTGTCTTGGTTAGAAAGACTCTTTTTACCTGAGAGGGGCTGGAGTGTGTGTGTGTGTGGGGGGTCGGTCTCTGCTCCCAAGTCACCAGTGACAGGATGAAAGGAAACAGCCTCAAGCTGTGCCAGGGGAGGTTTAGGTTGGATATTGGGAAAATGCCTTCCCTGCCAGAGCGGTCAGGCCCTGGCACAGGCTGCCCAGAGAGGGGGGGGAGTCACCGTCCCTGGGGGTGCTCAGAAACGTGCAGACGTGGCACTTGGGGCCATGGTTTAGGAGGCCTGGGGGTGTTGGGTTGGGGGTTGGACTTGATGGTCTTAGAGGTCTTTTCCAACCTTCATGATTCTGTAATTCTATGAAAACACCATTCTGTGTCCCTGTTTCCATCATGACTTAACTGGGCAGGGAAAAACACAGCCAGTGCAAAGCATCCTCCGCTTCTGACTTACCAAAGCGGGTGAGATGCAGCGCCGTGAGAGGAGGAAGGTCCAGAGTCCACCCGAACAGGCTGCGCCTGAAGGTAGGGCTGAGGAGGCTGGTTTCCTTGTGAGCAGGAGCTTGTCGGTGCCCAGAGGCTCCTTGTGCATGGGGATGCTCCATCACTTTCCCCACGTGCGCAGTGTCTTGCTCTCAGAACAGAGCAGGCAATGCTCACAAGGTGTCTGGTTCACCTTTGTGTAGAAGCAAAATAAGGCAAGCAGCAGAATAAGGGGGAAAAAAATGCAAGGGGTGTCCAGTGGAAGAGGATGGTTATGTCATTTGCTTGGCGAGAACCTCTAATTGAATCGGTGATGCCAATCAATCGCTTTAGCAGTTTTCTTCTGGCAGAGATTGCAGGTGCACAGGCCTCCGCACCGCTTTGCGGGGATCCCCGGCACGGGCAAGCACCGAGCCGGGGGGAGGAAATACCCCCCTGTCACTGACAGGGAAACTGAGGCAGGGAACAAGGATGTGACTTGCGTGGAAATCAGGGAGATGGTGAGAAAAGGGAACTTGGGTCGGGACTTCGGCAAAACCTCTTCCCCTCTCTGGCACGTGCCGTTTGCCTCCTCAGCTCTCCAGCCCAATGTAAGTAGATCCCTGGGACAGCGGCGAGTTAATTAGCTGAACCAGAGCTTGCTGTAATTCAAGATTTTCTGAGTCCGCGGCCAGTTTTTATCGCTGGGAAATAAGGTATATTTTTGTGCATCAAATTGGCTAAGCTTCTGGGTGAGCGACTCTCTGCCCCGACCCCTCTGCCTGAGAAATAACAACACCCCCCGGGGCCGAAGGCCTCCTGGGAGGATGTGGATTTTGTTTCTCTTTCGCAATATGCAAGACACAACTTTTGCAGCCCAATTTATTGCAGTGTACGGAGGGGGCGCGGTGCCTGAGCCAACACATCAGCACTTGGAGCTCCATATAAAGGGATTCCTACAACCAGGTGTCCGAGCAAAAAAATACATAGATATGTAAAATTCACCCAGAATTTAAATGGGGAGCGTGTGTTTCAGCTCATCCTGGCCCGATGGCCCTCTGCCTGATCCCCCGCTCCCATCTTGGCGGGGATTTGATCCTTGATTTCTGCCTTGCAAACAGCAGCTGTTGGGCGAAGGGCTGCCCACCCCTTCCTCGTCTCCCCGAGGCCCAAACGCTGCTGGACGAGGACACCTGGGTTACAGCCAGAGGGAAGCATTTCTGATTTAAGAGATATTTCCTGCTGCCTTTGACTTCAGCTTTGGGGCAAGCCAGGGTGGGAATTACAGCTGCCGATGCCCAGGGCATCAGCCTCCAGGGAAATAGTGATTCACTGCTGTTTCTGTGGCTGTATGTCACTGCTGAGCCCCAGGGGGGTTTGCAGCACTGAGACCTCCCTGGGGGGGTCAACCCTGCTGAGCTGG
Organism: Phalacrocorax aristotelis; assembly: GCF_949628215.1. NCBI lineage: Eukaryota > Metazoa > Chordata > Aves > Suliformes > Phalacrocoracidae > Phalacrocorax > Phalacrocorax aristotelis. Next base: position 2,504,806 of record NC_134294.1, read on the forward strand.
TCTGCAGGGCAGGAAACCTGTGCCATGGGGATGCTCGGTGCTGAGGGCGGGGAAAGCAGGCACAGCCTGAACTGCCTTTTCCTAAGGGACGTGCTTGGGGTTGTTGCAAAATCGAGCCAAAACATTCTTTCCTGGTGAGAAATCTGTTTTGCTCTGCACCGGGTGTGAGGCAAGAGCGAGCTCCCGGCCACCGCGTCGCAGCAAAGGTTGCCAGCGCCCGGCCCTCCGACAGCACCGCGCCTGCCCGCAGCCCCTCACGCCAGCTTTGATTTCTCTGTCTCGGAGCAATCACAAATTTTGAGAGCCTGCAGGCTCAGGGCTGAGCCGGCGGGGGGCCGCTCAGGGGTGCTGATGCATGTTGGTGGGAGACGCGTCACCTCTCAGGTGTTATTTTTTTCTGGATAATTCAATGGGAAACCTAGCAAAGAGGTTAGCTTCTCCTCGCGGGCTTCGAGGGGTGGTCGCTGGGCTCAGCTGAGTCACGTCACACCGAGGACCGATGTTTTGTGCGCTCTGGTTTTATTTTGGAGCAACAGAAGAGAATCTGCGGTGCAGCAAAAAGCAGAGGGAGCTGACAGGATGCACGGGGAGCTCGAGCCAAGGGGAAATGAGTCTCAGCGGAGAGGCTCGCGTTGGTTTCCATCTTGCCCTTCGCAGGGACGAGGCGCAGGTGTCCACCCTTCCCTTGTTTTCCTGTGCTGAAACATCGCATCTGTGCTGCTCTCCCTCCCCGGATCCAGTGTATGATGACGCAACTTCATGAGAGGGTGGTTGTCCTTGTGTCAAAGCCAAAAAGCCCCGAGGAGGAGACCCGCCAGGGTTGGGAAACGCTCCTGTCCCTTTTCTTACCAGCTTGGAGGTGGTTTTGCAAAAAGCCCTTTTGCTTCAACACCGCCCGGCTCGTCCCCGACACTTGCTGCGACGCCGGGGCAGCCTCCGGCCGCGCATCCGGCACAGCAAGGCTGCCCGCTCGCACCTGCAGGCTCCCCTCTGGCACTGGGTCCCGGAGCCTGCAGGGACCGGGGAGAAAGCACGCCTGAGACCTTCTTTTCAGCAAGATCCCCGGGGTGCTGCCCTGGAAAAGGGCACCGCAAAGGAGGGAGATGGTCTGGAAAGAGGCATCCCCAACCGCAACTGCGGGGACTCACGGCAGGTGGGGATTCCGGCCCGGGGCGCCGAGAGGGGCTGGATCGGTCCCACGCGGCACCGCCGGGCAGCCAGCTTGGCGTAGCAGCAGGCACGGAGCAGGCAGCACCTGCAGTGAGAAGGAGGGCCTGGCCTCATCCAAAACATGGCACCGGCTGCTTCTAACCTACCTGAAACATGCTCTGCCAGCCAGGCGGGAAGAGCTGCCAGCGTTTGCATCCTCCTCCTGCTCTAAATCCCTGAGAAGCTGCCCTTTCCAGCCCATTCCCACCCCAGCTGCTTCTCTGCTTCCCCGTGCAAACCCTGCCCAGCTCCAAGAGCCCTTGTGTACCCCGGCTTCAGGACTGTCCCCATCCTCCGGTGCCGCCCCCTTGACTTCAGGCAGTTGTCACTGGCATGGCCCGACCTCCTGCAGGGCTGAAATGGGGGGTGAACGCCTCCTTGCTTTCCCCCCTTCCCTAAAGCCTGTTCCCTTTCTGCTGCTGCCCATCGCCTGGTCTGTGTTTTGCAAAGCTCCAGAGGATGCTGCTGGGGTGGCGCGCAAGCCCTGGGGTTAGCCCAGGGCCAGCGTTAGCCCTCCCAGGCAGCGCTGCCTGTACCGGTCCATTAAAGCCTTCGATGTGCCGCTGGTGCCCGGTCCTGAGTAGCAACCGTGGGCGGTCAGATTTCCTACGGTGCTTCCCTCGAGTCCCGGTGCGAACATGTGTGGGAGCTTCCCATGAGACACGAACACACCTGGAGTGACCGGAAAACACAATTTTTGCAAGTTATATGCAGAAACGAGGCCCCGGGAGCCAGGGCAGGGAGAGGGGGGCTTTGCTGGATGTCTGCTGCAGCCTGGCTCCCATCCACAGGCCGGGGAATGGCTGCACTTACTGCAGGCGAGCAGCACCGCCAGCATCAGCAGGACCTTCATCTTCCTCTCACCCGGGCCTGAGAGGAGAAACAGAGGACAGACTCAGCCAGGCAGTGTGGCTGGTCCGTAGGTGCTGCCTTGCAAACCTTGTCCCTCTGAAATTCAGGTCAAATCCCCCCCCAGATTTGGAGGGAGGAAGGCAGCCGTGCTCCCTTGCATCTCTGTTGCTGCCTCTTGGCCGAAAGCAAACTCTGAAGCCATCCCACCTCCCAAGCATCTCCCACCTCCCGTCCCACCACTTTGGGCATCCAGGGCACCGCTTTGCAGCTGTTTTATCCAAAAGCAATGACACTTTATCTACAGGCATGGAAAAGAGCAGAAAGCAGCACTCCTGCCGCCTCCTCCCAACATCCCCCCCGTGTTTTTGTTTCCACAGCAGCAATGCAACCGCCCCATCGCAGCAGTGGGACGAGGGTAGGAGTCGCTTACCAGGGGATCGCTCCAGCTCCGACTCCTCGCTGCCAGCCCGTCCTCCCGGGGAGAGCGCTGCCCTCCGTGTCCAGCCCGTGGGCTCTGAACTGGAAGCGCTGAAATGATGCGTCTGTCCCAAAAACGCGTTCTGCTACGCCCCTTCCCTCACCAGCCAACCTCCCGCTCCCCGTGGGCTGCAGCCAGAGTGACGCAGGGGCCGAGGCAGAGTTGTTGCAAAGTTTGGGGAGGACGATGTTGAGTATTTATGGGAATTTCTCTCTCTCTGCCCAGCAGCAGCTCACAGAGGACAGCGTGGTTTAAGAACGTTGTTTATTTTGACGCTGATTACATTTACAGCAGCACTAACGTGCTCCGCGCAGGCTGATCCAGATGCAGAATCAGCGCGTGTGCTCCGGCCCCGCATCCCGGCTCCCATCACCGGCACCGGCGGCTCGAGTAGAAGCGGTAGCGTTTGCTGTAGCTCCTGATGTTTCGCTTCAGGCAAAGCGCCAGGCTGCGGTCGCACTCGCAGGAGAGCTGGGAGCACCAGGAGCTGTTTACTGCAGGCAGAGGGGAGCCCAGGGTCAGCCCCGGCTCGCGGGGGGGTGACACCCCCTTTGCCAGGGTCCTACTTACCGCAGGAGGGGGTGCTGCTGTGCCAGTAGTAGTGGTAGCCCCGCGTCTTGGCATCGCAGTGGGAGCTCAGGAGGTTGTTGTAGCAGGTATCGTGCAGCTGGCAGCACCTGTAAGGGGGCTCGAGGCTTTGGGATTTGGGTTTTTTCTTCTCCCTACCCCCCAAATTCGAAGCCATGCAAGGATGTGTTTGGGCAGGGAGATTTTTAAGTGGGCACTTACCTGTCCGTGGCATCTTTGGGCTGTCCTTTGCCCCCCAAGCCACAGTAGCAGCCGTAGAAGGCATAATTGAAGAACGAAAATTTCCCCGTTGCCTTTGTGATCATCTTGTGCAGCTGCCAGATGTTCCCATCGGCTGGGGACAAGGCTGTGGGGGAAAATCAGTGGGGCTCACCCCGATGCCCGGCTCGCCAGCAGCATCCCTGCACCCCTGCAGACCCCAAAGTGGTACCAGGCTGGTAACGTCTTAAAAACAAGTAGATGCAATGGAGAGGAAATGCGTGCCCGCTCAGTGCAGGAGAGCTGCTGGATGTTTCAGAGAGGTGGTCATGGGGAAAGATTCAGAAATCACTGGACTGGTCCTAATTTCCATGGGTGCAGCTGCACAGAGAGCCGTGGGACTGGTGCGAGCGAGGACGCTTACCCCAAGCAAATAGCACAGCGACGGCGAGGAGAGAGTTCATCTTTTGACAGCCCTGGGAGAGGAAACCAAACCTGTGTAATTTCCCCATTGTATCGAACGCTTTCTTTTGTAATTCCCACCTGGTGGGGGCCAGAGATGCTCCCCGCCTCCAGGGATTAGGGGAGATGAGGGGGGTGACGGTGCGCCCGTTGCCATCCCTTCGGCGCAAAGCGCTGCTGTGGCGGGGATGGGAAGCGATGGGTATCGGGTGGCGGAAGGGTGGGAGAAAGCAAAATGAAGGGAAAGGAAGAAAAGTTGGAGGGAAGATCAGCCCTCGAGGGCTGTACGCTGCCGCTCTGCCTCTGGGCTGGCTTCGCAGGTAACCAACCTCTCCTTTGCTCCTGCTTCTCCGGCATGGACCTCGCTCCCCGCTCGCACCGCGGCTTTTGGTAGGAAAGGAAAGGAAAGCGCCCCTCCGTCCCCGCTTACCTCGGGAAAGCCGCCGCTCGCTTGCAGGGCCCAGCAGGGCTTTCTTTATATAGGGTTTGCTCCTGGCTTTCGGATGCTCTTTTTGCCCAAATCTTGCTGACTGGGCTTTTCTGCAAAGCAGAAGATGCCCTCCTTCCCCTTTACAGGAATGCAGGAAATCCCCCCCAGCGCCCCGGCTCCGTACCTCACGCACCGGGGCTGGCGCCGGGCTGGAAGAGCTGGCAAAGCAGCATCATTTCCAGGCCGAGGAGGAAGCCAATGGTCTCTGCCCCTGGCCAGAGATGCCCAGGCGCCTTTTCCCCTGCCCTCCCCAGCACCATGGTGCTGTATCGGGGGGCAGGGCGGGGGGAACAAGACCCCACATTCAGCTTTCGCATCCCAGCAGCTGCAAACAAAGCGAGTTTGGGTTTTTGAGGGGTCGTACGGTTTGGGAACTGTCCCTCTGCCATGCTGCCGAGGCGACTGAGAGCAGGTCGCCGGTTCTTTGGGAAAAGTATATGGACAACAACAAAAGCACCTCTAAATGTGCAGTTCTCAGAAACACAGGGTTATGCAGATGCTGGATGATTAGAGGCTGTGAGAAGAATGAAGCAAACTAGACGTTTTGTGGTGAGTGAATGCAACTTCCCTTTGTTTCTTTCTGTATGATTTTTGAATTCTGAAATTCTGAATCTTTCAATGAGTGGAAAAATTCTGAACGCTTCCTCATTGCAGCCACCATGCAGAGCTCATTCCCTGTGGAGAGACCATTTAGTCACCAATTAACTGCCCTCATAAATTAGCATCTGCCTCGGCATGGACGAGGCTTTGAAATCTTCTCTCCTCCGCGGGTAACTATTCTTTAGCCTTACTTTGGCCACCAGTTTTACGTAAGTGTCACGGGAGGGTCTCAAATCATCTCCCACATTTCCCACTCCCATTATTCCTGTAAAAACACCTTTTGGCCATATCTCACCTGCCCCTTAATGCACCGTTTTGTTTTAGCTCCGGGAGTGAGCTCAGTTAGCGGGAAAGGGTGTTGGGAGAAGCCAAAACCCCCGACTGCCATCAGGGCTTGCACTGGGGGATTGTTTTATTAACAAACCCCAGGGAGTTTTACTTGGAGGCATTTATTTGTCCCTGTTTCTCGATGCAAAGATCCGGCAGCAGCAATGGTGCTCCGCAGCGGGATAGACCTGGTGATAGACCTGCGAATTACAGCCGCTCTCAGACCTTCGGCTTTTTCAGGCTGCTGTCGGGACCGTGGAAGTATCGGGGTGTCAGGCAGGTGGTGCGGCCAAGGTGTGAGATGCAGAAGTGCTCCCCAAACTCGGCAGCCCTGATCCCGCCCTTGCAGTGCCTCAATCTCAGGAGCTCTTACAGAAAAACACCATGGGGAGTAATTTTGAATAGCTTTTATTTAATTATCTTTGCTGGGAAATGAAATTGAAAGAAAAGAGAGGAGGAAGGGACCAAAAAATGGAAGGTGACATGTCTTTTTGGGAACTGGAGGATCCAAGTTCGCACACATAATGTGTACATGCCCTTCCTCACACTGACCATCACCTTGCCTGGAGCCTTGGTGGCTCCGGCTCTGTTCAGCCCCCACATCAGGCTTTTCTTTCCGTAGCAGTGGTGAAAACCAGTCAAAATCTGCAACCTTGGGTGCAGATTTCCCTTCCTCAGCACTGGAGCTTACTTCCTCGGCATTTCAGCCTGAAGTAGAAGAGGTAGGATTTATCGTAGGAATGCAAAGCGCTCGCGAAGCACGAAGCCACCGCCTTGTCGCATAGGCAGGTCTCTCTCTCGCACCAGCTCTGCTCATTACCTGCAGGGAAAAAACCACAGTGCTCTGCGGTGGCTTTTCCAGCTGGCATCGGCGAGGGGGTCCCCTTGGAGCACCCCTGACGCCTGGAGCTGCCCAGGGGAAGCGCATGAAGAAACATGTCCTTGTGCTTGTCCTCTCCAGCCCGCCCGCGTCCCTTGCAATGCCCATTTATTTATCGTACACTGCGTCCTCCCGTATGCACCCGGCCGGGCATCAGGCTGGTTTCACCCCCGGGTTGGATACCCTGCTCTGGGGCTGGGGTGCCGTGGGGAGCGGTGCCGGGTGCCCACCTCCGTGGGACCCCCCACTGTGCGGTACTCACTGCAGACGATGTCTCCGTTGGCGACGCCAAAGTGGTAGGGGGTTATCAGGGGTCTGCACTTGCCCTCTCGCAGCTTCCTGTAGCAGCAGTCGTGGGCATGGCAGCACCTGCGGGGGACAACACGTCAAATTGCTGCCCCCAAACCCTCCCTCGCCATGCTTGGAAGGTAAAGGAAGGTCCAGCCTCGAATTTCAGGTGGCCGGGAGGAGGAGATGACAAAGCGGCAGCAAGACGTGGCTGGGGAACAGCACAAACCCCCCTCTCAGAGCACACCAGCGCTGGAAGGCTGCCAGCGAGGAGCTTTTTAGAGACCCCCCGCACACCCTCCACTGGGGTGGCGAGTGGCGATGCTTTTCCAGGTACTCACCGATCGGTGGAGTCCACCGGGGTCCCTCTGCCCCCGATGCCGCAGAAACAGCCGTACCAGCTGTAGGAGAGCAGGGCGCTTTTCCCCGTGGCCGACTTGATCATCCGCTCCAGCTCCAAAACGCTGCCGCGAGCCGGCAGCAGCCCTGCGGAGAGGCAGAGGGACGGGCTCGCGCCGCTGCGGAGCGAGGATGCAGGCAGCACTCCCCGCGCCTCGCGCCAGGCAGAGGACTTAAATAAGTGTGGTGTTGCTGGAAATGCATGCTTTAGGCATGTGAACTATGAGAAACCCCCCAAAAGCCCCTCAGGATGATGTCTGGTTTCTGCAGCTGCCCGCTTCGGTCTGGCAGAACCTTGCATCCTGCACGCTTGCATCCTGCAGCTGGCGATGCCACGCTGCCAGGCTCAGCCGTGGGCTTGGCCCAGGCAGGAGAGCAGGGCACGACAGGCTCCAGGGCCTCTTAAATATGGATCTCAGCATCCCAAAGCCTCCCCGTCGCAAAGAGCTCCAGGACTACAGCTGTGCTACATGAAGCATTAGAGAGAAACTGCAAAATGTAAACAAAAACCTGAATCGTGCACAAAGGCTCTGGGTTTGTACATCTTTTCTGCCATGCAGACGAGATCCCAGCCTGGCCCGGTGAAACCGGGGCACTTACCGCAAGCCAAGAGCACGGCAAGGAGGAAATTCTTCATCCTCGGGCTGGCCCTGGAGGAGGAAACAGCAACGGTGGGTGACGAGCAGCACCCCAGGGGCAGGAGAGGTGCTGTCCCCATGCCTGCGCCGAGGGCACGGAGCCGGTTGGGTGCACCCTGCCAGCACTGCGCGATGACATTAGTGACACCGTGAATATACAGCATTGTGAAGGTAACACCGTGCCCGAGTGCACATGGCTGACGCCCAATGGGGCCTTTTGACTCCGTTTTTGGGATGCGGCACTTGGCAGGGGTGTGTACAGGGACACAGCGGTTGTCCTGCCTGGGGGTGATGAAGCTCCCACCGCCGCCCCCCACGCTGTCTGATGAAACAAGAGGGCAATAAAATCCCCCCTCTCCTTACCCCGCCTGGACTTTGCAGCTCCGAGACTGCCGGCTTAGCAGGTTCGCTTTATATAGATGGCGAGGTCCACCCCCTCCTCTATCTGTGCTGACGGCGATAGTCGCGGCACAGCAGGTCTCGCTGAGTGGCCTCTTGGTAAAGGAGAAGGTTCCCATCCTTCGCCTTTAGGAGAAACATGAGTTTCCCCGCAGCGGTGCGCGGCCGGCCGCCACACACCCTCCATCACCTTGCTTCTGCTCGTTGGCTGGGCACGAAGCTGTCTCCATCTCAGGCTGATGCGGCTTCTGGATGAGGGCAGTCGAGGTCTCAGCCGTGGTTTTAAAAGTTGCGGGATTCTGTGGCTGGAGAAATGGGACAGAAGTGATTTATGCTCAGGAGGGGCAGAGCTGGCACCGCTGAGGTGGCTGCATCCTTGTTGCAGCTGCAGAGGCGGCACTTTGGCCTCGGGCATCATCTCAAGCGGGTGCTTGGTTTTGCCAACTCGCACCCTGCAACCTCAGAGAAGGCTTCTCTTGGGTCTTCCCCTTGCAATTGCCCCCTCAAATCCATGTCTGCATCCAAACCCGGCCACGCCGAATGGCAAGGGGAGGGCAAAGGGAGGACGGTGAATGCCGCGGTCTCCTTTTGTGGGTCTGTAGTTCTCCTGTCCTGCCCTCAGGGCACGGGAGGCTCTGGGAGTGCATAAGCAAGGGGTCTGTGAAATTAAATCATCAGCAGAGAAGGCTGGAAACGCCATGGAAACCCAACTGGAATGCTTTTTTCAATACAGTTTCTTTAATCACCATAACTGAGACATGATACAAAGACACAAGGGAGGCAGAAAACCGGAGGAGATAAGAAACAAAAGCTGCTATCTCCCCTGCAAAACCGTGGGGCAAACACACACACAATGCACGGTATCAGGCATGTATGCAGGGCTCCACCCTCAATAATAACCACATTTCTAGGGAAGGGAAACTGGGGGGGGATGTGGATTGTAAGAAAGTGGCTCATGGGTCTGCATTCAAATCCCTTGTTGAATTTCTCGAGAGCTGCCAGAGCTGCTCGCTGGAAGGGACGTCACCTCCCGGCTGTCCTCCAAGGCTGGCAGAGACGCCTGTTACGGGGCTTTTCTGCCCTCTAACCTTTTATTTCCTGCTGCCAAGTGGCATAACAAGCCATCCAAGCCCGATAAGGAAAGGATGGGGAGCAACAGCTCGCCTGCCTCCCCGCTCAGGCGTGCCGAGTCGCTTACCCACTCGCCATCTGCGCAAGAAACCATCTCGATATGCCACGGTGGCAACCGACGGGCATCGTGCCGGCACCCAAACCCCCCGCTTTCCCCAGCTGAATTTTAAAACTATCGCATCCCTGATGATTAAATATCCGCTTCCCAGCTCATCCACATAAAATCTCAATTACAGAAGATTTTCCCCATTGTGGTGTTCGTTATCTGCGCCGCTCGTGCTCGCGTGCTTTGGCATTGCAGGTCCTCGCCCTTTGGGGCGGGTTTGCTGCTGCGTTGGCGCTGATGGGGAGGGATGGCCCTGATCTCTTGGATTTTCCTGCAGAGTTTGGCTAAACCTGCGTGAAAGGTGCCGTCCAGGGGCCTAAACGGAGACCAGAGGGCTGGGATCACACAGACTGGGGATCTACAGGTGGCTTTAATCAAATCTCCTCATTTTAAGCCCTCCCTCTCCACAGAGGATCTCAGGAGGGCGAGCACGCGAAGCGAAACCTTCTCTTCAATCGAGCCACAAACCCAAGGGCTTACAAACCACCCGTGGAAGTTATTATGCCATTGGAAATATGAAACTTTTCAGCCTTCCTATGGAGCAAACAAAAAGGGCTATCAGCCCACACATCTGTTTGTTCAGGGCCGTATTGAAATGTAAATCCACCCAGTGCTTTGATCTGCAAAGCGTCTCTTCCATGCGAAGCAGACGTCGCTGAATGTCCACATGAGCTGATATGCAAATATTTTCTTACCTTTTTAGTGTGCGGGTACACCTTGATCTTCCCCCACCCGCAGGGTGGGGATCTCTGATTTGACGGTGGATAAGTTATCTGAAGTTATTTATTGCTCATTTCTTGCTGCCTTTGGTGTGGGCATCTGTTAGTGGGAGAAGCATCTGGTTAACCAGAAGCGGGTTTAAAAAGGGATTAACGGGGAGAGATGGAAATGTCAGCGTTACGTGGTGCGTTCCCACAGTGAGAACTGATTCAGGTGTGGTTTATAGCCCCGAGGGATCAGGAGTTGCCCTCCCTGTTAGCGCAGTGCCAACCTTGCAGGCTGCAGCTCTCCCAGCACGAAGCAAGCTTGAAAGTCCCTCAGAGGAGTTGTTTCAGGTCCCCAGATGTTCTTGTGCCTAATGTGTAATGTTTTAGAGGTGTTCTGACTGAAATTAATGAATTTGATGTTTATTTGCGTGGTTTTATTCGGTGGTCGCTTGGGTGAAGCTGTTCAATCACACCATCATGGAATTCATGTCATGTCATGGGGTTAACACCTCATCCCGTTGCTCCCCTTTTGCTGCTTTTGCTCCGATGAGGGTCTAACTCTGTATTTCTAACCTTTCAGAGTTAAAAAGTTAAAAAAAGGCTTTTGGTATTCAAGCGGGGTGACAACAGTGCAGTTTTGCTGTGAGCGGGATGGGGGAAAGGAGAGCTCCTGTGGGAGGGACAGGGACAACCTTGGTACTGCACTCCCCTATGGGGTTTGGAGCAGCCATTTGGGACTGTGCCCTGTTGTCACCCGCCACCTCCTTGTGTCCCTCAGGGCAAAGCCTCCGGCCCCAGGCGAGGTGCTGGAGCTGTTCCCCCCACGCTGCCGTCGAGGCCCACCACCGCCTCCCGTCCCAGCACAGAGCCCGCACTGGGGCCCGGCGGCCCAGGTACGTCCCTCCCGTCTGCACCAGTGTGTCGTGGCCGTCCCCCGGCCGGGGTCTGTTCCCCGGGCCCGCACTGGGACATCATGCATAGTGCAGTGGGTGACCGTGGGCTGGGGGGTCGGGCTCAAAGGGTCATAGTCAAAGGGGTTACATCGGGCTGGCAGCCAGTCGCTAGCGGGGTTCCGCAGGGACCCACCTTGGGGCCGGTACTCTTTAATGTCTTCATAAATGACTCGGATGCAGGACTGGAAGGAATGCTAATTAAGTTTGCTGATGACACAAAATTGAGAGGAGCTGTTGACACTCTTGAGGGCAGAGAGGTCCTGCAGAGAGGTCTGGACGGATTAGATCTAGATAATCACCAAGGTTATGAACTTTAATGAGGGCAAGTGCCAGGTTTTGCCCCTGGGGCACAGCAGCCCTGGCTGCACAGCCAGCCTGGGGAGCGAGGGGCTGGGGAGCAGCTCTGCAGGGACCGGGGGGCTCTGGCCGATGGCAAGTTGAACCCGAGCCCCCAGCGTGCCCTGGCAGCCCAGAGGGCCAGCCGTGCCCTGGGGGGCACCGAGCCCTGCATCGCAGCCGGGCGAGGGGGGGGATTGTCCCGCTCTGTCCCGTGCTGGGGCGGCCTCACCTCGAGCGCTGTGGGCAGGGTTGGGCGCCGCAGGACATGGAGGGTATAAAGGTACTGGAGGGTGTCCAGAGGAGGCCACGGGGCTGGGGAAGGGTTTAGAGGGGAAACCGTACGAGGAGCAGCTGGAGTCCCTGGGTTTGTTCAGCAACAGCAGAGGAGGCTGAGGGCAGCCCTCATGGCGCTCTGCAGCTGCCTGAGAGGGGCTGGAGTGAGGGGGGGGTTGGTCCTGCTCCCAAGTCACCAGCGACAGGACGAGAGGAAACGGCCTCAAGCTGCGTCAGGGGAGGTTTAGGTTGGAGATTGGGAACAATTTCTTCACCAAAAGTGTTGTCAGGCACTGGCACAGGCTGCCCAGAGAGGTGGGGGAGTCACCGTCCCTGGGGGAGTTCAGATAACATGTAGACGTGGCACCTGGGGATGTGGTTGAGGAGACATGGTAGTGTTGGGGTGGGGGATGGACTTGATGATCCCAGAGGTCTTTTCCAACCTTCGCGATTCCATGACTCTCCATCCCTCAGACCCGCACTGGAGCACCGCAGCCATCCCTGGGCTCATCCCACAGGCCGCTGCCGTGCTGGGGCAGCCAGGCCGGGCAGCCCACCTCGTCCGCGCCTCACCGCGCCCCGGGACCCCGGGGGCAAGGCGGGAGGAGGCGGGGACGAACACACCGAGCGGGACGCCGGCCCCGCCGACCCTCGGGTCGCCACACGGCGGCTGGAGGACCACCGCCGGCGGCGCTCCGGGCAAGTCGTCTCTGTGGTTGTGGGGGCGGGGTCCGTCGCGCGACCGGAAGTGGGGCGGTCTCCGTGGTAACGCGGTTGTGTTTGTCGGCGGGCGCGGGCGGCCCGAGGCGGCAGGTGAGGGGCTGAGGGGCCGGGGCGGGCTGGGTTATCGGGCCCAGAGTGTGCTGTGGGGTTGTGGAGTTCGGTTATGGGGCCTAGGGCCGGGCTGTGGGGCCAGGACTAGACTTGGCTGTGGGGCTGGCGCCGGCCTGTGGCACTGAGGGCTCTGCTGGGGAGCTGGGTTGTGCTGTGGGGCTGGGGCTGTGCTGTAGGACCGGGGGCTGGGGCCGCCTGCCCTCCCAGCCCTGGGGTCGCAGTGCTTTGGGCCCCCTGTGGGCACAGCCCTCCCTGACCACAGGTCCCCACACCAATCCCTCACCCAGGCATCCGAATGTAAAACACGCTGTATTTAAAACAGCTCCTCACGGTTCACCTCTAATATATACTGTGCTGAAGTGGTACGGACTCTTGCTCAGGAGGGTCCTGTCGTGGCTTCTGGCAGTTTCATTGTTTTGGGGTCTTTATTCTTCAAAGGGGTAGTATAACTGGTGATATCTGGTAAGTGCTCTGACGTGCTTGCAAGTTCCTCTTTAGAGGATGCCCGGCTACAGGTTGTTGCCTTGGAGTTTATTTGTTAGAGGCAGTAAATGAAAGGCACAGACTGCCCTCCCTCCCACAGGCTCCTAGGAACCTCCCGTGTCACCTGCGTGGCGTGTCCCTGTCGGTAGCTCTGCTCGAGGCTTGCAGAGGGACAGATATCTCTGTCCCCAAGTGGCTTTGTACCGGGGCTGGTCAGGGTGCGCCTGTGTGCCAGGACTCTGCCTGGGCTTCGCCCGGCATTGGTGTGCTGAACGTTTCCATTTCACGGCAGTGGAGGAGACACCAAGCGTTGAATAACACATCGCTGGCAAAAGGTTGTGGAACAACCACAGTGGCTGTTCCCTTGTCTTTGTTTCTTTGTTTTGGGGTGACGAGCAGCAGGCAAGTCCAGCTTTATCATTACTGGAGAATGCCAAGCAGTCAAAGTTGACATTTCTTTTTCCCCCTTGATAAATCCTGCTATGCAAACCACACAAAAAAGGAAAAAGAGGTGTGTGACCTCATCACACTTCTCCAAAATGTTGTTGTGAGGATGTGGCCTGGTTGTCTGAGCTTTTGGGCTTTGTCCTGGTAAAGCATGAGTGGTTTCAGTGCAGCTTAGGTTGGGGAACACGCATCAGAACGTGGCTTCATCTTTAATGGAGGTTAATATCGGTCTCTGTTAAGCGGCTTTTGGTCACAGGAAAAGTCGTAATGGGTTTCTCTGTATTGAATGAGACATATTCAATCTCAAAGGTCTTCAGAGATTTTTAAAAAGTAAAGTGCAGTCAGTCTTACCCAAAAGTCCATGACAGGAGCTTAATCTTTCACTGCAGGAACATTGAAAAGGGAAGATCTGTGCTTTGAAGTTCACTTATCTCCCATTGTCACTGAGTTTCTAGCTTCAGAAAAAAAATGTTCCTGTCCCGTCCATCAAAAACTTTTTCCTACGTTGGGAAGGGCGCAACTTCCCGATGCTCTGGGTCAACTCAGAGCAATTCCTGACAAAGCCAGCACCTCGAAATACCTGTATCCCACCATCTCTGACTCAGCCATTACTGAACCATAGGCTCGCTGCCTGCCTACACGGTGATACAATGGATTTATTGCTATTGTTAGCTGTCATGCAGCACAGAAGCGGGAGCTGTGGGGACATGAACTTCTCTAGAATCTTTCTGGCCGATTCCTGTAACTTTTCCCTCTGCTACCCTGTCCACAGGTGCCTTGAGAAGCAATGGCCACAGCGGCTTTTCTGAACTTAGCACTGTCTCACCACTACTTCCCTTCGAGCACAGCAGCCCCGTTCTCCTGTACAACCGCCATCGACATGCACGTTGCCAGGCCAAAATCCGCCAAGGGACGCACGAGGCCGAGCTTCAATTACTCTCAGAACATGGAAACCTGTCCTTGCCGAGTGCCACCTTCCCCACCACTGGCAGCTCCCCATGAATTAGTGAACAGCCAGAGAGCGTCACCCACAAAACCGCCATTCCCGTCTGGCCAGGTGTCTCCTGAGGAAATCCCGGAGCTCCTGCAGCAAGTGCCTTTGAGGACCTCCTCTTCCCTGAACAAGTACAGGGTGCTCCCCTCTATTGGCTGGAAGGGCGCAGGGAGCGGCACTGTGGAAGCAGTGGCTGAACAGACCGACCGGCTGACAGTGAGCAGGGAGGGGGAGGACACTCCGAAAATCGAAACTTTCCCTGCAGAACAAGGATCTGCCAGCGTGTTGTCAGAAAATGATGTCCTGGATGAAGAGAGCTCACACATGCAATGTCCTCTTGAAGAGCTGGGGAGGAAGATGAGACAAGAGAACCCTTTGACATCAACTTTAAGTTTGGAAAAGCCACCGAAAGAAGAGCCGCGATTGCTGCTCGCCATTCGATCTCCCTCTGGTCAGAGATTTGAGCATCACTTCAAGCCCACCGACAGTCTCCAGATGGTCCTTGCTGTGGTAGAGCAGAAAATGTCGGCCAAATACAAACGCTGCAGTGTTGAAACGGTGGAGGTGCCCCGAAGGAGTTTCTCTGACCTTACGAGGTCCCTCCGCGAGTGTGGGATTCTCCACAAGTCCCTGCTGTGCATCCGACAGACAGAGCACCACGAGGCAGATCTTTAGGTGCCCAGAGAGGCTGCTGCGCTGCTCCGGGCTGTTCTGCTGAGGGGGGTGCATTACTTCCTCCAAAAACCTGAAATTCTGGTATCTCTTGGGCCTGCTTCTTCATCTTGCCGTCTTCCAAACACTCCCCTTGAAGCAGACTTATGTAGACGTGTCCAAATAGCTTTTCAGGTGTGTTGAAATGCTACGTAAATAGCATCTTTTTTCACGTGTGCCATCACAAATTGCTTCCTAGTGCCACCAACTCTTGACCTTTTTGGTTTTTTGAAATTGCCAACGTTCTTCTCTGCAGACTGAAGTTTCTGAGACCTCTCGCCTTGGCCTGTTTCCAAACTTCAGGAAGGTACCACTTCCCAGAGTGGATCCAGATGCAGAGGCACCTATCTGGGGCGGGTAGAAAGGAACTGGTTTACTCTGGAGGACCATCTTCAGTAGGTTCTCATCATCCTAAACATCTCAAGAGTGACTGAAAGGGATCAAACCCCAAAACCATCTGGAAATAACAGTAAAATGGATTATTGTGAAGTATTAAATTGCAAGACTGATGGCAATGTACCTGTGAGGGCTCAGCCCTTTCTGGGTAACCTCAGCGCAGCTTTTATGACTACGTCATTGGTGAGCAGCAGGCTTGTCTCCTTTGTTTTCCTTCTCTCATTCAACTCGTGTGATCCATAGGTAAGAAGAGACGTAGAGTTAAGATGTTACAAAATAGTTCCATTTAACACCTTTACACTGAGTCCAAGAAACCAAGTGCTGCTTTGAGAGTTTTTAAATAAAAATGTATTCATTGGATTTGACTGAGGAGTTGGCTCAGGCAGTAGACTGATTTACTAAACCAATATTAAAAAAAGGCTGGTAAAAACGTGGCAGGTTTTAGATAAAGACAACGTGCTTGTGCTAAAAAAGTCTTCTAGGTTTCTAATGGAAATTCTTGTGGTTCAAAGGCAGTCATTCAACTCGCCCAAAAAATGGACCACATTCCATGCAGCTGAGCAAGTTTCAATATTTTGCAGTGAAACAGCCATGTTTTAAGCTCAGCGTAATTGCCAAAGCACCTCAGAGCAGTAACAGCAGCGGAAAGCCGAGCCTGGTGTCGACTGAGGGCGTATCAGCTCCTTCCAAAGCAAGTGTTCAGGCTCCAGCAGCTTCATAAAAGTGGAACCTGGTGACGCCCACTGCTGCGGGCGATGGCGAGCGCACGGTAGCGGTCCTGGTGCCTTCAGAGGAACCAGGCTTGTGAAACGCAGGGATGCTTTTAGTCAAACCTCAGTGGGGCGCAAAGTCCTTCACTTAAGGGTTCAGGAACCATTTTCTGTGTTTAAGTCAGCCTTAAGCAGTTAATTCCCTTCTGATTTTGTGTGTACTGTTATTTCTGCATTTCAGTGTTTTCATGCTGTGTGGTAGTACAATCAATAAAACCTTTTAGGTTGAAACTTGAACTTTAAATGATTTCTGTGAACGGGAGGCTTAGTGTTGCATCTCCTTCTAAATGAGACATGCCATTAATTTAATGGCAAATACCTTGGGAACTTTCCAAATCAGACTTTGGCTGGTCAGCTGCTGTCCCCACCACCTCGCACGTGCCTTCCCAGAGTTTGTACCTCTGTCCTGTATTAAATACAAGCTGGCAGCGAAGGAGGAAGCAGCCCTTTGGATCCATGACCGCCCGCTAACACCCAGAGACACGGTGGCCACCGCACAGGCGTGCAGAGGCCGCTTTAGGCAAGAAGGGAAGAAAGCAGCCTGGCGCACAGCGGGCAGCCCTTCCCCTGCTGGAGCACGGTCCTCCTCAACACCTCCGTGTAAGGTACGGCTGGATGAGTTTGGTCCTCTCACAAACTCACCCATGCAATGGCCTCTCCAAGGATGTGTGTTGTAATTAGTTCCTTTTCTAAAGACCTACATCAAGTCTTGATCTAGGCGAGCGCAGGGCAGGGAAACAACCTCTTTTCTCCCCCAGTTCTCCTTCCTTTCCCTTCAAAAGGCTTCTGGGGATGCAGGCAACATCTTGGCGGCAACTCTGCTGCGGCGCAAGCAGCGCGACGGGGGAACAACAGTAGTTATCTGCTCTTGTTTATTGTGTGGTATCATTGAACAAGCTTCCCTGTGGAAGTTCTTAAGAAGAACTGCAGAAATTCAGCATTAAATCAGGTGATGTGCAGTCTGTCACAGGCTGCTTTGAGAAGGTCAGAAACAGAAAACTCATCAGGACTCCTGGCTCAGAATGTCCTTACCTAAGGCTTTTAAACAACCAAAAAAAGTATCCAAGCAAGAAATAAGCAGAGGCATCCTTCAGTAGGTGTTCTTTATTCCAATTAAAAGTACATTAGAAACAGCACACAGGACCAGCAGCAGCGTTCATGACAATTCAACCCGATACTCTGCTGTCATGAGGTCATTCAGCTGTACTATTAAAGTAGGTGATTGAAACAAGTCTTCCACTCGACACGCAAGCACTCACTCACCTGCCACTTTAAATAGGTTTCCAACAGAATAAAAATAGATACACCCCAGAATACAAAAAGTTTAATTTTAACAGGTTTTTTTTCTTCACTAAAGCCTTTATACAAATTGATAAAAGGGTGCACAATTTCCTAAAATTTTAGGTACATTTTAAATGAGCCTTTTTTTACTTGGTAAAAGGATCCATGTTCCTGTCTTTGAACAGAATATGATGGCCAAAATTGCAAAGAAAATTCCTAGTTAAATTTACAATTTATACATTTGTTTTGAAGTGATTCCTGCACCGAGTAGCAGGCCGATGGCTGCTCACGCATGTCCCATTTTCCCCAAAAAGAGCCATGCACCCTAAGTTCTAGTTCAGGAGCCTCCTGGAAACCAGGCTGGGGGGGGAACAGCCCAAAGGCTTTCAGCTGTACCATACGGGTCGAAGCCTGAGCACAGAGTTGCAAATCATTCCCCCTCTCCAGCAAGGATCCCCCTGGGGCGAGGGACTGATGACCTGTTTTGCACTACGAGCACAATGAAAGTGGAGCGCTTCCCGTCTGCAATTTGGCTGAGCAATTTAACTCAAAAAGTCTGGTACTGAAACATACTGTAACAGGTAAATTTGGTGTTCTAAAGGTATTCTTTTTGGTCAATACAAGTTACCATGATTTTTTTTTTTCATTTATTCCTATAACTGATCGGTGAAGCCCAGCAGTTCTGTACGTTATTCACCCGGAGCTTCACAGCAGCATCTTAGAACTGGCACCACCTGCCTAAAGGTGACCAACCCCCACTCCAACAGTCATTAGCATTTTATGGAGGTGAATTTATTCAGAAAATTAATTAGTACAGTTCCCTCCATACTGCCCCTCCCTCCCCACCCACCCCCCTACACCTCGGCAAGGTTCAACGCTTCGGCTGAACTTCTCGAGTACGTAGTTAAGCGCTGTCACCACCGCACTGCTTTACGTATAGTGGCCATTCTAACAAATCAAGGGACAAATGAAAAGAAAATATTGCCCAGCAAAAGCAACACGGCACCTGTGTTTGCGAGTATGAGCTACCAGAGACATCCGCAGGACAATTTACGTAAGGAAAAGCAGGGCAAATCCATCAGAAAGCCAGAAATGAGTTTGAAAGAGCTCAGGGGAGCGCCAAAGAGAATGACATCCTCTTTTGTACAAGTTGAGTTTTTAGCCAAAAACCAGCTGCCTTGTTTGGTTTTTTTTTGTGGTTTTTTTGTTTTTCTTTTTTTTTTCTCCTTATGTCCACTATATATTTGACTGTTGAATTTTAACTGATCAGGTTAATGCTGAACTTTCTTCCAATTAAAGGCAATAAAGCTTTTGGTTTTTTTAATTTTGTTTTTGATAATTACATACCGCCCACTTTTTGGCAAGTATATTTCTTAGAATTCAAAAGATCTTCCCATTTTAAGGCTAAACTAAGAAATGTTAAAAGCTTCTGTAAACATTTTCTCTTCCTCCCCATAGTTGCACAATTTGAAGTCCAACTGCAATTTTTAAAATGAGGTAATTTTTGTGTACTCATATCTTAAAGAGTCCTTTTCAGGACGAGCTGAGAGGCGTGCCAATCTGAATGCTGATCCAATTGTAGTGGGAGAGCTTCCACAGCAGGGTACACACCAGTTCCAGCAGCTGCACTTCAGTTAGTTATCTTCTCAATTTCATCCAAGTCGTCAGTATCCAATTTGTTTATCTTTTTGTCTGGGAAAAATGAGAAATAAGTCAGATTTTGTAACGACAGAGAAGGGAAAGCTGCTTTCTTTAGCTGGTCTGGAAGCATTCAGATTTATCCATGAAAAGTTCAGTCACGTTTTAAAACAACAACATAAAGCTTTTCTTCTTTTACCAAAGGCCCATCCAGGTACCCAAATGTTACCCATCCCTGGAACATCCATTTCAAGGACTATGCAGGTAGTCAGCAGACAGACAGCTTGATTTATTTCCTATCCCACGCCTAAGTAACATTACATGAAACACAGCTGATGTGCTCTCCTGCGGTCAGTTTATGGCTCAATAAGTGTATGCTCAGTATGCAGCTCGTCAAAATTCCATGGAGATAACATCTAATTTTAGAGAAAGAAGAAAGCCTGAGGGTACGTACTGAAATGTTCCTGGATTCTGTTGAGAATATTCATGCTGTGCTTGCTGTCCACCATGTTAATAGCCAGTCCTCGCTTGCCAAAGCGACCTGTACGTCCGATCCGGTGCAGGTAAGTCTCATTATCTGGATTTCCATCCTTATCCACAGGAAGGTCAAAATTGATAACAACAGAGACCTGCTCTACATCGATCCCTGATAAAAAGAAAGCATCAGGTTACACAACTACATTTAAACCATTTTATAGCAGGGACAGCCTCTTCTGCATCCACCTTGGTTACCCAACAGCAGAATTTCCAACAGCTTTCAGAGAGCTGCTGCGCGGCTGCCTGCCTCCACATCAAGTGAGGAGTTGAAAGACAGTCTCAAACTCCAAAATGGATCTTTTCCACGATATCCTTATGGGACACTTTGAAATAAAACCCATCTAGCTGTTTCACCAGAGAATCCCACTGAAGTGGCTAACAGAAAACCAGTTGGAGCTGCTCGGCTTTATCCAGGACTCGGGTATCTTGGGAACTCCTCCCTCCTCTCCAAAGCAGTAAAACCCTCGTTTTTCCCCCCCAAGTACCATGTTGTCTTAACTGTTCTAGTATGTCAAATTGCAACACAAATTTCTATCAGAGTTTGGTACTTTTCAGATTTCCATATTCCAGAACATGTTTATTTTAAACACTGGGGGTCAGCAGCACAAGCCGGGCTTGGCGCCAGCAGCATAACATCATCACAGGATGGACTTTTTCATCTCAAGCTGCAGGAGGCCTACACGGGATCCTGTGTTTGCCCACAGGCATCGTTATATGCGCGGGCACAGTCAGCAGCCCAAGAAGCCCAGGAATTACTTTAAGGACCCTCATCTCTCCAGACCGGAACACCTGAGGATATGAATTCTTTCCGCAAGCCGGCCAGCGGTATCTTATCCTGGGAAACGCTGCTTCTGCCCCTCCCCGGCCCTGCTCTGCCATGCCCTACCTCTGGCACAGACGTTTGTGGTCACCAGCACCTTTTCTTTGCCCTCTCGGAAACGCTCTATCACCGCGGCTCTCTGTTCCACCATCATCTCCCCGCTGAGCAATGCCACCTGATGGCCTTCCTTTGAGAGCTCTGCCGCCAGCCAGCTGGCCGTCTTCCGAGTCTGAAACGCAAAGCCAGGCCCATCTTTGGGAGGAAGTTTTAATGCTGCAAAGCAGGAACAAACCTCTCTGGGGTTGACTGGGAGCTCGGTTTTTATACCTCAAAAGGAAACGGCTACACCCACCCCCATCCCCACTACAAACCGTGCTCCCAGCTCTTGTATCAGAAACAGGAAAGTGGGCATCTGTCGCCACAGGAACCCTTGTTTAAGAGAAATACAAGGCTTTTTTCCTTTGTGCTCTGCTCCTCAGCTTCCACTCTGAGGGATTACATATGTATGCTAAAAACTCACGAGCCTTGTCAAGAAAACAAAACTACTCTGCTTGGAAAATGGCAGACTTTGAGCTGAATGCGGTTGTGGAATCCAACAGGGGCTCTACAAAGTCTTGAACTGAGCAGTTTCCAATTATGATGGTTTTTTGAGCTCCGATTATGTCTGGTATTGTCATATCTCGACACAGCATAAAAGCAAACTGCTACAGCAGACTCCAAATACAGGTTTTATCTCGTCTGAGCCAGCTTTACATGGCTGTTCTGGCGCTGTCAGCACTGTTTTGTTTTTTTCTATGAGTTATGGTGGCTTCCAGAAAAAAAGAAGTCTCAGGCTGGTTCACAGGGAGACCCCAGAGGTATATCATCAATTACCTGAGGGAAACTGAGTCCCAGAAAAAGTTATATATTGGCCGCAGAACTACAAGACTTCCTCATCCCTCATTCTGCCCTTTTTTTATCTGTTTTCCAACCTCAGGGTTTGGGATTTTTTCACTAGTACTGTTTTGGAAAACTGTGCGTTACCCTGATCTTTGCTTCAGAGGTCTTCAGGAATAAAAACTACCTGGATGGACAAACCCAGAGAAACAAACCAGCTTGTGCTATCACAGCTCTCAGGATTTCACTCAGAGGGAGCCAGAAAAGGGCAATCCACATTCTTGGTTTCTTTCTAAAAAGCATCCCTGGACAGGTTTTTAGCCATAGCAGACATTAACGGGGTCGTTGGGACTAACGTTCCCTAAAAGGACTCACATGGCAGAAGATCATGGCCTGGGCAATGGTGATAGCGCCGTAGATATTACAGAGAGCCTGGAACTTCTCATCTCTGTTATTGCACAGAACGTAATACTGCTTAATAGTGTCCAGCGTCTCCTCCTCTCGCTTCAGTTTGATGATGTTTGGGTCAGGAACAACTTTTTGAGCAAACTTCCACACAGAATCCTCAAAAGTGGCTGAAAACAGAAGCATCTGGCAGTCCCTGGGGAGCATTCTGCAAGAGAGTGCAAAATGGTCAGGGCTCCCACGCAGCACTGTCGCCCCCGACAGCCTGATGGGATTAATGCTACGGGCAAAGCAGAACAATCACCTCAGAACCAGTTATTTCAGTGGCTGGAAAGACTAACGCTAGTCTTACCAACACCTGATCATCCCCTCACGGACCAGTGGCATCCAGACTTGCATTCTTAAAAATGAATAAACCCTGCTCCAGGGACAGGCTTTTTATTCTGTAAGAAAATGAAACTGCTTGTCATCCCCTGACATTCTGCCTCTATTAACCATCTGGATTAGACCTAAATATAAAATTTTAATCTTGTTGCTTTATTGGTGAAGACACTGGTCAAGACATCCTGCTGTCCCTACGTTACAATATAGCTATAATGGAAAGAAACAAAGAATCACCTCGAGGAACAAGTCCTACCTCTGAATGCGGATGCTCTGGTCCTGATGGCCCTGGGTTGCAATCATCACGTCAGCCTCATCCAAGACAAACACTTTGATTTTCTTGGGATCTATGAACTTCAGTTTGGAACACCAGTCCAGGACGGTGCCCGGCGTGCCGATTACGATCTGCTCGGAGATCTTCTGACCCCTCTCCACTGCCGAGACAGAAAGGAAGGCTTTCATAAGGTGGCTGTGCAGACAGCGAAACACTGTGTCCCTCTTCCAACTGGCCCATTTCACCATCTGACTGCTCTGTTGGCGTTTCACCTTACTCACGTTTATTGCCTCGGACAGCATAGGCAAGTTTCAGCTCCGGATAAAACTTTCCCATTTGTTCAATCACTTTTCCTGTTTGAAGCGCCAGCTCGTACGTTGGGGAAAGGCACAAGCACTGGAGGGACAGAAGGATAACGTGTTTGAGACGACCAACATCCTGGGCAATGCTATCGCCCTTGCTTTTTAAAATCCTTATTGTTGAGGTTTTCCTGAAGAGGAACATGTGAGCAGCCGAACGGTTTCTGACAGCTGTCAGTTTTGCCTCCTGAAACCAGGGCAATGAGTTGATACGATACAGTCACCTCGCTGCTGGCTTTCTGCATTCAGGTCTGCTCCTCAGAACCGAGAGTGTGGATACTCTGCTGGGGACATATGTGGACAGTAGTGACAAGGAACCTTACACCTACAGTTAGACTAAGAACGGCATTTTTTAAGGAAAGAATTCTAGCTTTGCTAACCCTGCTCAACTATCTCATGAGGAAATTGCGTTAAAAAAAGCCCCTTTCTTGGCATTTCTGCTCTCTTGTCTCGGGTATCTTCTCTTCCATCCTAAATTCCACTTACTTAATCCTCTTCAGCCTGCAATATTTATCTGATTTAATTTCTCCCAGAATTATGTCCCCCTGACTTAACTCCCCACAGAGCAATGGCATCCTGAGTGACGCAAAGGAGGGACCGAAAGGAACAAGCTGTTAGTAATATCCACGTCTTCTGCATTAAAGGTATTTTGACAGATCCCCGAATTGCCAGCCCCTGCTGAGCACTTTACGTCAATGGCATCGCAGAGATGGGTTGATTGAGCTATGAATTTACTATCAATAGTCTTAACAGAACCCAGCCTCTTCACTAGGTGGCACTGCACCACCACAAAACCTCCTGAAACAGCCACGTCCCAGAAACTTTACCTGTGGATATTTGTTCCCAGGTTCCACACGACTGAGCATGGCCAGGACAAAGGCAGCCGTCTTGCCTGTACCGGACTGAGATTGTGCGATCAAGTTCTGTGGGCTGCAGACACACAGCAGACATGAGCTCAACGAGACGAACCGCTGGGACAATGTATTCATGGGGTTGAACGATAATGAAAACACGAGTGGTGTTTCAATACCTTTAGGATCGGTGTCTAGCTCCACCAGCTATGCTCCACAGGGCAGGAGTTAGTTTCTGCCCTCACCAACACTCTTGTTCAGCACAAGTGACCTCTTTATTATGGAGGTTTGGAAGGAAAACTGCGATTATCTGGCAGTTCTTTTCCGTTTTGGAAAAGAATTCTGGGCACAAATCGGGACACGGGAAGTTCCACCTGAACATGAGGACAAACCCCTTCCCTGTGCGGGTGCCAGAGCAGGGGCACAGGCTGCCCAGAGAGGCTGTGGGGTCCCTTCCCTGGGGACATTCACCCCCCGCCTGGACGCAGCCATGTGCCCCTGCTCTGGGGGTGCCTGCTCAAGCAGGGGGTGGGATGGGATGATCTCCAGAGGGTCCTTCCATCCCCCGCCAGTCTGGGATTCTGCACATCTCCTCCAAGTGTCTTAACACTTCACTCAGGGGTGCAGAGAGGAAAACCAGCCACACAGGCCACACAGCACCTCAACTACCCCCCCACCCACAGGATTTCTGGAGCTATGTTCCATAAGAACCATATTATTTCTCCCCTAGACTGACTAGGAAAATCGGATTGGCCTCGGCCAAACACCGTGGCACCGCGTGTTCAGTACCAGCCCTAGGAAAAGGACAAACCCAGGGCTGCTGTCACATCGTTTGTGACCACAGAAACACTGTGGGCATGGGAAGCCTCTCACCATGGTCCGGACAGCTCCCCCACCACCATCCTCCCCTCCAAAGCTCAGTAATAGTACGATAAATCTTTCAAATCCTTCCTATACTGGAAGGGAGTAGAAAGTATGGGTACATACGGTTCAGCAAGCATCATGGGCAGGGCATTCTCTTGTATCTTAGACGGTCTGTTGAAGCCCATGGCATAGACTCCTTGCAGGAGCTGTGGTTTCCTGAAAACAGAGGAGTTTTTATACCATGACCTATTCAAGTACTTTGGTTTTCATTTGTGTACAAAAAGGTGAGAAAAAAACCCCTTTGCAACCAGACCTAGAGCTGCCGCTTTCTGTGTGCCTGCTATAATCGCACCGGTGAAGCAACTTTGATCGGTACCTGGAAGCTACAACAGGTGACAGCAGGAAGTTTGGAAAGGAAGCTTTGCAAAACGCCCTTGATTTAGTAGGTCAGCCTGCACACCTGCACAGCTACATGGAAAACCTTGTGACACAGCTCTAAGGCTAGGGCTGAGCAGCTTTCCAGACAATCCTGGAATCTCAGAGCAGAAAGCATTAATCCTGTCTCTTAGGCCAATCCTTTTTCCTCAGTGATGCCTAATCTCGGCACCACAATCGTCACTCCTTGAAAACTCAGAGTGACCCCAGTACACGAGGAACAGAATGAAGTGTAAAGTCGTGAAATAATTGCAGGGACCTGAGGAATTTCTCCTCCTGGAGAAATTAATGCATCATGGCCTAGACAAGTGGCCTGTGCAGTGGGTGGGGAATTGGCTGACAGGCCGCACCCGAAGGGTGGTGGTAAATAGCTCTTTTTCAAACTGGCAACTTGTCACAAGTGGAGTCCCCCAGGAATCAATATTGGGCCCAATGTTATTCAACATCTTCATAAGCAATCTGGATAACGGCATCCAGTGTAGCCTGATGAACTTTGCGGATGACACCAAATTGAGTGGGGAAGTAGACACTCCAGAAGGGAGAGCTGCTCTGCAGGAAGATCGGGCTGGCTGGAAGAGTGGGCCAGCAGGAACCTTATGAAGTTCAACAAGGACAAGATCATGCACCTGGGAAAACATAATGCGGGAAAGCAGCACAGCCTGGGATCCACCTGGCTGGAGAGCAGCTCTGTGGGAAGGGACCTGGGGGGCCTGGTGGGGGAAGCTCAACATGAGCAAACAGTGGCTGCTGCGGCCAAGGAGGCCAACGGGATGCTGGGCTGCATCAAAAAGGGCATCGCCAGCAGAGACAAAGAAGTCATCATCCTGCTCTACTCAGCGCTTGTCAGGCCACACCTGGAGTGCTGTGTGCAGTTCTGGTCCCCACTATACAAAAAGGATGTGGCCAGGCTGGAAGGGGCCCAGAGAAGGGCCACCAAGATGATCAGAGGACTGGGAAGCTGCCATACGAGGATGGGCTGGGAGAGCTGGGTTGTTCAGCCTTGAGAAAAGGAGGCTCAGATGGGATCTCATCACCACGTACCAGGACTTAAGGGGTAGCTACAAAGAAGACGGAGACTCCCTTTTTACATGGAGTCCCATGGAGAGGACAAGGGGGAATGGACACAGGTTGCTCTTGGGGAGATTCCGATTGGACACGAGAGGAAAATCTTTCACAGTGAGGACAGTCACCATTGGAATAATCTCCCCAGGGAAGGGGTTGGCTCGGCCATGCTGGACAGCTTCAAGAGTCGGCTGGACAGGGTGCGGGGCCATCTTGTCTAGGCTGTGCTCTGCCTAGAAAGGTTGGGCTAGATGATCCCTGAGGTCCCTTCCAGCCTGGGATTCTGTGATTCTGTGTGATTCTTTGACCTCAGTATATCGTGATGGATTCTGTAACCCAAACCGACATCTCAACACCAGAGCGGCACCGGCTGAGCGCACAGAAATGGTTGATAAACTTAGTTCGTCGTGCCTGCGCCTGGTGATCCATGGTTATAACGCAGCACACAAACCTGAGTGACACCACTAGCCGTCAAATGCCCATCAACTGCTTTTCCTCACGGGAGCTGTCTCAGCAGACACTGTATAGACAAGGAGATCCAAGAACAACCTAAAACTTGGGTTTTGGTGCTAGCAAACCCTTAGCTGATGACCTCCAGGTACTCACTGGAGTGCTCTTAGTGGTCCTCAGAAGTAAGGGCTTTCCTTTCAAAGCAGGTTACAGGTTTCCTGCCCACCATTTCCTGCTGTTAAGAACTTCCTATTCAGCACAACATGCTTTTTAAAAATCGTATATTACTTTCAGACAATGGCTGGAACAAAAGCTCTTTGAAAACGTAACCTTGTGCCGCTCGGAAGCAAGGACGTGCAAAGCCCAACTCTGCCACAGTTGCCAAGGATACACCAAGTCATAACAAAATAAAGACTCAATTAGTCTGGCTGCCCCCATCATTAACTCACTTGGATCATGTGGCTATTGAAAGATGGGAATTAGTCTAACAGGCACTACAGGACCTCAGCTTTTTTTGTAGACGTTCAACCACTAACACGAACAAAGCGAAACGACATCCTGACATTTCACAGGGAGAAGTCTCATCGGCTGTGATTTCCCCACGGAGCTTGCGAAAGAGCAACAAAACCAAGATCATCAATATAAGCAACAACAATCCCAACAGGACAGCCTCTTTAGCACATTAAAAAAAAAAAAAGATATAAATCCATCACGCCTTAAATATAGCTATCGTCATTTGAAAGCCCCACTGGTAAAGGCTTTCAATAGGAAGGGTCAGAAAATACTAATGCCGGTAGTCTCTCCAGTACATAAATCCAATATCACTGGCAGAGAAAAGATAAGCTTTTCCCTTTGTATTATTCACTGCTGCTTCTGGACCTTCACAAATAACTGTCAGAGAACAGGAACAGAAGATGGTTGTGTTCATTACTCCTGCCAATAAAACAAATCTGTTCCCCAAAACACCACCATGCTGCTGGAACACCTGCTCCGAGCATCCCCACGTTTGCTGGAGAACCGGCAGCAAAATAACGACCCCTTGACAGAGAAAAGGTCTCACTTTGCAATTCACACAACGCCTGTGACAGCGGCTGTGGAAGGACGGCCCTCCCTCCTCTGTTCCCC
Source organism: Phalacrocorax aristotelis (assembly GCF_949628215.1). Lineage (NCBI taxonomy): Eukaryota > Metazoa > Chordata > Aves > Suliformes > Phalacrocoracidae > Phalacrocorax > Phalacrocorax aristotelis. The sequence continues at coordinate 2,532,116 of NC_134294.1, forward strand.
GCGTCCAGCCTGTTGTGGGCGAGCTCCCCTGGGTGTTTGAAGACTCAAAACCATATGTTAAAATTCAGACTAGTGTTGCTAGAGCCAACTGCAGAAACCAGTGCTAGCTCTACGCCAGCCAGGACTTAAAATGAGCTCGTTTCAGACTGAAGCCTTCGCAAGGCACCAAGATAAAATAATTCTTCTTGCATTTAAATAATACAATAACCAATATGCTAATTTACTCGTGACAAATCTGCAGTAACTTGAAACAGAAACCCATGCACTTTTAAGCGGTATTTCCTAGAGAGACAGGAAATCTAGCAGGACTTACAGTCGCAGTTCCTCAAAAGACTTCACGGAGTAGAGAGGCGACGTGGGATCCCTCTGCAGCACCTCCACTTGGTTCGTTGTGTCAACTAAGTTACTGCGAATTAGCTTGTTCAGCAAGGACTGAGCAGCTCTGTCCTCTGTTGAAAAAGGAGGTAGAAAAAAGTATGTAAATCACAACCTGTTTGAGGTGTTGCTCCCACTGAAACACTGCACTACTGAGCCACTTAAGAAGGACAAGATGCAGCCAAATACTGAAATTCTCTTCTACGGGGCAACGTCATTAAAAAAGCCCAAACTTCCTGAAGGAGACATCTATCAAGATATCCCAGAGATTCACATTTAATATCCAGGATGACAATACAAAGCGAGTGCTGTTTTAAGGGGGACCTTAATGGATACAGAACTCTGCTTATTTAAGATATTACAGCTTAGCTCTAACCAGGGGCCAGACAGGGTTAAAAGCCTCACTATTATCTGACATGGGGGCAGAGGCCTTTTAGGGTTGTTTTTTCCTCTTTTTAAGGCAAGTTTGTGGACAAATGGTACTCTGAAAGATTCCAGGGCTGAAACGCAGCAAGGGCTGAGGATATGTGAGATCAAAACGGAAGGTTCAGCTGCTGCACTTTGGGGTTTCGCTAATAAATCTGTTTCCTAAACCCACTTTCTGAAGGGTTTAGAGCCGTTACCCACCTCTGAACAGCCATTTCATAAACGCAACATGTTGGTTGCTATGGCAATTCCAGCTCCAGGTTATCCGACTGCTCCTGTATCCAGTCCTGCCTTTGAGGACACTGCTATCCCCTTATTTCTTTCTCTCCACTCTAATCCAGGAGTCTCCCAAGTTATTACAGGACCCAATGGCTTTAAAAGTATTATGGAGGAAGGACATGTCTTACAATTAAGTCCTTGGGGCAGGATGCAAGATCATCCATCCTGAGACATAAGGCAGACTTACTTTAAGTATATATGAAATTAACCTCTTTTCAACATTCCTCGCCAAAGCTTTTTTCAAGAAGACACTCACCCTTCTCCTCATCCTCCGTCTTCTCTGCATTGTCATCCGCCTTGACAACAGCACCTAAATCAAAACGGACAGGTTTTGGGGCCGGTGCGAGGTCAGGCAGCCCACACCCAGAGTTTTAGGGTTTGAATATTACAGGAAAAGCTACAGAACAGCCCATTTTCCTGACGAGAGCCCCGCTTTTCCTGACGAAACCCAAGTTACGGATTGCTCTGTGTGGTCAAACTTAAGTTTATCAGCCACACCAACAGATTTTGCCCGCGCAGCTCCTTGAATACAGCAAAACATGGTTTTAAAAAGTTACCTAGCAGAACAAGCGCGAGAGCCAGGTATTTAGTGTATGCCGCTGTTTAATCTTAGCTTTATGTTTCCTGTTTCTGGAATTTCTTTACTAATTGGGAATTAATGTTGGCAGCACCACTCCGAACCCAACGCAAAAACACCGTGCCCTTTCTAAGGCCACCCGAGCGGCTGTAACTCACCATTGGCATCTGGTTTGGTTTTTTCCTCCTTCAGGTGTAAACTGCTCAACTACAAGTGAGGAAAAACATAAAATCGGAGTCATTCCAAGGCTACTGTACCTAGGTTTTGCTGCTGACCAGCAAAACCTGAGCTTTCATCAAGGCTTCCAGATTTATTGCTGGCTAAAACTATTGCACAGGCCCTAGCAAAAACCTGTGCTTGAAAGCAAACAGGATGCAGTCTGCAAGATTAAATTGATTTCAAGACTTTTAAGACAAAAACGACTTTTTTCCTAAGCTGTAACAATGACACAGAGAAGGGGTTTGTTTCCTGCCCCTGCATTGCCGCTCCCCAACAGCTCTGCTGACAATAAATGGGAGAAAAATTTACATTCCGGGATGGAAACTCGAGCCAAGCATGAGGTTTGTGTTACCCCCAGAAGTGTTTTGGGGAGAGGAGCCCGAGGGTCTTCCCCAATGTCCAGGGACTGCATTAATGCTCCCCGTGCTAAGGTGCGGCACTTGAGCCACTCAGGAAAATAAAAAACCCAATGCCTCGAGCAAATTTAGATCTTATACAAAAAAAAAAAACCAAAAAAAAAAACCAGAGGAAAAGGGATTTTTTTTGGTCTCTGGATGAAGGTTGGTGACCACCTCTGAAGGGGTGCTGCTGATGGGGCTGTGTATGGATGTAGGGTGAGGGGGCAGGACTGGGGCCTCCCTGCCCTTTTGGTACTCAAAAAATGAACAGGGGGAAGTAAAAGAAAAGCGAAAGAAAGGTGGTTTTCTCCCCCTTTTAAAGAAAGGCCGCAGGCCCAGGGAGACCCCGAGGCGGTGCTGCCGGCAAGGGTCCGTCGCGAAGGGGAGGGCAGGGTCCCCCCTGCTCCTCTGACGCACCAGAACAGAAAATGGGGCGAAAAAGGAGGAATTTTTTTTCGGGCGCTCGCTGTTCTCTGTGAGACGGCGGCGGCGGCGCAGCCCCGGGGCCTCCCCGCGCCTCAGGGCCGTGCCCCGCCGGCGGCCCCCGGGCTCCCCCCCGCTCCCCGCTCACCGACTCGGCCGCCGCCTCCTGCTCGTCCACGGCCAGGGCCCAGGAGTCGGTGGCCATGTCCGGGCCGGGGGCGCGGGCGGCTGGAGGGCCCTCACCAGCCGCAATGGCGCCGGGCGCGGGAAGTGCGCCTGCGCCGCCCGCCGGCGCCGCCTCTCCGCGCTCCCCCCCCCGCCCCCCCGCCGCCACCGCGCTCCGGCCCGCCGGCAACCGCACCCGCCGCCGCGGCGTTCCGGGGGAGCCCGTGCGGGGCGGGGAAGGGGCTGCGGGGCCGCGGGGCCGCGGTCCCGCCCCCGGCTGGGCTGTGGGCCGCCGGGCGCCCGGCCGGGCCTGCTGCGGGCTCGGGCCCCCGTATGGTGTGGGGCTGGGGGCCAGGGCCTGCCGTGCCGCATGGTGTGAGGTCTGGGCCCCTGTATGGTGTTAGAATGGGGTCCCGGCCCCCTCTATGGTGTGAGGCTGGGGGCCAGGGCCTGCTTTGTTGTGTGGTGTGGGGCGTAGACCCCCGTATGGCATGGGGCTAGGGGCCAAGGCCTGCCTTGCTAAGTGGTGTGGGGCCAGACCACTGTATGCTGTGGGGCTGGGGTCCAGGCCCTGCCTCGCTGCATTGTGTGGGGTCCAGGCCCCCATATGGTGTGGGGCTGGAGTCTAGGCCCTGCCTTGGTGCGTGCTGTGGGGTTTGGCCCCCATATGGTGTGGGAGTGGGGTCTAGGGCCTGCTTTGCTCTATGGTGTGGGGCCTCGCCCCTAGTATGGCGTGGGGCTGGGCGAGTGCATGCTGTGGGTCCTGGCCCCTACTATGGTGTGGGGCTGGGGTCCAGGGCCTGCTTCGCTGCATTGTGTGGGGCTGGGGTCAGGCCCTGCCTTGGTACCTGCTGTGGGGTCTGGCCCCTGTATGGTGTGAGAGCGGGGCTCGGGTTTCCTCTGTAATAGATTCCCTTTGGGAGCTGAGGCCAGCGGGAAAACATGCAGAGCTGTGACATTTGAGAGGGAACCGCAGCTCTTTCTGTCTGTGAAATAGAGATGTAGGTGAAAAACAAGGTTGTAGAACGAGTCATGGAGGTGTAGAAGTGGCAGGAACATGGAAAAGTCGTTTGCGTCCTATCTCTCGCTGTAGGGCAAGAGCTGGCTTAGACCCGGTACTAAACCTGTTCTTTAAGGCTCCTGGAATAAAGGCAAGAAAAAGGGAAAGTAGAAAGGAAAGAAGCGTGGGATGGGCCTGCAGGATTTCCTCGCTGGGCTGCCGTTCCCTGTGCAGCGTTTGTGCTTCCTTGAGCCTTATGTGGAAGGAGCATCCCTTGAACAGGGTCTTAATTTGTGTTTTTATTATATGCGGCAGGACTAGTAAAACAGCCAAGCCTGTAGGCATCAGCCAGAAGTTCCCAAGACGATGGTTACTTCCTTGTCTTGATATTTCCCTTTGCTTTTAATGAAGACACAGAGCCACTTTGTTTGCTCCCACAGCCTGAAACGCTCCATCTAAGTCGTTACTTCTTTCTGTGCATGAAAAATCTTGTCCACCCCTCACGCAATTTTGCTGATATTGGTACTTTAGCCCGGGCAGGGCTGGGCCCTTCGCTATTGCTCTTCAAACACCCCTCTGTGGTATTTTTGTTCCTTTCCAACTAAAACCCGTGATTACTGAGTATTGCTGTCTGGTGGTTTCCCCCCGTCCATCTAATTCCTCTTCAGAGGCAAGACTCCTGTGTCCCTGTGCGCGTCAGGATCCCCCCCTGCCCCAGCCGCACGCGTGAACTTTGGGGTCTGGCAGTTTTATTTGTAGAGGTGACATCATGGCTTTTTTCCATGGCAACTCGTCGCAGCGCCCGGGAGGATGCAGAGCACAGGAGCTGAACGCGAGGAGATTTTCAATGGGAACAGAGCATGCAGCTGAAAGCTAGTCTGAGACATTAATTAATTAATTGGGATAAAAATAAAAAGGAACATGGGAAAGACAGGAGTCCTGGAGGCTGATGGTGCTTTAGCTGCAGAGAGAGGGATGCTCGTGCTTCCCAGTGTAATTGTTTTCTTGCAGAGACGCACGCCTCCAATAAAGAGAGGTAATTTGGATTAGCCCCATTTTAGAGATGGGAAAATCGAGGCACAGGTTTCCTTCCAGAGGAGAGCTGCCTGTGGTTAGGCAGTGTTAGCTGGAGGCAGATCCTTCCAGCCCTCCTTTCTAAACCTCTACCTTAGCTGCAATGATTTCTTGGGATTTTCAAGCCTGTGGGGACTGTCAGTGAGGCACAATGACGCTGACCATCGTGGGTGTTTCTGTGTTGTGTCTTCTACGTGAAGGAGGACTTTCCTCCGTCAGCCCCTGGGGCAGAGGTGGGTTCCCAGCGTGTGCGCTCAGCTGCCCGTACAGGGTGCTGGATTTTGCTGGGGATTCTGCTGTCGCATAATTAAATGTGTATTCTTTTAAACATGAAATAGATATTCAGATTAATTTAACAATAAATAAATGCTTAATTCCCTTCATCAGCAGACTTTCCCTGTGCTGTAACTAGAGATCTCAGGAGGGCAGATGTCGCACTGTGGAACTTTATTGGAATTAACTGCGGTCCTCACCCACTGAAGAGGTCGGAGGCTCCTTGTCCGTGTGTGTACCTGCTCAGAGGAGGCAGTAGTCCCTGCTTAGCCCTGTGTTATCCCTTTTTATCATCACCATCTAGCAACAGGGTGATATTTTTTTTTCTCCCAGAGCATTCCAGGATGAGGAAAACTGCATTTGCATACAGAGCAGTGCATGGGGATAATGACAAATGCTCATTGCTCTCCGTCTAGCATGAGATTTGGGTTAGGGTAGGGGTTTTTTCTGTTCTTTTTTTTTTAATCATGCCCAAAGCTCCCAGCCCATTGACGCAGGCTGTGTTCGGAGCGTGCAGACGTGAGGGTGCTGTGCTTGCATACTCCTGTAACGTTGAAGCGTGAGTGAGCTGAATAACGAGCGGGCCAGAAGCTGGGAAAGCCTGCCCTGTGCTTGGCTGCTGGATCCCCTTGAGCTGGTCCCGTAACTCACCTGGGCTGGTCCCAGGCATGAGACAGGACTGGAAATACTCCTCTGCAATGCCTTGATGGTTAGAGAAGCTGCCTACCACCGGTTCTTACCTGACCCTGGGTGGGTGAGCCACGAGCTAAGGGATGGGTGAGCTCAAAGTCTAATTTTAGCTTGTCCTCCCCCAAATTTGGTCTCATTTACGCCCCTGCTGCAGCCTATCTGATTTCTCAGCTGTGGTCCCTGGGAGGAGGTGACCCTTATCGATGGTGGGGTTTCCGAGGCATGGCCAACCTGGGGAAGGTGAGGAGGAATGAATGCCAGAGGAACGAAGGCCCCTGTGAGCTGCTTTGGCAGGTGGCAGCGCTTTTGAACATCGTGTTGATGCCCTCGGCAATGTGGCCTCACCTTCAGTGCTAAATATCAGTTCCCCCTTAAACAACTCTGCCTCTGTTCTCCCAAGGTCTCACATCTGCCTCAGCCTCCATGTCAGATCCTGCTCTGTTTTGCAAATAAATATGCCGCAGCTACCAGATTTGTTGGTAGGAATCCCAGGATTTCTCCTGACATATGTTATTTTCTTCATAAGAGCCAAAAGCCATAGTAAGCAAACATTTTAACAGGCGCTGGAAACATGGGACGTGGGCTTCTTGGTGGCTGACTTATTTGTCTAGCAAGAACCATAAATTCTCAAGCTTCAGGGCTTAAGTCAGCCTCTGGGAGCTGGGCTTAGGGAAAAAGCTGTTGACTAGGTGTTTGCTTGCCGAGTTTCTTGCCATTTCCCCTAAAGTGTGTCCTTCTCGATGAAGACAAGATGATTTGTTAGGGACGCCATACCTCTGGCTACCCTGGTCCTCCTACAGTGTGAACTTGTGCGTAGAGACGAGGGGGAGAAACAAAATGTGCTGGGTTCATCTGAATGCAGACAGAAAGGGAGACGTGGGAGTTATGGGGGAGAGATGGTTTAGTGTAGAGCCCGGTGGGGGAGTTTAGGGGCTTGGTCTGCCGACAGCGGTGGATTTACTGCCAGGGATGGGTCTGTGGTGGGATGCTCAAACCAGACAGACTTGCAGGCGGATCTGCGTCTCTGCGTAGGACGAGGCGGAGGGCGGGTAAAACCTCTGTCCTGCTGCAGATCACTGCTGCGTCGGAGAGCTTTTCCTCTCGAGGGAGACGGTGATATTTTCGATGCTAACGAGCTACCTGTCAGCAGCAGCACCGTCATCACCAAGTTTAGGTAGCAGTAAGGAGGAGCTTTGCCCATCTGCGTGCTCTGGGCCAGGCTCGGCGTCTGGCTCTGCTCTGGGGCAGCGGCCAAGTCGGCGCCTCTCCTGCTGCCTCAGTTTCCCCTTTCATCTACCAGTCACTTTTGCTGCATTGAAGTGTACGCTGCTCGGGGCAGGGACTGTATCCTGCACAAGCACATCCCTCAGTTACAGCATTGCTCCCCTTTGCCCGTGGGGAGGGTCTGCTTTAGACCGGTGTGCTGCGTGGTGAGGGGCTTTGGGCTGTGCCTGGGGAGGAAAGGATGAATTAGCAAAGACAACAGCGATGGGGGAAGAGGGGAGATCTGGCCTAGGGCTTGAGAAAAACCCAATTTGGGGGCCTTTAGGATGCTTTCCTTTTTATAAAAGACCACTGGGAGGACGGAAGTGAGAGGCGACGGGAGAAAGGGGGGTTCTTCCCTCCCAGGACCTGCTGCTGAAAATCTCACCCTGGGGAGGCAAGTTGGGGTGATGGTAAGAGGAGTTCAGATGCCGGCTTGCATCCCCCCCTTCCTCTGCCAACTTGCCCATCTCAAGGGCATCTCCTCTGCCTGGGTGGGCTTCGCCCCTTCCCCTGCAGCCCCCGGGAGCAGGAGGGGAGCGAGAGGAGGAGGCGTGGAGAAGCCAACTCTGTGTACAGGGTGATTGTCATGGTTACCTCCCTGACAAAACAAATGGCTCCACTTAATGATGGTCACCCAAACAGCTCCGGAAAGTGTGCGCTCATCAGCTGGCTGCCAGTGGGAAGCCGGGCGCTTGCTCTGGGAAGCGAGAAACCTTGCTTGGCTCCCGGGCAGAGCTTCGCCACAGGGGCACATGTTGCTGCAGGCGGTTAGGTAAGCCCCCTTCCCCATCCCAGACCCCCACGGATCACCCTGCAGCGCTGGCTGCCCCATGGAGAGGGCCCTGGGGAGGGTCCGAGGGGGGGCGAATGCCACAGGTTGCTGAGGTGGTTGTTGTGCGGCGCTCCCCCCACCCCAAGCCCTGACGCTTGCTCTCTCTCCCTCTCTCCCTCCCTTTTTCTCTCTCTCCTTATCTCCGTCTCTCCGTGTCTTTCAGAGACAAAAGCAGTCTGAAGCCGTGCCTGCCGCCTTCGGGATTTCTTCTGCCCTTCCTGCCCCCCAAGCCCAGCTGTGGGCAGTTGCAGGGGCTGGCAGGAGTGGGTGAAGTTGCTCCAACCCCCCCATCCCCTTCCTCCTCTTCCTCCTCCTCTCTCTTCTTCCAGGAAAGGTAAGAAAAGCAGTGGCTACTCTCCAGTTGCTCCTGCACCTTTCTAGCAGGCTGGGCTGTGTGTGCTCTGCAGGGGTGTGCGTGTGTGTGTGTGTGTGCGGGCTGTTACTCTCCAAGGCTGTGCACAATCTCAGCACAAAGCCGCTCTGTGAAGAGATCCCTGTCATAATATTTCTGCAGGCACAAGCCCACACTTTGCAAGCTGCTGCTTCCCTGCCTTGCCTTTTCCCAGCTGGATGGTGAGCCCCTGAGCATCCCCCCCCCAAATCATACAGGCATTAATAGTGACTGTCTTCATCTCCCTGCAGGGAAAGCAAAGGAGGCTGGATGGGGGGGATGATGCTGGGGGTGATGAGCTTTTGCTCTCTTGGGAAGCCAGGTGGGATATCCCAGCTGTGGACACACTCGTCTGGGAGGAGGGAGGACTGACCTTGGCAGGGTGAGGGGGGACTCTCATCCCCCCGGTAAGGGTCAAAGCACCAAGGACCTGGCTTGCATTTGCCACGCTTGCCTGCGGCAGGACGGGGGGATGGAGAAGGGCTGTGCTGTTCCTGGGGGCCCAGTGTGTCTCCTTGGCTCCGGATACATCCCATGCATGAGGCTGGCTGCTGGCAGTTTTAGCCCAGCCAAAGGATGTCTGAGCTAAAACCTCCCTCTCTGGCTCAGCCCAGAGATCTTCTATACACCGGCACAGCTGTGAGCCCAGCAAGGCAGGGATTAACTATACCCATATCAGAAATGCTGTCTGCACAGAGACGTGATTGACGGCTCTAGAAACGGGGCTTGGGACATAAATCACTGTCCTTAAGATCCAGTTCTGGGGCAACATCCACAGCCCAGGAGACCTGCCAGGGGTGTGATTGACAGCCCCCAAAATCTGGCTGTGCTGGAACTGTCAATCACATCTCAGCATGGCACTGCATCACCCCGGGAAGGGGGAGCCTGGGTGCATTTGCTGGGTGCCCATCTCAGCAGGGAGCTGGCAGGAGCAGCGCGTTACCCCCACGTCCCCCCAGACTCCATATCTGAGGCCTCAGGGTGCCCCTTGGGGCTGCACTGTCCAGTTCCCAAAGGGATGCATGCCTCTGGACAGAAATATCTGTCATCACTTTGGCAGTGGGGTACCACGTTGTCATCCCGCCGCGGACCTGCAGCAGCTCTGGGGTGAAACGCAGCGCTGTTTTGCTGGATTTCCCAGCAGGTGGGATGCCCCGCGCTTCCCTTCGGAGGTGAGGGGAGGCTGGAGACAGGCGAACGGCTACTGGAGATTTTCTTGAGAGGTTCCCACAGGTCTGCCATGGAGGATCCGCGTCTCTTCCAGGAGGTGCTGCTGTCAACCAGCAAAACCTCGCCTCCCTCCCCTGTGCAGGGCCTCGGACAGGAGTGTGCCATTTAGGGTGCTGTTTGCTCCTGCTGCTTCCTAGAAATATTTCAGCGGGTTGATCCCAGTCCCATGGCAAGGTTTGAGCCTCGTGCTTTGGAGGAGAGCAGCTGGAGGGGTCCTGCGTGTCTGGTGCAGGTCCGTGGAGCTGATGCGGGTCAGGTAGGAAAAGTCAGGGGTCCCCCAGCAGCATGGTCACAGCTCCCCCCAAGCCGTGCTGCCCCTGGGAAGCCACGGGAAATACCAAAGTGTAGCTCTGCTCGAGAGCCCCAGAAGTCTGGGAAGGGCGGGGCTTCTCCTGTGTTGGTTTTGCAAACAGATGGGAGTTTGCTTCCCTGTGGCAGTGGCCCAGCAGCCTCCAGAGATGCTAAGGAAGGGTTGTGGTGCAACAGGCACCCCGCCACCAGCCGGGGTGGTCCGTCCAGGGCTCTACATCTGTACATCTGCACAAGGCACGCCGGCTGTAATCATCCTGACAAGCCACTGGATGTCAGTGTTGATTGATACAGATGAAGCGGAAGGAATATTTTACCCAGCTGCAGAAAAACAGCCACCCTCCAAGCAGTGTGGATGTGACCCAGGTCTGGCTTGGACCTGGAGGTGAGATTTCCAAGGGAACCCATTAGGGGCTGGTGAGAGGTTACAGCAGGGTGGTGCAGCGATTCAGCAGCCCAAAAATGCCTCTGCCTCAACGTGTGGTACCAGGGCTGGGCTTCACATGGCTGCGTTCGTGTCTTGGGCGGGGGGGGGGGGGCGTGCAAAAGCAGCTGGAGTTGCCTCTGGACATCTGCCTTCCGACACCAGGGCCGGGTGGGGATGTGCCGCAGGCAGCACGTGGTTTTATCCAAGCTGCCAAGTGCTAGTTTGGGTCTTACTGGCGTGTGGTTGGCTGTGGGTGCCAGGGAGGCTGTGGTGGTGGCACTGCTGGGACCCCAACCTGGTTTTGGGAGCTGCACAGAAGCCATGCTCCATGCTTGTGTCTACAGCAGTCGTGGTTTGCTCTGTTCTATCCAATGCATGAAAATACACCTTAGAAGAGCATTATTCTGCCTCTGTCTTTACTACACATGCTCAAAAGCCAGATTTTTTGAGGGCACATCAGTGCTTAGAGATGCAGACGGGCGCCCAGGCAGCTCTCCAGGCATTTGCACCTCCTTTTCAGGCACATAAACGCCCTTTCCACCCCAGTCCTTTAAAATCCAGCCCCAAGCCTCACCCGTGCGTCAGGGCAGGCGCCTGCAGCCAGGCGGAGCGGCTGGTGCAAGCCGTGGGCGAGCCTGCGCGTCGCAGTGCCGTCTGCGCTCCGAAGCAAAGCCCTGCGCGCTCTGCACGTCACGGGGAGCGTCCGCAGATGTCGGGGCAGCAGCAATGCCTTCCCCATAAATTGTGCACAGAAATTGTCCAGGGGTATAACCTGGAGTGGGGCGAACATGTTAGCAGCATCACTCCCTCCTCTGCGGCCACAAAGAGGAGCAGGTTGTCAAGGAAAGAGTGTTTACAAAGCAAGGACAAATAAAGAAAAGCATGGTAGCATCCCCGGGTGCCAGGACGTGAGCGTGGCTGGCCAAGGGATGATTTCTGTCCCCAGCCCTGAGCTGCTTCCCGGCCGATGGGATTACGGGTGTGGGGTATCTCTGGTGATGCAGCAAGCTGAAGGTATTCACCAACAGTTTCCCCATCTCCTGGGATGCCAAACGCAGCGTGAGGCCGTGGGTCGGGAGGCTCCTGGCCCGGTCCGTGGGATGGCCCTAGGCCTGCGGTGTGCGGGAGGCAGGGCGCGTTTGGTGGCAGTGAACGGGCGTGCTGAGGACAGGGTGGGTGCAGGGACGCCCTGTGCAGCAGCAATGCTGGCGGTGATTTTGGGGATGTGGGGTCCTGCCAGATCCTGTCCTGAGGGTCCAGCCCCGTGACCTGGTTGGAGACAGAGTGCAGGTCCCAGAGCAGCAAAGGCAAGACCCGGAGCAGCTGCAGGGTGCTTGGCAGTGAGCTTCTGGGGGAGCACAGGAGAGAGGCTCCAGCCCTCCCACACTCTCCCCCACGCCAGCTTCCCTGCTCTCTCCCCTTTCCACGCTGCAGTCACTTGATGGCGGTGGCGACACGATCTGTGCAGAGCAGCCCCTGGGCTGTGGCTGGCAGCAGCCTGCTGCCTCCCAGCCCTGTCCCAAGGGCCTTTCCCCGGGGGGGAGGCAGCTGGGAAGAGCCCTCTGAGCCTTCCCTGTCTTTGTGGGGCATTTTTTGCAGCTGGTGTAGCAGGCAGGGCTGGTGCAGGGCTCCTCTGAGCCGTGTGGGAGCTGCAGGAGAGGCGCAACACTCCTGGCGTGCTTTATACAGGACATGGCGTGGGGGTCTGCGTCCTGCCAAGGGTCCCTTAACGTTTGTGCTGGCCTGGGTGATGCAGAAATCCCTGCTGGCAGAGCAGCTCTCACGGGAGGCATGTCCTAAGCCTCTGCACAGGGGAGGTGAGGGGCTTGGATCTCAACCATGGCTCTGCCATAAATCAGCACAGCCGAGAGAGCTGCCAGGGTGAAGTCACGCTCCTGGTGCCTCAGTTCACCTCTCTGGCAATCCCATAATGAATTCCCGTTGCGCCTACCTGGTAGAGAGCATCTTCCACTTGTTATTTCTTGCTTGCTTTCTTCCCTAAGGCAAAATAATCCTCCCTCCTTCTTCCCCACCTGGCATTTAATCACTTCCCAATATCTTGATGGCCTCTGCCACATCTCAGCAGCGAAACGACCTTCATTATCTCACCCTGTAGCAGGTGAACTCTTGCCAGCGTCTGACTTTACAAGTCCTGTTAGCGTGGCTTGGAGCATCGCGGTGTGTGACAGCCTCCCCCAGGCTCACAGAGGACTCCTGTGCCGGTGCAGCTGAGCTGGACACGCTCCTGCATCTCCTGACTGTGCGGGGCTGCATCCCCTTGGCTGCATCCCCCGATCCCCGTGGGCAGCTCCTGGCGTGAGCAGCCTTTGCGATGGAAGGAGAGGAGGATTAAATCACAAATGGCTGAGGTTGTTGGCTGGGAATCAGAGTATGCCTTGAGATGCTGCCTTCATTACTGCCCTCCATCTTCTCCTCTGCTGTTCTATTTGCTCGGGTGCTCTGGCTGCTCTCTCCTATCCCGGCCAGCCCTGCTTGCTTTCCCTTGCTCTCCCTTTTTCCTCCCTTAGTGCCATTTACCTGCCCGAATGCTCAGCGAGCTCATGGCCTTGATTTCTGTCATTCACATCTTCCATGGCATTTGCATATAAAGGTGGTTTTAATAACATAGGACTGCTAGGATATGAGAAACTGATGTACTTCACTGCTGCTGGCTCCTTCTGGGCCTTGTAAATCATTGCATAAAGCATTGCAGAGCCAGCCAGGGAGAACTGCTGCCTAGCAACTTCTCCTGATGCCCCAGGGGAGATGGATATGGCCCGAGAGCTACCTGAAAGGTCTCCTTTGGAACCCTTGGTCTTGGAGGAGATGAACTGGAACAGAAGAAAACCTGCTGGGGGAAAGGAGTTGAAATGTAATTGGCAGAAGTAGCCACTTTGCATCTGAATGCCTCCGCTAAGCAAAGCAGAGGGATGAGTCAGCCTTTGCAGAAGGGATCTGGAGATGGGGGGCAGCAGAGCCATGCCACCACCCCGAAATGCAGCCAGGACTGCCTGCCTCCGGGTGGGCGAGGGCATGGGAGGGCAGGGAGGGTGCCTGGCTCTGCCTGCCTGCTCTTCCTTCCTGCAGGCTACAGGAAAACTCTCAAGGACATAGTCTTATCCTGGAGAAATGAGAAGCAGGAGAGCCAAAAAAAAAGACGTTAACCCATTCTGCCCAGACTCAAGTGGGTGCGGGAGCTGGTGAGATGGGTGATCCACCACTGCAGTGTCGATCTCTGTCCCCAGCCAGGCAGGTTTAACCCGAACCTCCTCCCTTGCGCCGGCGCGGATTTGGGGCAAGCGTTTGCCTTGCGTCTTCCCACCAGGGTCTTGTCTCCATCCCCACCAGTGGAGCCGTCAAGCCCAGGGTTCGTCCTGTCCCAGGTCAGTCACCCTTCTGTCCTCAAGGCTGCAGCAGCCAAAATGAGGAGCTGGGGGCATGCAAGTGTTCTGGGCACTCGGGGCTCCTCATTCATTCTCGCCCTTCCCCCTCTCTCCAGCTCTCTGTGGGTGACCCCACTGTCGCCAACGGCCGGCTGGGAAGATGCCAGGGCTGATTAACCGGATGACCCGCTCCCCGCTCCCCCTCTCCGCGTCAGAGGTGACATCGTGCGTCAGTGGCTATGCCTTCGGGATGACAGCCTTGCTCACCTACCACAACCCAGAAGCCCAGGCTTTTGAAGGCAAGTGTCAAGGGGTGAAGCTCCCAGTGCACTACAGGAGCTTTAGGGCCAGGGATATCGCGGTGCTGGGTTTCTGTGCATGCCTTAAACCTTTAGATCCTTGCAGGAAGAGTAGCCAAGGGTATTGTGTCCTCGATTGTACCCTCAGTGGTCCAGGGCTACAATTTTTGAAGTGTGCAAAATCCCAGGAGCATGCGTGGAAGTGCCAAGAGGGAGCTGGCCCCTGCGATCCTCGCTGGTGCCTCTGGGCAAGTGCTTGGTGTTGCTAAAAAACCTTCTGGCTGGCAGGTCTCTTTGTCTACCCCTTGGATGAGTGCACCTCTGTCGTCGGGTTTGAGGCGGCCGTGTCCCGGCGTGCCGTGACGGTGCAGATCAAAGACAAAGCCAAAATAGATGACACGTATTTTGACGGCTGCAACCTCCCTGATGGAAGAGCTCGTGATGGACGCGGTGAGGGCATCAGGGGTGTTTTACTGCACGTGGGGAAGAAAAGCAGGGAAAGAGGAATGGGGAGGTGGCAGGGGGTGGCTGTCATATGCCAAGGCATGGAGAGGGCTCCTTTTGAAAGGCTGAGCCTTGGGGTTTGTGCTTGTGTCCTTTCAGTGTCTGCCTAAAGTGGCAATCTTATCTGTTTTGGAAAGCACTGTGCTTCTGGACAGCTGAAGGAGTGGTGTAGATGGCTGGGGTGAGGGGTGTTTCGAGAAATACTGATGTGTGCAGTGAGGGCTGGTATGGGCATTTGATCCAGAGCTGAGGTGGTCGTGGGAAGCCTGAGGAGGGGCATTTTCCACAGTTGTGACACCATGTCTCCCTCGTGTGGTCCCCTCTCTGTGCAGGAAGGATTATGATGGATGAGGACTTGGAGAGGATTGTTTTTGTGGCTAACCTGGGCATGATTCCCCCTCTGGAAAGTGTCTCCATCTTCATCAGCACTTCCTCTGAGCTACAGACGCTGCCCAGTGGGGCCGTGAGGGTCCTTCTGCCAGCTGTGTGTGTCCCCAGGGTCCCCCAGCCCAGCCTGGAGAATGCCGGCAGCTTTTCCAGCCACCAGCTCCGAATGTACGAAAAACCAGGGCATGGGATCTGTCTGGGACCGATCTGGGGGTGGTGCAGGACTGGCAGAGCAGAAGCCCGCTGTTGCTGCCAGAGGCTGGAGAGCTGCTGCAGGCTTGCCCTCCAGCAGATCTGCAGTTCCTGGGGGATATAACACATGCACAGTTGACTGGGGTTCATCTCACCGGCAGGGACAAGCGCTACTGTGGATCAGGGAGCCTGGAGCAAGGGAGCAGGTTCTGCCTGGCTCAGCTGCTGGAGAGTGAGGCCACCAATCCCTTCGAGTACGAGTTCAGCTTCCACCTGGAGATCCGGGGGCCGTGCTTGCTGGCAGGTAGGAGTGCTGGGGCCATCCTGCTGCACCAGGCTGGTTTATCACCTCCTAGGGCAATGTCCACACTCTTCATCCTTCTCTGCCCCTGCAGTGTGGCATCTGTTTTGGCAAGTTAACTATGCTGGTGTGGATTTACCAGTACAGTGCTGGTGTTAACATGGGGTGTTGATAGGGCAGAAGCATCTCATAGCCCGCTTGGTTCCCGTCCTCTGCCATCTTGATGTCTCTTCTCCCTGGTCTTCCCTCTGGTCCCTAACCACACCTCGGTTTCCCTGGGTAGGCGTTGAGAGCCCCACGCACGAGATCCGAGCAGACGCCGACCCCTCCGCTCACTCCGCCAAGAGCATCGTGATCACGCTGGCCAACAAACACAGCTTTGACAGACCCGTGGAGATCTTGATCCATCCAAGTGGTAGGTGGGCTCTGCTTCTTCTTGTTGATCTTGTCCCTTCCTGGGGCCTTCCTCCCTAGTGCTGGAGAGCACTGGATTAGCTCTGGTTCTGCAAGTATTGTCAGGGGTTAGGCTTGCTAGGAGATAATCCCGGCCCTTCTGAAGGTTGCTCATGCTGCCCAAGCTCTGAGATGTTGCTCTGTCTTCACAGCGGAGAGTGTCTGCATCTCTTGCCAAGCTAAAGTTTAGCTAAGGCTGTTCTTCACCCGATTCTCTGCATTTCCAGAGCCCCACATGCCTCACATCTTAATGGAAGAAGGTGATATGACACCTGCAGAGTATGAACGACACCTGAAGGGGAAGAATGATTTCATTAAAGGCACTAAGAAGGACCCCAGTGCTGAGAAAAAGGTGAGAAGCAAAAGCTGCAGGTGTTAGCTGAGGCTTTCCTTGGGACTGGAGCTGTGCAAGTAAATGATTGCTTGCTTGCCTGCAGTACCAGATATTACACTGGCCCAATAAGCTCCGCAGCATCCTCCCTCGGAGAGGGGCTCCCGCGGAGGAAGAAGGGAAAATTCTGCCGTGCTTCTGATAAACTGAGTGTGGAAGAAGCTCCAAGATGGTTATTGTGTGTATAATTAGTACTAGTCTAGCATAGCATAATTGGATAGGTACATTGTTATAGCATTAAGGGTATTATAATTATTGCAATGACATAGAATAAAATATTCTTTTAATTGCTCAGTAAATGTTTACCGTTTCTGGATAGCTGTCAGAGAGAAATAAGTGATTTTACTTGGAATAATGAGCTGAACTGAAGACAAGGTAGGAGAAACTTCTCTTTGTTCTGCTGATCAGCAAATAGAAAAATATCTGCTCTGGGATTTGTGCCTCATCTTTCAGCAATTCTGAAGCAATGAGTGACAGCCTCGCACTTCTGAGCTGCCACATCAGTGTGTCTGGGATCGGTGAAGAACGGTGGACTGGTCAGAACCCTCTGAATTTCCAGGGTGGGCATCTTCCCCTAAGGCACACGGTGCACTTGTGTAACCACAGCCCCGAGCTTACTGTGTCAGCTCCCTGTTTTACATGCACAGATGTTCTCGTTTGCGACCGGGGATGCTCATTTCCCCTAAAACTCATTCTCCACGTGTCTGAGCCTGAGCCCCCGCTTGGCAGACATCCTGAACCTGCTGCGAAGGTGCCTCCCTGTGCTGCCGTGATGCCTCCTTTCACCGGAGGCACATCAACCCTCTTGTCTTTGCTTTCGCCCTTCGCTTTCTCTTGCGGCGCGATGCTGGGATCAGGGCTGCGCTTGCTCACGTGGCAGGCGTCTCCCTTAATTGTGTTCAGCGTGCGGCAGGTGGAACGAAATGAAACTCCCACGCTACGGCTCAGATGGCTCTCTAATTATTTCTGTGTCTTTAGCATGTCAAATTATCTGGGAGGGGGATCATTCCAGAGCCATTTCTCTGCAGGAAACCCACCTCTTTGCCCCAGGAGGACTGGGAAGCAACTGCACAGAGAAGGGCAAGAAGCAGAGAAAATGCCTTGAATATCTGGGGTAGATTATGGGCTAGAATTGCTGCTGCTCAGAGCGTGACACTGGGCACCTCTCAGCTTAAATGAATTAGCCCAGAAATTTCAGCAGTAAATAATAACTAATTCTCACCCCCTTGGTTTGTTATGCAAAAACCTCGGATGCTCATCAGCTAGCAGGGTGGTGGAGATGAATGCACGCTGGAATCAACTCTCAGTCGACAAGATCTGATTAGTTTACTGTAATTGGATAACGGGTGCAGGGGAACGGAGGGGAGGTGGGGAGAAGAGAGAGACGGTGCAGATGAGACGCTTGCTTTTCCAGCTGACCTGTAGCAGCAGCTTCAAGGCTGTTTGCTGAAGGCTTGCCTGGAAAATTCACTCTGAAGTCAGTGGGAAATCCGGGTTATGGGCTCATCCTGATCATGCAGGGATTTTATGTCTTGGATCCCCAAGAGCATCCCAGGGAGTGCTGTTGGGGATCCAAGACAAAAAATCCCTGCGTGATCCGGGGCCACGATTCGGTCATCAGGCAGAGGGACAGCAAGTGTCCCTCTAGTCTGAAATGTGTCACACATCGTGCCGGGAAGGGTGTTAAACAAAATAATGTCATATGGCTGGAGGAAAATGGGGGTGAAAAAAAACCCTTCCAGTTTCCCGTGACTGATTAATTTATACTCCAAAGCACACGAGTGGAATGCAGGAGGATGAGCGAGAGCTGGGGTGACAGCGAGATACTTGCCCCTGTGAATGGGAACCGTCTTTTCCCAGGGGTCAGAGGGGCAGCACTCGGGCAGCGCAGCCGAAAGCGAAGCCCGCATGTATGTGTCGAGCCGCAGGGAGTCTTGGGTTTAGGTTGGTCGTTAGCTCGTAGATCTAGGAATATGAGTCACAGCTGGAGAAAACAAGCCCGGTTATTTGGGGTCTGGTTTTCTCCTGGTGAAACCAGCAAGAAACAGCAGCCTTTGAAAGAGGGGGAAAAAAAAAAGGCAAACAAAGCCCTCAAGGACTGAGCTGCTTATTGCGGTGGATGTTTCCGCACTGCAGACCCAGGGATGAAAGACCGTGGGCCATGCTGATGTGGGGTCCCGGAGCTCCCTCGAAAGCAGCGATGCGCTGATTCACTGCGGCCGTGACCATGAACCCAGGGCTGCTTTATATACGCACAACAGTAGATTATGAACCCATCAAGGGGGGGTTTTCCAGTTTAATTTTATCACGTTTTTAATGAAGATTGATACTTGAAATAAAATGAGGCAAAGTGCAGAGAGCCATTAGAGCTATGTGCAGTAGAGAGACATAGATCATGCGGGTTCCTATCGAACGGTGTCCTGAGCGACCAGTTCGGCTTTCCAAAGCGTTTCAATCCATACAAAGAAAAACGATAAAGGAAATGGGAAGAAGAAACAGCAATCCAGGGGCTGCAGGAATGAATCAAAGCTGTGAATACAGCTTGCTGAGGGCTGTATCTCACACTTCATTATTGAGTGACCATGAACAAAACCTCCAGAGTGCCTCGGTGCGATGCTGAACTGCGCTAATGAACCCTGTTTTCAGGAGGGATCTGAGGAAGTGTTTGGAGATTCAGTTTTGCAAGGGGCCAGATCTTTTCATTTCTTCACCAGGCGCTCACCCACACGTGCAGGCGGTCCCTGGTTTAGGCTTTCCGCCAGCCTTTGTCTCCCGGGCAAAGCGTGACCGTGGCCGGGAGGAGATGGGAATCCCGCTCACCCACGGAGCGGCTCTGCAGGGGGTACAGGCATAAAAACGTGCGGCGCAGCCTGAGCTCAGGCGTTGTCACCACCGAGGCCAGGACAAGCCGCTCCCTGCCCACAGAAGGCCACGCACTTACATCTTTGGGCTCACAGCCCTCCTCTGATTCCCCTTCAAAGTGCAAAGGGGCAGAAAAATCAACCTCTCGAGCTCTCTCCTTCTTTCCTGCAGATGGAAATCATCAGGAAGCGGCTGAACAAGGACATCCCTCACCACCCCGTCATCATGCTCAACTTCTGCCCTGACTTGAGGACCGTCCAGCCAGACCTCCAGAAAGCCCAAGGAGAGTTTATCTTCCTCATAGACCGCAGCAGAAGCATGAGCGGCGTGAACATCAATCGCGTCAAGGTACCACGCAGGAGGGGAAGTGCCTGCGTGCCAGCGAGGAATGAATATTAGAGAGCAGTGGGGGTTGTTGAGTGCTGATGAGTGTTCATTATGAGGGGATGGGGGGTAATTATATGCTGTAGCTTTAGTCATCTCGACCATGTGGCTCGTTAGGTACCTGCAGCGAAGCTGAGTCTCCCCATTCCGTTCCTCTTCCTCTTCTTCCTATCAGCGCATCAAATGCAAAGGTTTTTCTTTCCCCCTCCTTGCTGGCTTGCTCATCTTCTCCATCCCTCCTCCAGTTCTCCCTGTCTCCAGGAGGGCTTGGGGCAATTGCTGCCTAGGTGGGAAACCTCCAGGGAGCTCCAAGGGATGCTTCAGGGTGACGTGCTGACCATGCATTAGGAGACATTTTGCTGACGGGCGCCTCGGTGCACCCAGAGAAGTTGTTTGAACATGATGCATCCCTTTTTCAAACACAAATGAATGCCTGCAGTCCGGTGGAGGGTTATGAGAGGTGTGCTGAGACCCCCAGATAAAAAAGGAGCTGTAGAAAGGCCATGTCATGATATTGTGTAGGTCTGAGGTTCCCCTGTCAGGTATGACTCTTACCCAGCTGCACGTTGCCCCATGAGAGCTGGGCTTTTTGCTACGGCCAGAAGGATCTGGAGAGGTTCCTGCCCTGAGCCCGCTGGGGACCACTCTGTCATCAAAGGGGAAATCACTCCGGTAACTATTTAATTATCCCTACCCCTACCTAATGCACTTTTGAGGCCAGGTTGGTGTCCGACACCTGCCAGCTAGCAGGTCTCAGTGAGAAGCTGCCGTCTCTGGCAAAAGCTCTTTTAGAAAGTTTCTGTCTTGATTTTTGGGGCCAGGTAAGCCCCAATAGCTTGATGAATATCGCATCCTCCTGAGCAGGGGGCATGGGTCTGCGCTGCCCCGTGCATCTTTGTTGAGGACAGCGAGGGAACAGCAGAGGCAGGCTTCATCTGAGGGGTTCGATTGCATTTGGATGTCAGAGAGATTCACGGAGCTGATGTGTCCCCAGGTGTCCTGCTCACACCCAGATTTGGACACAAACGCTGCCCTGGGCATGGCTGCACCCCTTTCTGCAGGACCCACCACCCAGGGCGCGAGCAGCAGGGAGCATCTTCTAAGCCCATCTCCTTCCCCATCTGTCTCCGGTTTCCATGGGAACTGTCAGAGGACAGCCACCTCCGGCAGCACGGATCTGGATGCCGGGGAGCCAGAGGATGGCTGCAACACATCCCCTGGGACAGGGAGCCTGTCCCCTGTCCCTGCATCCACCAAAGGGGCCAGGATACCTCAGAGGTGGTACCCCCTTCCCTCAGCACGTTTCGGAGCCTGGGAATCAGGAGGCATCTCTGCCCCAGGCCAGATTTTTGCTTTCTGACTTGCAGCATGGCCGGGTGTGGGTGTCGTGGTCTCTGCAGCTTCCGTGGAGGCTGGTTTGTCCCATGGGGATGGGGACCCTGTAGGGACAGAGCCCTTCTCCGAGAGGTCCTGAACTGGGACTCCCATCCGCAGGAGGGCTGTAAAAACAGGGAAAAGGCTGTCCCCCCTCTGGAAAAATATTTTGGGGAGATATCGGAGATTCCAGAGCGATACCTCATGGGAGAAAACCACTGTCTCTCTTTTGAGTCCCTCTTCCTTGTTCATGACTTGCAAATATCAGGGACCTCATGGCAGGGGCTGTTCTTAGTGGCTTTGGGTGGGTTACGCGTGATGGAGACATTTGCATCGTCCCCAGCTTGCTGGGTGAGCGGCGTGGCAGGGCTTGGCCGTGCACAGCGGGGAAAGCTGAGCTGCAGAGCGGTGGTGCTGGCAGAGATGCAAACGGGGAGGGGATGGTCCGGTGCGGGCTGGCTGCGTGCTGCCGGGAGGATGCGGTTCGCTGCCGAGCAGGAGGGCACTCAGCCAAAGTGGCTGGGGTGGAAAGTTCAGGGGTTTAAATTTCCTGCAGCTGGTTCCTTTCCCATCCTGATGCAGCCGGGAGAAGAGCCAGGCCCATGACAGTGCCTGCACTGGGCGGGCTCACTGGCAAAACTAGACTAAAAATGGGGAATTGCCTTCTTTGGAGGCAAACATCTCTTCTTATTGAGCTGCCATATAGATATTGAGTGCAACAGGATCAAGATCAATATTTACCACAAGAAGCAATAAATCTTTCTGCTTGCTGAAACAGAAAGCAGGCATCGGTTGCCCACTTTGGAAAAAATATTTGGAAATCTGTTTTTTTTTTTCTTGTAATTAGTTCTGAGATGGGATGTCAGTTTGAGATTTGGAAGAGCCAGCATCCCAGGAGCCATCTGGGAAGCAGCGGTATAAATATATTCTTGTAGGTTTGAGATAACAGCTTGGTTTAAAAGTCCTCTGGAGCCTGTTAAAGAGCAGCCCCGTTCTTGTACATTATTTTGCTGATTCTGCCTTGCTGCTGAGTCTTACAGGGGTCAGGAACCAGGCTGACCTGCCACCAGCTCCCTGTGGCTCTTCCCAGCGGGGGTTTCTCTGCTTGCAGATCCAGCACCCACCCTCTGCGGTTACTCAGTCTTTGCCGCTGCATATGACAAAGCAAGAAGGCTGTTCTTGCTCGTTTTGACCTTGGCAGCTCTTCTCTTGGGGCTGACTCTAGGGTTTCTGCTGCCCTAGGCAGACTGGAAGGAGTCTGCCTTTATCAGCATATAAACAGAAAGAACCAAGCTGCTCCTGAACACTGCCAGCACTTTGCTTTAAATTGGGCTCCCTCCCCTGCCACGCTAATTGCTCCTGCTGCCCCTGCAAGCTCAGGAGCTCCTTGGGTAGCTCTTGCCCAGTTTCTGCTAACACAAGCTCCGTCCTGGAGTTGTCCATGGCCATCACATGTCTGAGACAATTTAAATTGCTCTTCCCTTATGTAAAGACCAGGAATAGACAAGTTAGATAACCACCTCTGGTAAAGAAAATAGCTTAAAACTGTCTCTCCCAGTTATTTTAATGGATGCCAGCGATGAATACAAGAGAATTGGGGATGGGGGAGGCTTTTCCTTTTGTGTAACTTTAAGCTGTTTGTTTATTTTCTGCAAGTTTGGACATTGAAATGCATTGCGTGTCGCACTTCTCAATTTCACACTCTGCTTCTCACCCACTAGCTCCGTGCTGCAGTACCGTATTGCAAGCACAAATTTAATCAGTTAAAAACAAACAGAAAAATTTGTTCAGCTCCTTTTTTTTCTTTTTTTTTTTTTTTTTTTCTTGTGAAGGCTCCCCATTTTCCTCACTGGTTTTGGACCCAAATGTCATTAAGGGACTTTGGAAAGAGCAAAGTAATATGCAGTGGTTTCACATGCAACGCAGGTGAAAGAAACAGCGTTTTTATTATCAAATGCATGCAGACAAAGGCAGGTGGGAGTAAGGTGTGATGGCACGGTAGGATCTGGGCAGGGCTTTTACTGGTGAAGCTGGGGCAGCCAGGAAGAGACCCGGGGTGCCTGATGTCTGCTTGCTTTCCACCCTCCCAGGATGCCCTGGTGGTCATTCTCAAGAGCCTGATGCCAGCATGTCTCTTCAACGTCATTGGGTTTGGATCCACCTTCAAGACCCTTTTTCCTGCCAGCCGGCCTTACTGCGAGGTGCGTGAAGGGGGAGTCGCGTTTCCTTGGTGCTCGGAGGGTGCTGGTGCAGCGGCTGATGATTCTGCTGCTCCTTTGGGCAGGAGAGCCTGGCCATCGCCTGCGAGAGCATCAAGCGGATCCGGGCCGATATGGGTGGCACCAACATCTTACCACCTTTGAAGTGGGTCATTCGGCAGCCCATCCACAGGGGCCATCCCCGACTGCTCTTCCTGCTGACGGATGGGGCCATCAGCAACACGGGGAAGGTCCTGGAGCTGTTGCGAAACCATTCCTGCTCCACCAGGTATGGAGGGCAGCGGGGCTCGCCGCTGTGGGGGCGAAAGCCCGGCAGGGTGGAGGACATGCTTCTCCTTGAACATGGCTCCATCTCACAAACGTCCCTGCTTCAGAGAGAGAGGCAGGAGAGATTGCTGGTATGAGCCATGGGAGAACCTCAAAGGGTTTGGAACAGATCCCAGAAGTTCAGATGCTTTTTAAACAATCAAAAGCAGGATAATTGGGCTGACAACTTCACAGGCTCTCGTCTGATGCTTCCTGCTAGGAGAGATTGACACACGAATAATCTTCCTTGCTGTTTTTTTTTTTTATTTTTTTAAAGCACATCTGGGTCTGGCCCCAGCTGCTTCCAGGATGGGGCTGCTCAGAATTGAATATGCTGAAAGAGAGCAATGTAAAAAGCAGCTAATTTGTGCATTGAGCTCCCAGCCTGGTTCCCCAGCCCTGATGGCAGGCTGGTCTGCTTTCTCCTCTGCCTCTCTCAGGGGCACGAAACATACGACAAAATGTAAGAAAACCTTATTCCTCTTCCACCCCTCAGCCTTCAGGGCTTATCAGGGAAGATGCTCTGTCATTTTTTTACTATATGGAGGCCTAACTGCTTCCCATCTGTAGAGAGCAACCCCTCCCTCACTCTTATCGATGCATGGTCGTGGGCTAAATGCAACCAGTTAGAGCATGGTCTCAGGCGACCCTGGAAGGCAGTGCCCAGCACAGTGCCGAGTCGTGTGTGTGGCCTCTGTCTCAAAAGATCAGAGCCTTATTTAAGAGGGTGTGAGGCTGACCTAAGATTTGCAGTCAACTGGGGATTAAAAACCTCTAAGAGAAAAGCCCCTCGTGCAGATGCAGTTTGCCTCAGCTCTCTGCCATATCCCACCCATCCCCATCCCTCCTGGCTTCCTACCGCATCCATCCCCATCAGGCACTGCTCGCTCCTGCCCGCCCTGCCCAGGCTCCAGCTCAGCTCAGGGTTTGCAGCCTTCAGCCAAAACCAAATCCTGACTCATTGAGCTGGGAGTCAGGGGAGCAGCCTCGCCTGGCTGGTTCCTCTTTTCTTGAGAAAACGTTTTTTTTAATTGTGAGCAGAGATAATTACTGGGTCCTTAGTGCTATTGACCACAGACGCTCAGCAGGGAAAAGAGCTGCACCGGCAGCAAAGCAGCTTGTTTGTGTTTGCAGAGGAGGCAAGGGCTTGGGGTCCTGTCGGGTCCTGCTGGGAAGCCCCTGAGCGTTGCAGCTGAAGGCTGCTCCTCGGGGAAGGGATCTGAGGTCTGCTGAGAGGAGGGGGCTGCCAGTTCCCGACCCTCCTGCCAGCCACCTAAAAGAGGAGCTGGTTTATTTTCCTCCTGACGTGCTGGATAACTGCATAGCAGTGGGTTAAAGCTGGGGGCAGGGGGGTCTTCTGCCTGCAGGGAATGGGTGAGCTGCGTGGGGCCGGGGGCTGGGATGGCTTGTCCCCCGGATCCTGACGCTCCCTGTCCCTTTGCAGGTGCTACAGCTTCGGCATCGGCCCAAACGCCTGCAGGAGACTGGTTCGGGGGCTGGCTGCCGTGTCCAGAGGCATCGCCGAGTTCCTGGCCGAGGGCGAGAGGCTGCAGCCCAAGGTACGGCTGCCCGCTCCCAGGGGACCACCCTGCAAGGCTCTGACGATGCTCTGGTTCAGCGAGGGGGAGGCCACGGCTCACTAGCAGGCCTTATTCCCCATCCTGGTGCTGCCTTTCCAACTCCCACTCGGCAGCAGGTGGGCGAGCGGGAGGGTATGAAAGAGCATCTTCATCTCCGGCTGTCAGAGGGAGTGGGAGGGTGTGTTTACCCTCTGCGCAGGGATGGGGAGAAGCGATAGCCGCGATACAGCAGCTTTGGCTTCAAAGGTAGCCGCTGCCTCAGACACCGGCGAGGGCAGAGGAACCGGCATCAAAGCAGCCAATTAGTTTTGAAGTCAGGCTCAGCCCTGGCGTTGCTCAGGCGAGAAGTACCCAGGGTTTGAGGGAGAGGAATACGATAGCTTTGTCTATTAAGCCAACTTTAAAGCAGAGAAGGGAGCCTCTTCATTTCCTCTCTCCCCATGAAGACTGCGTAAACCAATGCGCCTCAAATACGCTGTGAGAATGGCTCTGTCCCCTGGTGAAAACACGGTGCCTAGCCCGTCATCTGCCGGATGACTAAACCCAGAGACAATTGGGTCTTTAGCTCCTAAATATCTCTAAAAAGCCGGCTCCTACATTCCTGATCTCAAAAGGAGTTCAGCAGTCCACCCCTCTGCAGGAACCTGGAGCACACAAAAACCTCTCTAAGACAGAACAGCATCAGCATTTCTGATGTAAATTAAAAGCAAAGACAGTGAAGGGAGAAGGTTTTTTTTACAGAGCTATTAATAAAGAGCTTTGCAGGCTGTGCAGCTTGGTGCCTTCAGCAGTCTGAGGCATCAATTAATGGCCTTATAAAACACAGCCTGGTGTGTCTTCCTGAGCCTGTGAAAAAGCAGTGAACAATAGGGAACATTTCAGCTGTTCTGCCTCTAAATCGGGTGTTCGCTTCCCCTGGTGTGCAGGGAAGCTCTTGTAGATGGCTCCCTGGTAGGTTTGTCCGTGAGATATTCACGGATATTGGTCTTCTCCACATGTGTAATTGGCAGAGCATTGCTGATCTGCCAACAAGGACCTGTACCAAGAATAGCAGTGCTGTCAGTCGGTGTGTGAGTGTCAGGGCTTGGGGCAGGGCCGGGGCTGGGACAAGTGAAGGTCAACAGCTTTTCCCAGGTGCCGGGGGGGAGCAGGGGATGCTGCCACGCACCAGAGGAAGATACCTCTGGCCACAGGCTCCCACCTTGTTCTGAGCTGGCAACGTGCAGTGTGAGATCAGCCCTGTGCTTTATCAATACCAGCTCTGCTGCCCTTGGTATAACCGTGCCAAGGGGCTGGGGGTGCTGGGGTGGGAATCAGAGCGGTCTAAGAAGGAGCAGGCTCCCATTTAAAGTCAGGAGAGGGTACAAACCAGCCGATGGATTTGTTTGGGGAAATGTTCCCTTTCCCCTGCGACACAAGGCGTGTGCACTGTGGCACACACAACGTCCTCTTGCTGCATAACCGCTCCTCTTTGCTTTCTGCCTCAGATGATCAAGTCACTGAAGAAGGCGATGGCACCAGTCCTGAGTGATGTGTCCGTGGAGTGGGTCTTTCCCGAGAGCACCGAGGTCTTGGTTTCCCCCGTCAGCACCAGTTGCCTCTTCCCCGGTGACCGCCTGGTCGGCTACGGCATCATCTGCGACACCTCCCCATACATCTCCAACCCCAGATCTGTGAGTCCGTGCTGCGCGGGGCGGTGGGGCTCTCCTGGGAGCAGGGGGTGTTGGTGTGCACGTGCACAAGCGGGCATCTCAGCTCTGTGCGTGGTCAGGAGGTGTCCCTTGCTTTCCTGCTCTGTCCTCAAGGGACATGGTGGGTGAGACATTGGGAGAAATAGGAGCTCAGCGGATAAGGGTGCTGGTGCACACGCAGTGGCTCCTCTCGCTGGGAGGTGGCTGGTGGACGCAGTGGTAGGACCTATTCCCTCTCTCTGCTTTCCCCCAGGACAAGAGGCGACGTTACAGCATGATGCGCTCCCAGGAGTCGGGCAGCTCTGTTTTCTTTCACTCCCAGGAGGAGGGAGGAGGCGTGGAGAGCTGGAACCACTCCAGAGACTCGGAGGGCTGCTGCCCTGCCGAGCGTGCCCCCGATCACCTGGCGGTGGGCAGAGATCCCGGGGGAGAATCAGACACGGACACCGGTCAGATTTTCCTCTGTACAAGCGTGGGTGTGATGCCCCTGTCTTTCTAATCAAGCTTCTGTCACTGCTCTGCCAATTTGCTTGTCTGACAAATAAGTCCCTTCAGCTGTATCTCTGCAAAGAGCTGGAGGGGTTTGCAGGTGGGATGACAGATCTCCTGAGGTTTGAGCGTGTCTATTTGGTTTGGATGTTTTATCCAAACCTGTCAGAAAATCAAGGGAAGCCCTGGAGAACTGCCTTCCCTGGAGATTTTCAAAGCAGCTCTAGTTTTGGCCACATAATTTTTCACAAGCTTCCCAAGCTGCCCTCCAGTGTGTGGAGGAGGAGAGGAGTGAGCAAATGGATAGCCCAGCTAGACTGTCCCTGCAAGCCCTAATGTTGCAGTTCGAGGTCAGGAGACGGTGGGGAATGGATGCAAAGCCCTGTCCCCAGGGCGTCACCCCTCACCGTCACAGTTCGGCTGGGCGCTCGTGTCAGCCCCGTGTGGCACAAAGCGGCTGGTTGCACCCCAGAGCTGGTTGCATTTCCGTGCGACAAGGAAGCCTCTGTTACTCACGGGATGTTCTTCCCTTATATTCAGAGAGGAACTGTGCTGCACATCCCCTCAACCTTGTCAAAAGCAATAAGAAATCATGCCTTTCCAAATGAAATTTTACTCTTGCTCTGACAGGAGAACGTCTGTGCTAATGAAATTTCATTACTAAAGCCTTTGTCTTCTCCAGGGACGTTTGGGGAAATGCAGTCAGGCTTTTTCTGGCTGAAAACTGCTCAGACAAAACCTCCCCAACCTGCTCTCCTGACATCCCCAGGAGTTTTGAGTGTAGGCTTATTTCTTTTCGTGGTTTCGTTGCTTTGCTTAAAACAGGGCAGGGCCGAGCGTGGCCCCCTCGGCGCTGGGAGGAGCACAGGGCTGGGGTCCCTGCTGCCCACCCTGAGCCAAGGGTGGATGGTGCTGGCTGGTCCCGCTCCGGAGCGGAGCCGATCCTCTCTCTCTCCATGCAGGAACGGACGTGAAGGCTTCCTCCAGGAGACGGGCATACAGCACCACCCAAATCGCTGACCACAAGCCTTGCAAGAAGGTGCCCACAGCCAGCGATCCTGGCACTGCCCTAGTGAAAAACCCCCTTCGGAAAACCCACCTGCAAGACCTGCAGCAGGTCAGCCCCGAGCCCTGGCAGGTGGATTTCCAGGTACGTGAGCCCTCGAGAGGCTTTTTCTGCAGGCGGAGGCTGCCGTGCAGCAGCAGAAAAATCTCAGGTGCATAAGGGAAAGAGCCCGGCTCACACTAGTCCTGTACATATAAAAATATATATGTGCCTGTGCTTTGTGCTGCAGCACATCACAAGCATGTAGGAAACAAGTCAAGCAGGGAGCAGAGTGCCGTCCTGATATCCTATAGCAGTGCCTCCCCATGGGAGCCCAGCTTTCTTTGCTAAATGCCTTTCCCTTTCCTCTGAGTGGCCTGTGCTTCACCTTGCTGCTCATCTGAACCCAAGGCTGCTGCTTCCTTCGTATTTCCCTCGAGTTTGGCCGTGCGATGCAAACTCTCCGTATGGCTGTGGCATGTCTGTGCCCTGCGGGGGAAAAGAAAGTCAGTCTCAAGGCAGATCCCCTGCTGCTCTAGCTGGAACCACAGCCCATATGTGGTGTCGGGCTGAGACATGGACCTGTGTGATGATCTGTCTGCTGAGCAGTGTTATGTCCCCTGCCTGCAGCAGATAGCAGGTGAAATTTGGGAACTTTTTTAGGCTGATCTGTGGAAAGGCAGGGATGGTTTTCTCCCATCCTCGGCATTGCCAGGATGCTCTGCTCTGAAATCAGCATCTGCAAGGCTGGGAGGATCCCTTTTGTTCCCATGGAAACTCAGAGCGGGATGTCTGGGGCTTTTGTTTCTCTTCTGCTGCGGGTTAGAGATCAGCTGGGTGAAGGGGGGCTGGAGGTGAGATGAGGACGTGAAGGGGAAGAAGGGCCAGTGCTCCACAGGGAGGAATGAGACCTCTACCCTCCGGCTGCAGCAGCGAGGGTGGTGAACAGCACCGCTTGACGAAGGGCAAGCAGTGCTAGGTTTTAGGGGTACCTGTGACCCTGACTGCATTGCAAAGCTCCACAGAACATCCTCCTGCCCACGGGATGCTCAGTGTGAAGGCAGGGATAGAAATTACTCCCTTCTGGAGGGCAGTAAATGGTTAACAGCATGCATCCTGGCCTTAACTGCAGCCTGCTTTTGCTATCCCTTGTGCTGCAAGGGCTCCCAGCAGCTCTCCCACTTCCCAGTCTGGCTGCTGGGGCTGGACATTTTTGGGGGTGTGAACGTGAGCCCTCAGCTCATCTCCACGCGCGCCGTGCTGGGAAGGAAAGGTCAGCGCTGGCAATGGGCAGCTTAAACTCTCGGTTCCATTCCCGGCTGGCTTCCTCTGGCTGGGAGGAGAGCTTGGGCAGGAGAAGGAGGAGGTTTTGAATGGGAAGGGTCTGGCAGGGGCTTCTGTGGCCAGCTTGCTTTTAAATATCTCAATCCTAGCTTGGTAAGTAACTCCTGGAGCTGCCTGCCTCCCATTTTTGCTGGTGGTGTCATAGAGCATCAAAAATCAGGTGGTGTTGGAGGCCATGTTCTTGCCTGCCACCCAGAGAAAGCATCTTTCCATCCAGCACTGAGATCCACTGCTTTTTACCACTTCTGTCCCTTGCTGGTGTTGTGCGAGGAAGATAGAGAGGCTGTCATTTTTAGGAGGACATCCCCACAGCCCCAGGGATGGGGATAGAAAGAGCCAGAGCTCAGTGTCTCCGCTAGCCATGGAGGGGGACGTCCATGTGAGATGTGGCGCTGGAGATGCTGGAGGGGGGATTCATGTCTGCTGAAAGTGGAGAAACAGTCTCGTGAAAAAAAAAAAAGATAAAAATTCCCTTCTCCCCATCCCCTGTGCCTCTCTCCTTTCGTTACTAAGCAACTGGTCCTTGATCTTTCTGTCTCTCTTCTTTCCTTTGGTTCCCAAGTGAAGTCATTAAAATATCTGGAGGGATGAAACTCATATTTCACCTCCTGCCTGTCTGGGGAAGGAGCCCTGGGGGCCAGGGTCCCTCGGGGTCACCCTTCAGGTCTGATGGAGGGCTCTGTCTGGGCACGGATCCCAGCTGGGGCTGAGCAGAGAGGGACCCGTGCATTGGCACGACTGTATCTCATGCTGGGATCAGGCAGGGAGCAGACGGGATCAGAGCAGGTCCGTGCCATCGGCTGCAGCCGGCTCCAGCCCTAACGTTTGCTCTGCTCTCAGCCCTTTGCAGCCAGCCCGCATGTCTCTGCCACGAGGATCCGCGGTGCGGGCGCCCGGCGGCCCTCCCTGCTCCACAGGGGCTGCATGTCCTTCTGCCACGACGCCGACTCCCCGCCAGTGCCGGACGGGCTGCAGCAGGCGGCTCTGGGAAAGGGTTTGGGACCGCTGGATGCCAGTGCGAGCCTGAGGTCTTCGTCGGGCAGCCGGAGCCCCGGGGATCTGGGTAACTGGGCAGAGAGGGTGGCACGGCCAGCTTCACCTGTCCATGCGGGGTTTTGGTGGCGTTGCATCGCGTTCTGTGCCACCGTGTGAAAATTAGGAAGTATTAATTATGGTTTCTTGGTGGCAGTGGGGAATTCAGCTCCCACAGATGTGATTAATTATCCGCCTCTCCCCTCTCTGCAGAGTCTGCCCAGCATCCTTCCTTCACGTTTGAAACAGAGACCTCCTCCGACTGGGAGCCCCAGGACTTCGACTTCAGCACTGCCTGCGGCTCCCCGCGCTCCCCCAGGACCCTCTGCAAGGCGGTGGTGAAGGGGCTAAGGAGCAGCGAGCCCGTGCAGTGGGAAGTTGCCTTTGATATCCGCCCTCTCTTCCAAGAGCGGGAGAGCCAGGCGGATGGCGACGCAGACCTGTGGAGCGAGACCTTCCACCACCTGGCAGCCAAGTCGGTCATCCGGGACTTTGAGCAGCTTGCCGAGAAGGAGTGTGAAATCGAGCACGGTAACGTGCAGCTCCCGGCCAGCCTGCAAGCTGGCTGTGGGCAGACCCTGCCCTGCCTCGGGGTGGGCTTTCCACCAGCTTCAGCAGCCTCTCGAGTTAATACAAGGGCAGGCAGTGGTGAAGTATTAGGGAGTGTCTCACATAGTTCCCAAATGACAGCCCAATCCAGCTGCCTTGTGCTTTTCTCCTGCATCTGCAGCCTTGCTACACATTAACATGCTCGAGCTCGTGCTCCTTTGTGCTCCCTGGCTTCACACATTGGGTGACAGTGATTATTTTTAAGGAGTTAGTCACCTGGAGCTGGGAGGTGGCATCAAACTCAGAGGGTCCAACAGCAGCCACACATCACTCCTCTGGGCTGCACACGTCTCTGGGTCTTGTCAAACTTCTCCTCCGTGAAGTGCGTCTGTGCATGTAAAATAAGAGCAGAAGAAGCAATAGGCGGGGTTTAGAGGGATACAGTCCCTGCTGGGCATGGAGCCCAATCATGGAGTGGGGTCTGGGAGCTGGGTCCCAGGGGTCGATGGAGCCCACGTGGACTCTAGCACTCTAACCCTGGTGTCTCTCACGTGGCAGGGTCCGGGCGGCGGTACCAGGTCAACGCTGTCCACACCAGCAAGGCCTGCAACGTCATCAGCAAGTACACGGCGTTCATGCCGGTGGACCTGAGCACAAACGCCTACCTGCCCACTGTCGTCGAGTACACCCACACAGGTAACAAGGCGCGGGCGGAGGGGGGGACCGTCGTCCTGGGAGGGAGGGTGTCACCTGAGAAACCTTGCTCAGAGAAATCCTATGAGGCTGTGGCTTAATTCAGCACCAGACCTATATACCCAAGGCCGTGGCGCAGCCTAACGGCACGCCTGCTGCCCTTGGCGGCAAGAACCTCTTCCCCACGGCCAGGCAAAAGGTCTGCTCTTAGGCCTGGGTGCCCAGAGATGATGAAGCTCATCAGTCTGTGGGTTTTGTTGCCATTGTGTCAGTGCCAGTCCCTCTCTAACACTGCCAATTCCTTTCTCTCATGCCAAGGGGCAGCGTCCAAGCAAGGCAGCCAGAGGAGCCTGAGCTCGGGAAACAGAAGGCATCGTGGCTTTTCCCCTGGACGTCCCCAGCCAGGTTGTGGCCAGAATGGAGATGATGGATTTTACAGCATGAGTAAGATTCCCTGGGGTTTTGTCCCCTTCCTCATGTTACAGAACTCAGTGGTTTAGCCTATGACAGGACATCTTCTCTGGTCTTTTTTTTTCTTCTGCCTTCCTCTTTGACTATGGTGCTCACCAGACATGTGTCTGGCTGGAGTCCATCTCCTTAAACGAGGAAGAAGCTGCAATTTATCCCGAAACTCCCAAGTCACAGGCAGTGGCTGCTGACAATGCTTGGAAGTTAATTGGCAGCTGTAACACAGATAATATGAGGGATGAAACCGGGTGTAATTGGAGGCAAGGGGATGTGAGACACTTACTTGTCACCAAATCCGCCGCTAATGAAGACGAGTTGGCTTGGACCTCGCCTGGCATTGTCAGGTCTGCAGCTGAATTAAAGTCGCCCCGATCAGGCTCATTAACCTGATAACGCTGCGGAGAGGGAGAGCGGCCATGCCGCGGCTCGGCGCGGTGGCCATCTCGGCTGGGCGGCGCTGCTGACGTGGTTCCTCCATTGCAGATGCAGAGGAGGGCAGCCTGTCGCCCTGCAGCACCCCTTCCACCTCTGGCTGGGAGCGCTGCGGTCTCCCCGAAGGTAGGGGAAAGAGCTGACAGTACTTGCCAGGGTGCAGGTGCAGCGAGTCTGTGATGTGGGCCCTTCACCAAATACTTCTGCTGAGTTTTAGGGTTTTTTGTAAAACCTTATGACCTAAAATTAGGCCTGTGAGCCCAAGACCTGACTCCATCCAGGGTGCAAAGGACAGAGCCTTATGGGGCCTTTGGTATAGATTTTCCCCGGGTTTATTTTTGAGAGGTGTGGGAATTTCAGTATCCACATAGGTAAAATGAGGCAAAGGGGAGAGGATGGATTTGCCAAAGGCTCAGCAGCAGAACAAGGCACCCACATTGCAGCACACGGACTCTGCTCCCTTGCTTTCTCCTGTAGCACCTCATTTTAACCCGAGCTTTGTGTTTCTTCCCAGGGCCGTTGCAGAGCCTATCTGCTTCCTCTGCACAAGCCCAAAAATCCATCGAGAGCCTCTTTTCTGCTAGGTATGGTCCAGCTCAACCCTCCTCTGCCCTTAGCAGATGTCTTGCATGTCCATGGGTCTGACGCAGACACAAGCATGGGGAGAGGAGGGACACCCCACAGTTAGCGGCTGGAGCCGGGACCGAGCACAATGCCAGTATCTGGGGACGAGGGATGGTTTTCAGAGGGGAGGGTGGGCATCAGGAGGGGCACGGAGGTTATGGCCACCTTTTTGTCCTCCTGCAGGCTGACCCTCAGTAAAACCAGGCTGCTGACTCGAGCCACCAAAGGGTTCATGAGTAAATCTCCAAGCAGAGTGAGTGAAACCAGCTCCGAGGGCGACAATGAAAACATAGACTACCTTCCCCTGGTGCGCAGCTTGTTCCTGGGTCTGGCTGGGGTTGCATGATCACTGCAGGGAGCAGAGGGCAGGAGGATCTCCCCAGATCCTGCCTCTTGCTGTCTCTGATGGCTGTGTCCGATGGTCTGATCAGAGACGGAGGGCTGCTCCATCCATGCATGCCTTTTTCCTGAACTTCCCAGAAGTGGTTGGTATCTCAGAGCTTCTCTGTGTGTCCACCATTCCGTGCAGGTGTCTCTGCAGCTGGCCTGTGGTGCCTTTCTCATGAACTCGGCCTTCTGCGATGCCGTCAACATCCCTATGGAGAAGCTGAAGTGGACATCTCCCTTTGCCTGCCACCGCCTGGCCCTCAGCCCCTCCAGCTCCTACAGCACCAAGAAGGCCAGACCCTCTGGGGAGCACAAAAGCCTCGGCTCCGGCCAGCAGCTCCTGGTTCCTGACGGCACCCACAGAAAGAGTCCCACCACCAGAGACATTGCCCTGGGTGCGGTGCTGGAGGGAGCCAGCAGCTGCGTGGAAGACACCGGCCGCCTTCGCCACTTCTCCGGCAGCGCAGTGGAAAGCATCTCCAAAGCCCTGAAAGCTGAGAAGGAACTCTCTCCGCCGGCCATCACCATCCGCCGCTTCTCCTCCCCAGAGAGCACGCCGGCCTCCGCCGAGTGGCGGGCCGACAGCAGCCAGGGCTCAGAGACGGACGGCTCCGAGGTCCAGGCATTGCTTTTTGACATTGAATTGCAGCAGCAGACGGAGCCGGAGGGGATGCTGTGGGCCACGGCGGTGGCTCTGGCCTGGCTGGAGCACAGCTCAGCGTCCTACTTCATCGAGTGGGAGCTGGTGGCCGCCAAGGCCAGCCTGTGGCTGAGCAAACAGGACTTCCCAGCAGGATACAGCCTGGCCATGGTGAAAGCTGCAGCCCAGCAGCTCTTTGTCCTGCTCCGGCACTGGGATGAAAACCTGGAGTTCAACCTGCTGTGCTACAACCCAAGCAGCATGTAAGGAGGATGAGGAGAGAGGCTTGGGCAGCTTACTGAGGGTGCAGGAGCGGGGACCCACCCTCAGGGAAACACCGCCAAGGAGCTCAAATCCTCTACTGCAGGGACAGTCATGTTTATTAGAGCAAGCCCTGCAAATGCAAGCAGCGTGGGCAAAATCCTGTTCTCAGCAGTTGGTATTTTGCCCCAGAAGGGTACCTACCAGCTGCCTGCAGTAGGATGCTTTTTATTTTTAACTGGAGCAGCACCTCCAGCTACAGCAGTTCCTTCTGACCCTGGTTTCTGCTGGTTCCCAGAGCAGGTCTCCCCGATGCCTGCTCGGTTTGCCCCATCCTTGCTTGGCTGCCTCTTCCCAGCCCCAAATCTCTGCCAAATCCCCGCTGCTGTCCCCCAGCCCTGAGTCGCTCCTCTCCCGAGGCTCCTGCCTGGCTTCTGCCATCTCAGATGTCTTGTGGCAAAGGTGAACATCTGACAACATGCTCATCTCATGGACCAAAGGAAATTGAGGCTGGGATTGGCCATATGAAGAGCAACCCTGCTGCCACGGCTGGGACGATGCTGCCTTGCCTCGATCCAGCGATGCACCGATAAGCCAGGCCAGCCAGAGGTTGGGACCAAACCCCATCGCATCCAGGCAGTGCTGGGCTCCCTCAGCCCCTCTGCAATCCCAGAGCGGGTCTGCGAGACCCCTTGCAGCCATTGGAGTGCCTTCGGGGTTTTGCAGGAAGAGCAAGGGCACCTGGGACTGAAAGAAGGGATGGGCTAAGGAAACCAGCACTTGACACCAGAGATCCCCTGCATTAAAATAAGGAGAAATTTTATTCCCTGCCAAAATGCTGAATCCTTCCTTCTCCACACGAGCCTCCTGTGCGCTGATCAGTTGGTTCTGAACAGCAGGGACCTGCCTTTGAATCCAGCCGCTTGGAGGCTTGCTCTGTTAAGGATGCCTGACCCTCTAGATCCCTCTGAGGTGGTGGGCTTGCACTGGGGCCCCTGCAGCATCTGTCCTGAGAGCCATGGCCAGACCTGCCCTAGCCCTTCCCTTGAAGGGAAAAGAGGGGAAGATCCCTCCCCAACCCATCGCTCTCCCCATCTCGGCTTCTTGCATTCATGCTGCTTAAAGCCAAGAGGTGGCCGGACACAACGTGCATCCCCAGACCTGTTGTGGGTACCAAGGGAGCCCAGCCGAGTTGTTCTCCGTGATGGGCAGCTTTCACCACGGTGCAGCAAAGTCCCTTCGCCAGCTCCAGCACAGCCTGGCGATACCCAGGCGATTGCCAGGAGCTTTGTTATCCACCGTAATTCATAGCAGACCGAGGGCACTGGAGGCACCGGGAGGACTGTGGCTTCCAGAAGCTGATGGCAAGAAGAGGAAGAGACAGGGAGGAGAACCTGGGAGTGGACATTTTTCAACCAAAAGCTCACTTTTTACTAGAAGTCAGTGGCCTTCCCAAGGGGAAATACAAGGTTCCAGGTTTTGGGGTTTTTTAAAGTAATTTCTTTGTCTTTAAATTTCTGCTGGACAAAGGCTCCAGTTCTGGTTGGACTTAGACTGGTTTTGTCTGGGGGCTTACAAAAATTAAAGGAAATGAAGTTGATTCACGGGCGTAGGGGTTTTGGCTCCTCTGACGAGGAAAGATGGGTAAGAAGGGGAACGTGAGTGTAAGAGCTGAAAACTGTCCAGCTGCAGAGAGCTGGGACACTGGGGAAATGTGGGAATATGGGAAAGGGTATTTCCTCCTTAGACAAAGCATCTTTTCTCTGAAACCTTCCCACGGAGGAAACCATCCCCTCCATTCCCTGGCAAAGTATCGTGAGCAGGAATCTGCTTTGCACGAGATCTTTTGCTTTTTTTCTCAGCAGAGCTGGTGGAGATCAGGAGTATTTTAGCTCATGAGCAAAACCTACCTCTTGTTTTCTGCCTTTCTTCAGCTCCTTTGCCCATCATGACCCTTTCTGGTCCCCGTGACTTTACCAGAGTGGGGTTTATTCCCAGGGCATGTGCATCTCAGCCCTTGTCGTGAGCTGGTTTCTGTCCCTCAGTTCTCCCAAAAGACCCAGGCTGACTCCTAGGAGCTGCCCACGAGCAAAATGAGCGTCCCTTCTACTTTGGGGGCTCCTGGAGTCAACAGGTCCCTTGTTCTGTATTCAGGGGTGAGTGCGCGGCATCGGTGCAGCGCTTCCTACATGCCGTTGGCTTTCAGGGAAGGAGAGAGAAGGAAGCAGGTGACCCTGTTTCAGAGGCCGACACTGCTCTCACTGCTGCCTTCGCTTCCCCAGCCCCGACCTGCGCCCTGCACGCTGCCGGCGCCTCTGCCCAGCGGCCGTGGCTGGCTTGGTGTCGGAGGATGCTCCAGGATGGTCCGTGCTGGGACATGAAGGGGGTGAGTCTCCTTAAACCTGCCGCCTGGGACCCTGGCAGGCGTGGGGTCACCGTCACCACCCCACACCCTGCACAAGGACCTGGCTGCCCTCACCTCCAGGCCTCCCAGTTCACTCTTTGCTGAATGGGGAGGCATTGAGCTCGCTGCCTGGCCGCCACGGCGTTGGGCCCTACCTGGTGGCCCCCAGGGTGGGCTTTTCTGCAGGATCTGGCCGGCGGCAGCTCCACGGATCAAGTGCCTACAGAGGGAATCGCACGCTGTCGCCTTCGGCGTGGCTGCAATGCCCATGGATCCCGTCCGAAACCTGTTGCCTTTTGCTCCCTCCCTTGGTGTGTAGCAGCCTTGCCATGTTGCAGCAGGTTTCTGTCTTGTGTCTGTGTGTCTGGAGGGGAGATGGCGGGTGGGGGGAAGCTGGCACTGGGAACCACGAGCGTCCCTCCGCTCTCTGCTCTGGGCGTCACCGCTCTGGGGTCCCGGCGTGGCGATGCCCGGCAGCGCTGCGTGTTTGCCGGCCGGGTGCCTTGGTGCAGTTGTGTTCTCTGTTGCAGAAGTGTTGTTGTCCCAGTAAATCACAGCCTGCTTGACTGCCTGGTGCGAGTCCTTTATTTTGGGGTGGGTTTCCCGGGGCTGTGCCTGCCCTCTTTCCCAGGGGCACCCCAGCTGGCCAGAGCATTGCATGGGCTGGCCAAAAAAAAATCCCATCCTACTCTTGTGCATGAGTTAAGATCTGGGTTTCAGAGGGGAAGGAGCTTCCATCTGGTTCTGGGGAGCTGTGTTTTTGCAAACCCCAAATTGCACGGTGCTTTGTAGGCTGATGGATCTGGGGGTTTAAAATCCAGGGGCAGTCGGTTTCAATTCTTCTGTGAGGCAGAGGAGAGGAGCAGAGAAATCCTGTTGCCATCTCCATCTCTAGTATCAGGGCTTTCAGCATTTACCCAGTTACCCAGGCCATTGGAAGGATGCCAAAGTCCTTCTGCCTTCATCCTACACCTTCCTTAATTAGTGTTATTATTACAGGTATTAATAAAGGAGCTGTCATGTTTTTCAACCCAAAGCAGGAGGAGGGAGTTATGTCACCCCTTATTTTCCTCTTGGCAAGCGAGGACCAGCTCCCATGCCCTCCTGCCTTTGGTGACCTATGTATATATACATATATTTAAAAGAAATAGATAGTTATGGCCCCATTTGTTCCCCCGGGACCAGAGAAGAGGGGCTGGCTGTTTCCATCTCATCAGCCCGCTGTCTATGTCTGCCAGGGAAGGGCACTGGGGCAAGGGTTGGTGATTGCTGGCTAATCCTCCTTCCCTTCCCAAATTCTCCGCCCTGCCCTAGCGTTGCCCAGTTTTGCTGCACTCTTGGCAAAGCCACATGGATGGAAACCAGTGCTTTCCCCATCATCTCACCCCGGACCGAGCCGCTGGGACCCACCATGTGCTAAAAACGTGCCTGGCTGTGCCTGCCTGCTGTGCTGCAGCAACTCTGATTTACTAGCTGGCCTTCGGTTGTCTAATCGGGCCGCTAATGAGAGCAGGGCTGGCTGCTGGGAGAGGCTGGGAACTGCCACCTTCTCCGGGGATGGAGTGAGTCTTCCCAGGAGTGGGGACGGGTCTCTGCAGCTGGAGCATCTCTGGAGGGTCCCCCTCAGCATCCCCCTTTGCGTCCGAGGGGATTTTCACCCGGTTAAGTCATCATCTTAAGCAAGGGTGCTCCGATGCTGTTGCCAGGGTGACTGCAAGTGCCTTATTAAGAGAAATTAGTTTGGATACACTTGTCAGCCGTAGCTTAATAAATAAGCCCCTTTACACTGTGTAAATAAATATTTGCACGCAGCGTTTACATGGGGAGGGAGAGATTTCCCAGCCCTGGGTGGCATCGTGCCGTGAACGGTGCTGAGGGCCATTTTGGGGAGAGAACTGGCCAAACTGGGGCAAACCCAGTGCAAAACTGCACCCCTGGGGCTGCCGGTGCGGGTCCCAGGGGGGATATGGCGGATGGTGGGACCCCGCAAAGACCCCTCCACATCCCCCCTGCCCCAACACGCACTGCGGCGGGGAGGTTTTGCTGCCAAACATCCCTGCCTGCCAGTGCCACCACTCCTCCTCCACAGGGGCTCTTTAGCCAGCAACCGAAGGAACCTTTCCTTGCTTTGAAGGGTTATGAAACCTGCAGGAGAGGGGGAGGACGGGAGAGCTTAAAAAAGAGCCGTCGTGTGTGTGTCCCCCCCCGCAACCCAGCCATCGCCTGCCGAAAAGGGCTGGCAATGTGCCGGCAGCCACTCAAGCACAGATTGCGCCTCTGCCCCCGTCCGCCCGCCAACCCGCCGCCGCCGGGTGATGCCGTGGGGCGGAGAACTTTGCTGGAAAATGAGCTTTTTAATAGCGTTTGCCTCGTTTTGTTTGTGTCCTGCCCATTCCGCCCCACCACTGCCAAGGAGAGCAAGGGGTAGAGGCCACGCTGCAGCCGCAGTCCCCCAAGAGCATCTGCAAAGTGGTCCGGGGTCCGCTCTGGATGCTTCTTGCTCCTCATCTCTCCAAATAGATGCAGCAAAGCAACATCTGCAATGCTTGGGAGAGGGTCAGCAGCCACCCAAAGGAACCCTCACCCCCAAAACCCAGACCAGGGAGCAGCGTGGGGTTCTCTTATACTAACTACAAAACCGTTTTGCTTTGGGGATGCTTTTCCCCACGATTTTCCCCATCCCAGAGCCCGGGCATGTCGGCGGGGGATGCGGCCGGTTGGTGCCGTGGGCTTCATCGCTCCCAAAATAGAGCTCAGGGGCAGCTTTTGGGTGTCGGAGGCATCTGAGCAAAGTCATGTGGATGTTATGCAAGACTTGATGATAGGTTGTAAACAGCTATTAAAGTGATTGACAGGCCCAGGACGAAGTATTGGGGGGGGAAGAAGAAGGGGAAAGATGAGTAATAATGATTAAAATAATTATCAAATCGGGACATTCCGTAAATTAGGGGAAAGCTTTGTGAGGACAGAGGAAGGGGTGGTGAAGAAATCATGTTCAAGTGCTCCCCTGAGCAGGGGGCTGGGTGGACGGGGATGATGCCGGGGCAGATATTGAGCACCTAAAGTTTGGAAAAGGTTGTTTTTTTTTTTCCAAACCTCCAGGCACCGGGCGGGCTTTGCTCCCTCAAAAACAGCTAAAAAGCCATTCCAGCTGCAATTCGGCAGATTCAGGTTCACCGAACGCCGCTAGGTCCCAGCACCCCTAAAACCCAGGGGCTGAGCAGCCCCGAGTTAATTAGGAGAAACAAGCAGATTACAGGGAAGACAGCTTCTATTTATATATAAATACTCCAGTAATCAGCAGCGAAGGGCAAGGGAAATCCAATAGAAATATGTGGCTGTTTAAGAAGCTTTTTGAGCAGAATGTTACACAGTCGGTTGCATTTGCCTGGCTCTATCTCCAAGTCCCAGAAATTGAGGTGAAAAAGAGTGACGCCGCGTGCAAGGGAGAAGAAGGGATTCTCAGAGTTGCTGCCCAGCGGATGGGGGGAAACGAGGAGTCCTGGGAACCTTTAAACGCAGACCCCATGGCTGCAGCCCAGCACCCACCAGCAGCTCGCTTTAACCCCAAACTCTCAAGCTTTGCACCCAAAAATCAGCGAGCTCCGCGCCTTGCAGTCCTGCCGAGCGCACTGCTGGGATAACATTGAAATACGTATATATACACATGGATTTCATATGTAAAAACACACCGAGAGCTTTGCTGTGTTCTCAAGGGCGCTCATGCCGGTGCGTGGCAGAAGCAAACTGCGGCTGCTGTCAGTGGGTGCTGACACGGCGCAGAAATAGCTGCCGGCCGCCCCACGTTTTCGCACACCGCCTTCACCGCCTCCCACAGCTCTGCTTTGCCCCGGCCCTGCTCCTCTTTGCAGGAAAACAGAGGATTTAGTGGGGTTTCAGTGGCCCCACACATGCACTTGGCTAAGTATCACCTTAATAACGTTTATTAGTGGCAATCAGCTGGTCCAGTGCTCGCCTTGGGGCTGGGAGCTCTTTAAGCACCTGGGGTTTGGGCTCTTTTGTGTTGGTTCCCCCTCCCATGCTCACACCCAGCACAGCTGCACTGAGTTTCTGTAATTTATTTATCCTGAAGGCAATATAAGGCCTGAAGCTGAAGTTTGGGGTGGTGTCAGAGGAAGGGTGGGTGTAGTCCTTGAGCTCTGGGGAGCTGGACTCTGCTAGTGTGCTATGGCTGTCCCAGGCCTCTGGTTTTGGGGTGGCTGCAGGCCCTGATGGTTCTATTCCCCAGCCTGCAGGAGGATGGAAATTTGTTCCTTTATACTGCAAGCATCTGGTATCATCACCCAAGGGTCACTGGTAAGTGCTTGTTTTGGCTCTGGGGATACCTGTGGCTTTGCAGTGTTGATTTTTGAGGGTTGCTTTTAAATCAGGAGAATTGGCCCCCCGTGCCATGACCTTTCCTAGTTTTCTCTTGTTTTGTGCCACCTGCAAAGCCATTTTTGCCAGGGAAAGTGTGCTCTGGGCTGGGGTGTGCTCATGAGCGTGCGTCCTGCGAATGCTTGTCCCCTCTGTGCGTGGCTTCTCAGGGGGATCCCTTTGATTGTTAAAATCATTACATCTCCTGGACACATAGATATTTTATTGTAGATGTTCAAAAAGCTAAGCTAGAGGTCTGTGAGCTTCCCCTTCCTCCCTGCTCATTAAATTAAAGGCTTTCTTTGCTCTTCTGTTGTTGTTGTTAGCCCCTTACAAGGCAGGAAAGCAAGGGATGTGTGTAGTGTGGTGAGGTTTCATAGGTTTGTG
This sequence comes from Phalacrocorax aristotelis, assembly GCF_949628215.1. NCBI lineage: Eukaryota > Metazoa > Chordata > Aves > Suliformes > Phalacrocoracidae > Phalacrocorax > Phalacrocorax aristotelis. The sequence continues at coordinate 2,573,928 of NC_134294.1, forward strand.
GGGTGGGAAGGTTGGGGTAAAAACGTTCATTAGCCCCAATGCAGTGGGGTGTGTCCCCTGGGAAGTGTGTCCCCCCGGGCTGTGGGGTGTAAATGCCTTGGAACAGGTTGTCTGGTTGGGGCTGCAGCTCCTTGTGACCCTCTCTTGCCATGTGCTTGTGCATGCCGTCAGTATGAGCCGATGCCAAAGCACCACGATGGGTAGAAACAACATATTTTGGTGCATAAAGAGGGTGACCCTCCCGGTGCAAAAATCACCGGGGGTTTTGGCCAAATGCATCCCTGGGTTGCTGATGTGACCCTGGTTTAAGGACAGTGTCGAGTTCTCCTGGGGTGAGGGCTGGGAGCCAAAGGCTGATGCTCGCCTCTGTGTGTGCTGCTCTGCAGAGGCTCCCCCGGAGCAGGTGGTGCTGCTCCCGGCCTGCCCAAACCCTGCACAGTGCTTCCCTGTTGCACTCCCATATCCACTTGGTTAAAAGTCTTCAAAAAATTATCTTTCCTTGGGGATACCCCAAGTCCTAGGGCTGGAAGTGGAGGCAAGTGAGTGTTGAATGTCATAGGGCTGGTGTGCATCCTGATTTTGGGGTCTTTAGTAGCCTTTCTCCTGGGCTTGAGCTGTGGCAGGTTAAATTCCTCCCTTTTTTGGGTCTCACCAGCAAGGATGGTGAGGGGATGGGGTCGGTCATGCTGCAGGGGATCATGCCACTGCATTTAGGGATGTTTCCAGCTGTGGTGTGTCCCTGCTGCAGGACCCATGGGACTCCCCTGCAGGAGATGGGCTCAAGCCATGGGATCCAGCCCACAGCACAGCTTTGGGGCTGTGGCCCCTGCTTGCTTTTCCTCTCTTCTTGGGACTGCACTCATGGCTGTGGCTTATGCAAGTGCTGGCAGCCTTGTGTAGCATGGCCACGGGGGCGGGTGGCTGCAGGGACCCAGAGCATACGTGCACCTGGGAGCATCTGTGCACCCACCCGGGCTCTCCCTCCTGCCCACAACTTCCCTGGGTGCAATTTTTTATTCTGGCATTCAGGGCTGTAGGATGAATGCTTTGCAGGGTCTTGTGGCTGTTTGCTTCTGGCTAGAGCCAGGAAAGGCTATGGGAGCGTTCCAGGCTTCCCAGCCAGCCTGGGAATTAAACTGGGAAGGCTGATACACCTGAGGCTGCAGCCTCAGCCTCCCTTGTGCCTGCTCCTGGTGCACCAAGGTGCAAGGTGGTTATTTTTCTATTAAATGCCATTGTTCTGCTGTGCTGGGTGTCCTTTTGAGACCTTTCCTTGCCCCTGCTTCTCTGGCACCTGCGGCTAATCTGGGGCCGAACCGGTTGCTATGGAAACCAATGGAGGATGCTGAGGATGCTGCCAGGGTCTCATCCCACCCGCAGTGCGGGGTGACTCACCTTCTGCCTTGCCTTAACCTGCGGCATGGGACGGCGCGTTAACCTGAGCGACGAGGCTGGGGATTAGCCTGGCTGGAAGAATCCTGGGAGGTTAAACCAAGCACAGAGCTTGGTTTTGCACCATGCTAGACCTTGCAAGTTACTCCACCTAGAACACATCATTTGCTTGTTATAAGGGTTTTTGCCTCCTGTATTTGTTCAGGACAGGTAAAATAACCCCAGGGCAGCTTTCCAAAGGTACGTCCTCCAAAATGAGCCCTGCTCTTGCTGGTTTCCATCCCACTGGGGATGTTATAGGATGCTGTGGCCTGGGAAGGGCTGGGACTGGATTGCACCCAGCTGGGAGCGGAGCCTTCTCCCAGCACCCACCACCCCTTGCAATGCAAGTGTCCCAGGCTTGGGGCTTCATCCCATCATCTCAGCTGGCCCTGGGCAGGGTCTCTGCTTTGTATTTGCCTCCTCTGGACATGACCAGGGGAAATTAGTTGGTGCTTTAGGTTTAAAATCATGCTAAGCTGAGGAAATGCCAATTAATTAGAGCTAGTTGGAAAATCCCAAGTGCTTCCTTGCAGCGGCATCAGTGAGAACCTCCTGTGCATGTGTCCCCCTCCAAAAAACCACATTTTTTTAAAGCCCCTTTAAAGTTTTCCAGGCCTGGCTTTTGCAAGATGCTGGTGTGTCCAGCCCCATCAGGGATTTGGGCATGCTGGGGGCTTAGGAGGGGGTGCTGCAGGCTGAGCCCTGCTGTGTGCCTCTGAGTCATGGCATATTTGTTTGTATTTATCCGGGTTTGGAGCAAAAATGGGAAATGGGGAGCTGCAGGGTTGGGGGGGGCCCAAACACAGCCTGCACCGGCTGCCTGCACCCGCTGGGCTGACTCAGAGCTGGATCAGCCCCATCTCCGCACCCAGCGCCGTGACTCACCGCTGGGTATTTTCGGGTGTTAAATCACATGGCCTGCCTGGGGGCTTATTTTTGTAGGTTTGTTATTTTGCTTTATTTTTCTTTTGTTCCCCACCCTGGGAAGGAGCTGATGCTCCAAGCCATGCACACAAAGCTCCGGGGATCCCAGAGATCCTCCCGGCAGCTGCTTTGCTCCCTTTTTGACATTCTTGCTCATCAACTCCACGGGAAAGGGTGACTGAGGTGGGATGATGCCTAAAGGCCATCAGGAAGACCGAGGCCTTCAAAGCAAAGGGCTTGTATAGGTGTCATGTGTGCACCTCTGCAAAAATAATGTATATTAATAATTGCAATGCTGTAGCTTGGAGGGGAGCACTCATTCCTCTGGGCTACTTCACACCCCCTGCCCCGTGTCACTGGCAGGAGGCCAAGTGACTGCTATTGCAGGCACATCCCGCTGAAACCCAGGGAAGAAACCACTGTGGAAAATCTCCAGCAGGAAATCTTCTGCTGAAGCCACAGTCCCTTCAGAAGCAAACTTGCTCCAACATGGCCTTACCATGGCTGCAGTCCCCCCAGGGGTGTACCTGCTCTGTCGTGGGCTTGTCCATGGCCACACACTTTGAGGTGCTCCAGCATGACCTCGGGCACAGCCACTGATGCTTCAAGGTGTACCTGCTGCAGCACGGACTTGGCACACCTCGAATTGTCTGTGGCTGTGGATTTCTCCAGTGTGGACTTCTCCCCGGGCCACAACTCCTTCAGAGGTATTCCTGCTGCAGCACAGACATAACCACAGCCACTGACACTTCAAGACATACCTGCTCCCACGTGGACTCATCCCCGGGTCACAGTCCCTTCGCCTCGAGTTCACACTGGAGCTCCAGCCCGTCCAGTGCAGCAGCACAGGAACAGCAGCGATGCCCTGGCCATCGGCCAGCCCAGGCACTTGGCCATTGATGCTATCATAATGTTCCCAGGCACAGTGGAGTGAGGTGATCAGCACCACGGCAGCACAGCACGCGGTGAAAGCAAAAAGCAGCCGCTAACAAGCACTATGATATACAGTGAGGCAGGCAAGCCCCACGGCAAGCACAGGAACCGGACAATTAATAACTAAGGGGCAATAACACTATAGATTTGATCTAGCACATTCCAGTCAAGCCTGTTATCTCAAACCGTTCAAGCCCCACACTGGGCACCAAAAATGGCTGTTGTGGTTTAACCCAGCAGGCGTAAGCCCCACACGGCTGCTCGCTCCCCCCACAGTGGGATGGGGGAGAGAATCAGAAGGGTAAAAGTGAGAAAACTCCTGGGTTGAGATAAAGCCAGTTGAACAGGGAAAGCAAAGGCCACGTGCACCGGCACAGCAAGCCAAGGGGTTCCTTCACCCCTCCCCGTGGGCAGGCGGGTGCTCAGCCACCCCCAGCACAGCAGGGCTCCATGGCGTGTAGCGGTGACTGGGGAAGGCAAACGCCATCGCTGCCAGCGTCCCCCCTTCCCCCTCCTTCCCCCAGCTCTGTGTGCTGGGCATGGCGCCGTGCGGTGTGGGACAGCCCTGGGGTCGGTTGGGGTCACTGTCCCGGCCGTGTCCCCTCCCAGCCCCTTGTGCCCCCCAGCCCCTCGCTGCTGGGGTGGGGTGAGGGGCAGGAAAGGCCTTGGCTCTGCGCAAGCCCTGCTCAGCGGGAACGGAACCATCCCTGGGCTATCGGCGCTGTTGCCAGCACAAATCCAAACCACAGCCCCATACCAGCTTCTGTGGAGGAAATGAGCTCTGGCCCGGCCAAAACCAGCACAGGCTGGGAACTGGGGCAGCCCCAAGAAGGCAGCGGTGATCCTCGCCTGCCTGCTGAGGGTACAAAAATGCTTCTGGGTTGCCCAAATGTGAGGCTGCGCAGGCTTTCCCACTTCCCCCCAAACCTTGAATATTGAACTGGAAAACCACTGGTGGGGTTGCAGAGCCCCGTGCTCTGCTCAGGCTTAGTTTTTGTTTGAGCACCTGCTTCTGCATTTAGCTCTGAGTGAAACTTCTCATTTTTTGGTGTGGTGTCTCCCACTTGTTATTGTAATGCAACAGTTTGACACCTTGAGCAATGTACAAATTAAGATGTCTGATGGTTTGCTTAGTCCTCATTAGCAGGAACAGCTGTTTATAATATCCTAGAAATTTTAACTCCAGGCAAAAAGAAAATAAAAAGCCTGGGGAGGCAGGCGGCAGGAGGAATTTGGGGGGTTGGTTTTCTTTTTTAGGATGCTTCCAAGGTGACAAGTGCTGCATCCTGAGAGTGGCTGCCTGACCCCTCCAAAAAAATTCCTGGTGAGCCCAGCTCTTCTAAGTGCTGGCCCAGGAGGGGAGCCTCACGGGGGCAGCGTTTCCCTGTCCTCTAGAGACATTTAGCTCAGGGGGGTGCCCAAAAATCCTGCTAGTGCTCACCATGGGCTAGGCAGGTGAGTGGCTTGGCCAGATTTGGGGTAAGAAAAGTGCTTTCCCCATGGCCCACAGGGTCCCTGGAGCAGGGATGTGCTTGGGATACCGATGGAGCTTGGCAATGAGCCCTCCTCTGCCCTCGGTTTTGCTGCCTCTATGCTTTATATAATTTCCCCCCAATTTTAGCCTTTTGGGTACTAACATTGTGTCCAAATGCCCCAAGAGAATAAATCAGGCGGGATCACAGAGCCTCAGTGGCCTCTAGTGGCTGGGGGACCTGCATCCCCCCAAACAAGCAACAGTTTGGGTCGATGCCATGAGAAGACCTTCTCCCGGGGCGGAACCCAAAGGCATGAGGAAACTAAGCAAAAAAAAGCCCTGAGCCCACATTTGTTGGCAGGGCACCCGGTAGGAGGGTGCTGCACCCTGCATCCCCCCTGGTCCGCCCCATTGCCCGCAGCTCTCTGGGTTTTTCCTCATTCTTATGTTAAAAGGGGGGGGGGAAAGAGGAGTTTTTCTGCAGGACAAAATTTCCTTCATGTTTTCATCCATTTTCCATTTTGTGAAAGCATATTTTATGTTGGTCCCTCCACAATATAAAACATTAAGGACGCAGTTGAAAACAGCAGTGGTCTTAAGCGGATGGATCAAAAGGGGTTTGATACAAAACTGGTCGTTTTAATGGTATCTTCCCCACTGAAGGTCACTAAAACTGCCCCCTTCTGAATAATCGTGATTTTTTTTTTTTTTTTCAACAAGAGGAAAGACTGACCCAATTTTTTTTTTCCCCCCCAAACTGCAGTGTTTGGGGGTGGGATGGAGCGTCGCTGCCCCGGACATGCTGCTCTGCAGCCTCTTGTCCCTCCTTGCTCCCCCCACGATAAATAAATCACTTTGCAGGGGAGCGCTGGCCTAGTTTAACATGCCCTAGTTTTGGTGAAAATGAATATTTTGGGCGGTCGCTAGATGGGCATCCTTCTGGGGAAGCGCTTTTGGGGGGTCATCTGCTCCCCTGTGCTCTGCTTTGTCCTGGCTGTAACCCACTGCTCTCGATTTTTGGGGTGTTTTTTCCCTGGCTGATTGCAAACCACCCCGGTGATGTGGGAAATGAGCGGCAGGGGCAGCGATGCAGCCCCAAAATGGGCGTCCATTGCACTGAGCCCCCCAGAGCTGGTATCATCCCCAGGGGACTAACGCGATGCAAAGGGCTGATGCCGCGATTGCTGCAGGGATTTAAAGCCTGCAGAAAATGAGCGGCTTTAGAGATGGATAAAAATACCCCCCCCCCCCAGCTCTTAGGCGTAAGGGGCCGGGGTTGGCTTTGCTGGGGGGAGCAAGTGTTTCAGCACCTTCCCTCAATGCTGAAATCCCCAGGGAAATGGGATTAAAGCACGTGTTTGGGCGCGGGAGTGGGATTTTGCAAGCGCTCTGGGTGCCGCTGGACCTTTGCACCTCGCTCATCCCTCCAGCACCCTGCTTCTTCCAAAGGTGCCAAGTTCCCTTCAGTAAATAAACCTGAAAACAGCTTTTTTTTGGTTTGTTTTTTTTTTTTTTTTCCCTCCTCCTTTTCCCACCACTGCCAAAACAAGCAGCCCATATGGGCCAGGGTTGGGTGGGTTTTTTTGCAGTTTCCATGGGGATTTGGCGCTGGAGCTGCTGGGTGCCGGCTCCCTGGGGTGGGGGGGTTTCCTGCGGTCCCTGTAACTGGAGCCCAGCAGTGGCACCAGGCTCCCTGCCCGGCCCCGGCATCTCCCGGCCAAGGTCACCGGGGAGACCGTAGGCAGCCGGCCGCCTGCGTTGGGCCATCTGTTAAATAATGTATGCAATAAATTCCTGCCCTGCGGCCAGCTTAATCCTTAAATCCTCCTTCAGAATATCATCTTCCAGCAATGCAAGGCTGGGGGATCCCCGGCTCGGTCTCTTGGCCACATCTTTCCCCACCATCCACCCTGCAACCCTCTCTTCTCGCCCCTCCATCCCGCATCCTCCCTGTAAGCGAGCTCGCTGGCTCGCCGGGCTCTCCTGCTCCATTATTTATGTGCAGTGCACGAAAGATGCATATAAAAGAGCGGTTTATAATTTAGCAGAATCTCCTCTTCTTTCAGCTCCCTTCCCCCTCGCGCTTCGGGCTTTCTCCGGTTCATCCCTGGCTTCTCCCAGGTGTCAAAGGTGTTTTGGGGGGGCTCCTGGGGCAGTGCACAGACCCCATCCCCGGAGCACCTGCTCGGGGGGGTTTGAGTGCTCCAGGGTTTTTTGATGCATGGGAGAAAGCGGGCAGTTGCGTCTGGCAGACCCATCAATGAGGTTTTTCATTCAAAAACAAGGGCTTTTTGGTAAACCTAATTAACCAGGTGCTGGTGGCTGCATCCAGCCCACGGTTATGTGTTTTATGAGCCACCCAGCGCTGCCACCTCTGCCGATGCGGGATGCTTTGCTCCTCTGTGGGCTGTGTCTGCTCCCCGCAAAGCCGCTGGCTTGCCAGCAGATTCTAGCTGGGGCAAAAACCATTAGGCTGGGGGGGAAAATAAACCTAGCGCGGGCCCATCTCATGCTTAGCAGGTGCATCGGGTCATCCAGAACAGAAAATCCTGGGGCTGAAGGGTTGGTGGTGTCCTCTGAGTCCAGCCCACTGGGCTGCGCCCGCAGGGCTGAACCTGCTGGGAAAAAATTAAAAGAATTGGGGATTTTTCAGGAAAGCAAATTAGCAAATCTCCCCACTCCATCCTGGACTCGTGAGGGCCTGCGTGGTTTAAAATGGAGAAATAGCAGAGGTGCTGGGGAGGGGAGCGTTGCACAGACTCTAGCAGCCCTGGCACCCCAAAAATGGGGAGGGGTGGGCAGCACCTGTACCCCCCGTCCCACCCCAAATTAATCCCACCCACCCCCCCCAGGCCATCGCTGTGCGGATCAGCACCAGCCCTGCTCGGCAGCGTGCTGCTTTTATTGCAATATATTATTTTCTTTGCAATAAAACCCTGTCCCGGGGACCCGTTTCCCCTGGCGTGATTTTCTTCCCCCGGCACAAAGGTTTGCCCGTGCCCTCGGTCGCGCGGGCGGGGAGCAGTAACAGCTCTCATTAACGCCGCCCTGCTCCTGGGCAATGATTTAACGGCAGCGGTCGCGGGGAATCGGCCGGGATTTGGGTTTGGTGGGGACGGAGGTGCTTCTGGGATGAAAATCCCCATTTTCCACAGGTTTTCCCAGCAGCGAAGGCGACAGATGCCTTTTTGGGTCCCCATCCGCGTCCCCAGCAGATGCTTTTGGGACCTCACGTTGAATTTTTCCATGAAATTTGTGCCCCAGAGGCATTTTCCCATTAAAAAAAAAAATCCCAGAAATAAATATTAATTATAATTAATTATTCAGGGCACAGCATGACCCTGGTCACTGGGGGGCTGTGCCGGAGAGTGGCGAGGTTTTCCTTGGCTATTTTTGGCGTTATTTAGGCGGATGGGGAGGGATGCGCTCGGCGCTGGGCCCCGGCACCACGCGGGAAAGCACGGCAGATCCGCATTTATTTAATTTTTTTGTTTTCCGTTTTGTTTCATTTTTCCTTTTTATTTGGACATTGCAGAAATAGCCCTGTGTAAGTGGTTAAAAGTGCAACATACACAATATTTAAGAAAAGGAGGAAAGAAAACCTGCCTTGAGGTCTGTCAGTCAGAGTCGCAAACAGAAACAAGAAACCAAGCCCTCACACAAGAGGCGCTTTTTTTTTTCCCCTTTTTTTTTTTATGCACATCATGCAAAATAGTTAAAAAGAAAGATTAGAAAAGAGAAGTCAAATAAAACCCCACGAGAGATTGACCGAGCCCTAGAAAGAGCAGAAAGCCCCGAGTGCTGCTCGACCCAGGGAGGGAATCGTTGCCCTCCGGCATCTCCAAGTGTTTGGCACTCTTGTGATTACATTAGATATTTTTTTTATATATCTTTTTAATACAGTCTATTAAAGAGAGGAAACTGCCACAATATAAGGGAAAAATAAAACAAATCAAGATCACCCACACTACAGACTGCATGGTGGTTAGAAAAGCCGAGCGTCCCCCCTACCCCCCCATACATATAAAATCTGTCCCTTTGCTCACAGCAGCCAAGAAGTACAAGCTTTAAAAAATAAACCAGCAATTCTTCCTCTAGGCCTTTCCTTTATAAAAGTTTTGTTTTTCCCCTCGAGAACCTTAAAACATGACTAAAATGAAATATATATATTATATCATTTTCCAACATCCAAAGACATCAACATTAAAAAAAAAAAAAAATCATAAGGAAGGGGATAGCATGGTACATCCAAGTGCACGGATTCATTTTTGCAAGATTAAATAATGTAAACAAGGTGCCCGCTGGGAACGCCCCTGGCCGGGGGAGACCCCAGGGGCTGGCCCCCCATCTTTCGCTGCCCCCTTTCCTCTCATCCCCCGGATCTAGCGTGGTTCATCGGACCAAGAAAGGAAATCAGGAGTAATTCAGAGCCGCGGCGAGATGCCTCCGTTCATCCCTCGCGGCGGCAGGTTGGGCTTTTAGGGAGGGTGATTATATTTTTCCCCCAATTATTCTTTATTTATGATTATTATTTTTTTATTCGCCGTTGGGCTCTGTCTCGCTTGCCGCCCTCCCCTCCGCGCGTCTCCTGGAGGGCAGGACGTGCTGCTGTGCGGTGGGGATTGCAGGCTGGCGAGGACGGCTCTCCAAGTGCTCGCTCGGCGCGGTCGCTGCGGTGTTGCGGGGCTTTTATTTTTTATTTTTTTTTGCCGATAACCTGTGCCGTTGTAAACCGACCCCCCCGTCCCCCCGCCGGCTTCAGCTGAGCGTCCCCGGGGAGGCTTTAAACACCGGGAGGGGCCTTTTCCGAGAGATTTTGCAGCACATCATCAATTCTATCATCTTCAATAACCACTGGAAAGCAGAAAAAAAACATAACCGTGATGAATATGCCGCTGTGCTCCCCCTGCCCAAGGTCACCTCGGGGTGCTGGACACCCTGGGGTGGGTTTGGGGGGGGTTCCCACAGCCCTGGTGCAGCCGGTGGCAAAGTCAGCACGGTGCCCTAGCCTCGCAGCCGGCACGGTGCCCCAGCGGCAAACCGATACCGTGGGCTCGATGCCCGACACCCCGCGGGGTACCCGGTACCGTACACCCTGGCACGGTGCCTGGTGCCCTGTCCCCAGGAATGGTCCCTTCTCCTCTGCACCCTGGGGATGGTCCCCAGGGGACGATGCCCTGTCCCCAGGGAAGGTACCTACGCCCCGGCAAAGCGCCTGGGGCACAGTGCCCTGTCCCTGGGGAAGGTCCCTTCTCCTCTACGCCCTGGGGATGGTCCCCAGGGGACGATGTCCTTCCCCCGGGTAAGGTCCCTCCTGCCCTACAGCCTGGGGATGGTCCGCAGGGGCGATGCCCTGGCCCCACGGAAGGTCCCTTCTCCTCTGCAGCCTGGGGAAGGTCCCCAGGGCACAATGCCCTGTCCCCGGGGAAGCTCCCTCCTGCCCTACAGCCTGGGGAAGGTCCCCAGGGCGCGGTGCCCTGTCCTCAAGGAAGGTCCCTCCTGCCCTAGACCCCAGTAAAGCGCCCGGGGCGCAACGCCCTGTCCCTAAGGAGTGTCCCCGCAGCCCAGCACCCCGGCGGAGGTCCCCGGGGACGCGATGGCCGCCACTCCGCAGGGTCCCCGCCGCACCCCGCCCCGTCCCTGGGGATTCTCCCCGCATCCCGGGAAGGTCCCGCCGCCCCGTCCCCGGGGAAGGTCCCGCCGGCACCCACCTCTCTTGCTGCGGCCGATCTGCCCCAGCTTGGGCGGCCGCTTGCCCTGCCCGCCGGCGAGGAGGCCGTCGGGGCCGCGGAGGCGAACGGGGAAGGGCAGCTGCCCCACGGCCGCGTCCCCCGCCAGCTGCCCCTCGCCGTAGGGCGGCCCCTCCGACATGGGGGCGGCGGGGGGGGGCCCCGCCGCCGCCGCCGCCCCCCGACAGCCTCCCGGGGCGCGGGGCCCGCGGGCCCGGGGCAGCGGCGCAGCGGGGCCCGGGGCGGCCGCCCCGTCACATCCCGGCCCGGCCCGGCGCTGCTGGCGGCTCCGCGGCGGCGGCTCCGGCGGCGGCTCCGGCGGCGGCGATAGAGGAGCGGGGGGCGGGACCGGGCGGGACGGGGCGGGAGCGGCACGGCCCCCGGCAGCGGCACCGCCCCCGGCGGGCTGCCCCACGCACCCCGGGGATCCCCGGGGCTGCCCCTCCGGCCTGCCCCGCGGCGTCCCCGCGGGGCCCCGCAACAGCCCCGGGAGCCCCGGAGCTGCCCCGCAGCCGCCTCCGGGGAGCCCCGAACTGCCCCAGAGCATCCCCAAGGAGCCCGGAGCTGCCCCGCAGCATCCCCCATGGTGCCCCGCAGCGATCCCGGAGATGCTCCGCAACATCCCCGGGGAGCCCGGAGCTGCCCCGCAGCCGCCTCTGGGGAGCATGAACTGCCCCACAGCATCTCCAAGGAGCCCGGAGCTGCCCCGCAGCAGCCTCTGGGGAGCCTGAACTGACCCACAGCCACCTTTGGGGAGCCTGAACTGCCCCACAGCATCCCTAAGGAGCCCCAAACTGCCCCACAGCATCCCCATGGTGCCCCACAGCACCCCCGGCGGGGGCCAAAGCTGCCCTACATCAACCCTCATCTGCCTATGGGGAGATGGAGCTGCACTGCTACATCCCCGGGGTGCCCTGCAGTATCCCTGGGGAGCCCAGAGCTGCCCCATGGCACCCCTCTGGAGCCTATGCTGCCCCACAGTATCCCTGTAGAGCCTGGAGCTGCCCCAGAGCAACCCCGAGCGAGCCCAGCCTGCCCCACAGCCACTCCTGGGGAGCTCAGACATGCTCCGCAGCATCTCTAGGGAGCCTGGAGCTGCCCTATAGCAACCCCCAGTGAGTTCAGACTGCCTCACAGCACTTCTAGGGTGCCTGGAGCTGCCCCGCAGCTGCCTCTAGGGAGCCCTGAACTGACCCAGAGCATCCCCACACAGCCTGGAGCTGCCCCGCAGCATCCCCAGGGTGCCCTGCAGTGTCCATGGGGAGCCTGGAACTGCCCTAGAGCAACCCCCAGCAAGCCCAGCCAGCCCCACCGCCACCTCTGGGGAGCCTGGAGCTGCCCCACAGCATCCCTGGGGAGCCCAGAGCTGCCCCACAGCATCCCTGGGGAGCATGGGCTCAGCCCCACATCTGCCCTGCAGAGCCCAGCAGAAATGAGCCGTGCTGGGGCCTCTGGCGCTTTGTGGGGGGCTGCAAGGTGGGGGGTCAGTCTGGGCACACGTGGCTGTCGGTCCCCAGGACGTGTCCCTGCGCCAGCCTTTCCCGGGGGACTGTGGGAGGGCTTTTGGGTCGCTGCGAGCTTTCCATGCAGTGTTCCCCACGGCCTCACCCCAGCAGCACAGGCCATTGGGGTTATTTCCCAGCAAAGTAAGCCAGCCTGGGGAAGGCATGATGGGAGGGCTGGGGCTACTGTTTTGGAGAAGACTGTGGCTATGTGATGGGGTTTAGGCAACCCTGGTACATCCCCAGGAGTTGGGGGAACAGTGGGGCCGGCAGTAAAAAAAAACAACCTGTTTGCGCAAGGCTGGGTGATGACATCTCCGCCAGCGGCTTTCTGCAGAAGTGGGAGCCTGGCTCGATTTAGGGCTGAGCAGTACGGAGACACAGGGAGGGCAGGGCGCCCCGCAAAGCTGGGGCCCAGGCGCGCTGCTCCCATCTCCAAACCCCTCGTTTGCTGAAATCCTCAGCTCCGGGAGCCGTGCAAGCCCCTCTCCTGCACGCCCCCGAGCTGTCAGCGCCTTACATAAGGTTGCGTCTACGCCCGAGCTATCATGGGGAAAAGCTTGAAAACAGGAGGCGAAAGGTACCGGGGAAGCACAGCCCCCCCAAAAGTGTATTTTTAGGTTTCGCGTGATGGCTGCGTTGCCCGGGGAAAACGCCAAGGCTTGGGGTCGCATCCTGCACCCGTCTGCCTGAGGCACGGTGACCTCCCCACTGTCCCCATGAGGGGACGAGGCTTTCTGGGGTGGTCGGTCCCCAGGAAACCGCAGCTGGGGAGGGAAAGGCAAAGCCTTGATACTGTACAGGTGGTAATGGCCAAAAAATAAATAGCCTCTAAATATGACTTTTACAGCAGAAAATGGGTTTTAAGAAAAGGAGTTGGGAGTCTCAGCTGGTCCAGTGCGTAAATCCACGCTGTTGGGAAGACGGGAGCGGTCAATGCGTGATTTGACAGAGCCGATCCCTCAGGGAAAGTCTTGGGGGGGTTTCTTGGGGTTTTTTTCCGTGCTGCACTTTGAGCCACTGATAAAAGGAGGTTTTATTTTTCTGGCAGCACCAGAAAAGCACGAAGGACAAGGCAGGGCGACGATAACTGCGGGGTGAGGAGGGACACCTCCGCCAGAGAGCTGGATTCTGGCTTTTCCCGCTGGCAGGCAGCGCACAGGCAGGCAGGCAGCTCCCTGCGGCGGGCAGCCACCGCCATCTACAGCCGGCCGGGCGGCCTGGATGCGGCCCTTCCCAGCGCTGGGGCTGCCCAAGGCCCCGCGCCTCGGCCCCGGCGGGGAAATTACGCCGGTGGTTTCATGCCATGCAACTGCGGCGGCCTTCGGACACTGCCCGGCCGGTCTAGTTAATGTTTAATGAGGAAATAACCCGTTTCCTTGTTAAATTCACTGTTTTTCTTGGCAGTCGATGGAAAACTCTTTCCTTTTAAATGCATCAGGGCAGGGGGACCCCCCCCGAGGGAGGGGGAGGCCGGCGGCTCTGCCTGCCTGCAGGTGTCGGACAGGGCACGGGGTCTTTCCCCAGATCCTGGGGGCTGCTTTGGTCCCGGCGTTTTTGACTGTTCCTACTCCCAGCTCCCAAAACGGGGGCTCCCCCACTCCGCCCCTATGTTTCTTTAATTAAAAACTCCCCAGCAAATGTTAATTGAAGCATCACTTCGGGTACATTAACCCTCTCAGGTGCAGCAACTGTACGTGATTTATAGGAAAATGGTGGAGTCAGGGAAGGGAATGTTCTTTTCCTGCGTGCAAGTTTGGGGGCTTGGTACTGCCTGTGTTACGTACAAGGGGACAGTGGTGACTGGCGTCAGACTGGGTGCAGAGGGACTAGATCCTACCCCCCTTACCCCACCCTCCATCCCTGCTCCGGGCAATATACATTCCTCCGGTGTTTTGGACACCCCAGGGAGTGCAGAGGGGCAGCAGATCCCGCCACCCCCCTCAGGGTCATATAAGGATCCAAGACAAACACGCTTTTCATCCTATTTATTCCTTGACACCCCATTTCCTACCCCAGCTCAAGCCACAGCCTTTTCTCCTCCCCGATCTCGCGTCCTGGCGTGACATAGTCACAAACTGATTTTGCGGATGATCACAAAATTACGTGTGTTCGCCCAAACCCCTACACAAGCTCTCCGAAAGCCCACCCCGCTCCGTCGGTCCCCGGAGCCAGGGGGCAGCGTCACCGGAATTCTGCAGCCCCAAAGAAGCCGCCGTACACAGCTTTCCCCCCACCCTCCCCCCAGGGTTATCATAAAGGACCGCAGGCTCAGCAAACCACGATGCAAACCCCAGGAGTCCGACTCTTAACAGAAGCGTTTGAAGCTGCATCTCCCGGCTAAGCGCTGCGCCCTTTGCGAGGGCTCCTCGTCTCCTGCCCCGAAAACCTCCGGTGCGTGACGTGAGCCCCAATGAGCTGGACCGTCGCCTTTTAAGCCCTGGCTCTGCGCCCCAGTTGAAGCACCCGCTCACTCAAGCTCCCTCCCCTTCCCCAAAATCAACCACCCAAGCAGCGAGGCGAGAAAACGCCTTTGCGAGAGGCGGTTTTAACGCCAAAAGCTCCCCCCCCCAGCCACAGAAGTTTAACTGTTGTATAAAGGAACCACCCTGGAGATGGGCTGCCTGCAGATCGGGCACCTTTTGGGTTTGGGGAGAGCCCGGTAGCACTCGCTGCAAGAGCAAACGTGCCCGCACTCCAGGAAAACGCAGGATTTGGTGTTGCCCAAGCAGATGACGCAGGCGTTTTTGAGTGTTTCGCCACCCTCAACGTTCATTTCATGCATCAGGCGCTCCTGGGCCTGCCGCAATTCATCCTGCATTTGTTTGAGATGCTGCCTCTCTCGGTGATGCCGGTATTGCTTCCGTAGGATGAAGAAGAGGATGGCACAGGTGGCAAAACCAAAAACGACGGTCAGGATTTTCCAGAACCGGACGTTTGATTCTTGTTTCTGCAGCAAGGAGTCGAAATCCATAGCGCTCAGGTAGTAGGGCATGCCCTGCTTCGGGGGCTGCAGCTTGATCGTGGTGTTATCCAGGACGAGCTCTCCCACCCCCGTCAGCGCCGTGCCCACCCTCAGCATCTGCTCCGTCTCCTGAATGCCCTTTGGGCGCTCTCCGCTGATGTAGTGGCCGATCACATCGGTGAAGGACTGGACGGAGGGATGGAATTTCTCGTACACCGTCTCCAGGCTGAGCTCGGCGGCGTCCAGCGGCTTCATCACCCGGACGGCGACGCCGGCACCTTCCTCCTGAGAGACCAGGTCGAAGGGGGTGGTGTTGGTTCTCTGGTGGATGATCTTCTCGTAGTCGTTCCTGGGGAAGGAGAAGGGGATAAAGCAAATGCCAGCGTTAGCACTTCCCCCGAGGCCGGCAGGGAAACACCACCTGGGCTGACCTGCCCTATTTGGGTGCTGCCAGCTGTCGCCTGCCCTGAGCGAAGTTTGTCTGGGTGGGACTCACTGGAGAGCAGCGCTTCTCCCCTCGTGGCACCGCCCAGGCGCACACGAGGCCCTCTGCCTTCACCTCAGCCCTTCCGCAGTCCCTGCAGAAGCAGCGTGGGCTTCCACCATCACTGGGAGAGCGCTTCGGCCCACCTAATTCCCCCTCATCTCCCCACGGCGTTCCCGGTTGCCAGAAACCGCCCTGTGAGGAGAAGCATTGTCTGTCACACACACAAATTTGATAAGCGTTATGCAATTAGCCGAGGCTTGAGGTGCGTCGCTGTGCTCTCGTTTCAGCAGCTCTCGTGGGCCAGGCTGCTCTCGGGACCATCCTCAGGTCCCCTGGGTGCAGGTATTGCCCAAATCCAACCGAATTTTTTGTTTCAAAGGTGTCATTTTTCTCAGGAAATACTGTCCTGTGGCCACCTCCACAACAATATCATGGGGCTGCTGATAAATGCTCTGCCCGCATTGGGTTACCCTACCCAACTCATCTTCTCATCTTCTACAGCCCCCATATGAAGCCTGAGAACAGCCGAACATGCCCCTTTTTGGCAGCTGGAACTGTGGGGTCCTGGTCTGGGGCACCTTGGGTCACTTTGGCCACGCCTGAAGTCACTTTAGCATGTCAGGCTCTCCAAGGGCACCTTGGCCTGTCTGAAAGCCAGATGTTTGTGGGCACTGGGCACGTACCAGAGGTGGGTTGTTCGGTTCCACACCATCTTATGCTCCTGCAGCGTCAGCCTCTGAACGACGCCCTTGCAGTTCTCCACAAACTGGCTGCTCAGGGTCTCCTTAACGGACCGCACCACGCCTGAAAGACAAATCCAAAGCATGTGAGGTGCTTGTTAATTTTCTGCTCCATTTCTTATTGCGTATAGTGATCGTGGGTGGTATCTGAACACAACGAGGTGGGCTGAAGAGCCGAGGGCTCATGTTTTGAGCCATCAGGACACACAGTGACTGCCTGAGGTGGGGAGATGTGCTGAAGGGAGCAGAACTGTGAGGCTGGGGACAAACCTCACCGTCTGAGGGGGTAGCTGGGGTGAGGATCACAGAATCACAGAATCATTAAGGTTGGAAAAGACCTCTGGGATCATCAAGTCCAACCCCCAGCCCAACACCCCCAGGCCTCCTAGACTATGTCCCTCAGCACCGCATCTACACAGTTTTTGAACACCCCCAGGGATGGTGACTCCCCCACCTCTCTGGGCAGCCTGTGCCAGTGCCTGACCGCTCTTACAGTAAAGGTATTTTCCCTAATACCCAATCTAAACCTCCCCTGACACAGCTTGAGGCCATTTCCTCTCATCCTATTGCTTGTTACTTGGGAGAAGAGGCTAACCCCCACCTTACTACAGCCTCCTTCTCCCCTCAGCCTCCTCTTCTCCAGGCTAAACCCCCCCAGCCCCCTCAGTCGCCCCCCAGCACACTTGTGCTCCAGACCCTGCCCCAGCCCCGCTGCCCTTCTCTGGACACGCTCCAGCCCCTCAAGGGCCTTCTTGTCCCGAGGGGCCCAAACCTGAGCCCAGCGTTCGAGGTGGGGCCTCCCCAGGGCCGAGCACAGGGGCCCCATCCCTGCCCGGCTCCTGCTGGCCACACCAGCGCTGACACAAGCCCGGGGGCTGGTGGCCTCCTTGGCCACCTGGGCACTGCTGGCTCATGCCCAGCCGGCTGTCAGCCAGCACCCCAGGGCCTTCTCCGCCGGGCACTTCCCAGCCCCTCTGCCCCAGGCCTGGGGCGTTGCCTGGGGTTGGTGTGACCCAAGGGCAGGACCCGGCACTTGGCCTTGTTAAACCTCACACACTTGGCCTCGGCCCAGCGATGCAGCCTGTGCAGTTCCTCTGCAGAGCCTTCCTGCCCTCGAGCAGATCAACACTCCCGCCCAGTTTGGTGTCATATGCAAACTTACTGAGGGTCCACTCGATGATCCCCTTGTCCAGATCATTATTAAGGATATTAAACAAGACTGGCCCCAACACTGAGCCCTGGGGAACCCCACTTGTGACCGGCTGCCAACTGAATTGAGGTCCCTTCACCACAGCTCTCTGGGCTCAGCCATCCAGCCAGTTTTTTACCCAGTGAAGGGCCTGCCTATCTAAGCCATGAGCAGCTGTTTTCTCTAGGAGGATGCTGTGGGAAATGGTGTCAAAGGTTTTACCAAAATCTAGGCAGACAACATCCACAGCCTTCCCCTCATCTACCAGGCAGGTCACCTGGTCATAGAAGGAGATCAGGTTGGCCAGGCAGGACCTGCCTTTCATGAAGCCATGCTGGTTGGGCCTGATCCCCTGGTTGTCCTGTACATGCCTGGTGAGCTCACTCAAGATGTATCACTCTGTGATCTTCCCTGGTACCGTGGTCAGGCTGACTGGCCTGTAGATCCTCAGATCCTCTTTCCGGCCCCTCTTGTAGATGGGTGCCACATTTGCTAACCTCCAGTCAACCGGGGCTCCCCTGGTTAGCCGGGGCTGCTGATAAATGATAGAGCATGGCTCGGTGAGCACTCCCGCCAGCTCCCTCAGTACCCCTGGGTGCTCCCGGAAGGACACGCCCCCATCGCCCCCGCTATGGGCCCTGCCCTACCTTCAATGACAGCGTAGGGGACGCAGCGCCCCGGCGCCTCCAGCAGCACGGCTCGCAGGTCTCCGTCCAGCCGGACCCTCCTGGCGCCCTGCGGGGAGGAAACGGAGGCCGCGGTTCAGCCGACGGGACCAGGCCGCGGGCCGAGCCGGGGCCCCTGCGGCCGCCCGGAGCCCCCTCGCACCCACCTCCAGGCCGCGGGCGACGCGAGCCTTCTGCCGGTAGAGGGAGTAGACCAGGGCGGTGATGGCGGTGCTGGCGGCCAGCAGCACGGCCTGCGCGGCCGAGGGCCGCCCGCCGCCCTCCATGGCCGCCGCCGCCCCGCCGTTACCCTGGCAACCTCCCGCCGCCGGCGGCGCTCAGTGATGACGCCACCCGCGGCGCTCTGGTGGGCTACATTGAGACCATAGAGTCGCGGTCCGCCACGGCCGCTCCGGTGGGGGTTGTTCAACCCCTGAACTCCCCCAAAGCCCCGTTAGGGGGACGGGGGACCCCGAGCCTCAGCCTACAGGGCCTGAGAGTGGGGAGGCGGGCCAGATCCCGGCCCCGCAGGGACTTGGGGGGGTAAATCACGCCGAGGGAGCCGGGACAGGTCCCAGCCCCCACCCCCGGGGGTCTTGCGGGGGGGCTGAACCCCGGTCCCAGCAGGCCTTTTGGGGGGATCAGCCCAAATCCCAGCCACCCCTCAGGGTCTGAGCAGCGGGGCCTAAATTCTAATCATCCCAGAGCCCTGGGGGGAGCGTACCCAGTGCCCTCTGCCCTGGCCCTGTGCTGGGGGACGGCCCAAGTCCTAGCCCCCTGCAAAGCCTGGGGGGGTGTCAGGCCTAAGCCTAAGCCTATCCCCCCCTTCCCTGGGCTGGAAGGGGGGGTCTGCCCAAACCGCAGCTCTATAGCACTTCATGGGGGTGTGTTTACCTCCCCTCACCGGGGTGTGGGGCAGCAGCACCCCACAGCCCTGAAGGGTCCCCCCTCCCACTGCCAGGACATGGCTTAGCATGGGGCCAGCGGGAAATGCAGACCCCAGCCCCATTTTTTAGGGTACTTCTCCCACACTCCATGCAGGGCCACAGCCAGGCTGGCAGGTCCCTGTGCTGGGGGCGGAATGACGAGGCTCTGCTCCCCCCGCCTATCCCCTTGCCATTGCTTGGGAAAGCAGCAAAAGGGGAAGGGAAAAAAAGAGTAATTTTGGTAAATTATTGATATTCAGGACCTTGGCGCTGCTTTTGGGGTGGGCAGCGGGGGACGCAGGCAAGCCCTGCTCCCTGGGGGGCGTTGGAGGGATCAAACCCCCATCGCAGCCTCCCTGGCACTGCCGGCCTTTTGCCGCCCCCCCAGCTCTATATTTAAAAAACCGAGTTGCCATGGCTACGCGGAGCAGCTCTCGCCAGCCCTTGGTGCCGCAGGGAGGGTGCAGAAAGCGCTGGGGACCCCGCAGTACCAACCTTCCTCCCCCCACCGGCTTGGCTTGGGGTAAATTCAGTATAAACCCCCCCAAACTGCCTCGGTGCCGAGCTTAACTCTTCCTTTCCCGCTTGCCAGGGCTCAGTCCAGGCGAGACACAGGTGCTGTTACACTGCAGAAAACACACATTAACTTTATTATGGCTGCTGCAGAGGAGGCACGAGAGCGGGTTCGTGTGTGGGGGCCGGGGGGGGTCCCCGGGGTGCAAACCCACCCCCCCAGGGGTCTTCCTTGCAAATTAAGCCGCTGTCTCGTCCAGATTTGTCCCCGAGGAGGGTCCGACTTCAGCTTGGGACACAGGGAGGGCACCTCATCCCTGAAATGGGGTGACCCGCCACTGCCGCTCAGCATGCTAGGGGCCGGGGGCCGCGCAGGCTGCACCCCCGCATCTCCCTGGCCAGCCGCAGCACGGCGGCAGGACCGCTGTCCCCCCTGGGTGCCCCGGTGCCGAAGGCCTCCTCCTCCTCCTCCTCCAGGATGGAGCTGAGGCGGGGGGCGCAGCGGGCCCTCTCAGCGGGTGGGCGGTAGGGACACTTGGTGTTGAGCAGCCTTCGGAGGGGGACCAAGGGGACGATGGCATCGCCCAGGAGCTGCTGCTGGACGTGGCGGAAATCGTTCTGCCTCTTAAGGCGCTTGAACTCATTGAAGGCGGAGGCGGAGGTCTGGTAGAGGAGCAGGGCCATGGCGCGTGCCTTGTCGGCTTTGGAGACCAGGACGGCGTGGCAGCGCAGCACCACCGCCTTGTTCTTCACCTGGTGCCGGTAAACCCAGGCGAAGACCTTGGGGTGCCGGCGGTCGGCGGCGCAGTAGGTGATGCGGTGCAGGAGGTACGCGTGGCCTGGCCGGCGGGCTCCCTTCTCACAGGGGGTCATACGGATGCCTTGGGGTCCCAATGTCAGCTTCATCTTGGCCCCGCCAGCCCCCGCGTCGCTCTTAGCCCAGATCTTTCCCACCGCCTCCTCCGTGCAGCCCTCGCCTTTGGCGTGCAGGGTGACAGCGTTGCCCAGGTACCGCACCGTGTACGTCGGGTCCTCCTTGTTCAGCTCCACTTTCTGCCGTTTGCCGCGGAAGACGCTGCCCAGCCGCTCGAGCGGGCAGTCGGGCAGGAGGTCCGGGCAGGAGCGCAGGAAGCCGGCCAGCAACGCAGCGTAGCTCAGCCCTGGCCCCAGGCTTTTGCCTTTGCACTTACGTTCATTTTCCACCAGCACGAACTTGCTCCGGCGCCAGGGCAGCATCTCCGCTCCGCCGAGGGGCCCCCCCGGCCGCCCCGCACGCCTCCTCTAATCCCGGCCCTGCCGCAACAGCCCCCGCCGACCCCTTTGCGAGCAGAGGGATCCCCCCGCCCCGGACCCCAACGCTGGCTGGGGGGTGCCCCCTCACCCCCCCACCCAGGGGGGATGCCCCTACCCCGGCGTGGTGGGATGCAGCTGCCGTATCCGATGCCGTCTGCCCACAGAGGATGCGGAGGCACTTGGCCAAGGAGCCGCCGCGCTCCGGCTGCCGCCTGCGCCTGCTGCGGGGATGCAGCTCTCCGTGGGCTGCTCCACCTCCCCGCGACGCCGCGTCGCCCCAGCCCCGAGCACGCGGGGAGCCGCCGGCGGACACCCCCCGCCGCCGTGCACGCCGCCGGCTGCGCGCTCCCTTCGTGCTCGGGCGTGGAAATAGAGATGCTGGTAAAATACAGACAACCCACACAACACCCCCCCACCCCCCTTCCCATGCAGTGGCCAGACCCCCACCGCCAAAGCCCACCCGTAGGGGGGGAAACTAGGGCAGGGTCCAGGGGGATGATTTTGGGGAGGGTTGGATGTTGGCTCCTGACCCTGCCACAAGAAAAGAGGGTTTTTTCCCCAAACCTGACCGTTGCATGAGGGGGTACACTGGGGTTTGCAGATCCTGCAGGTCTGCTGCCATTTTTTGCTCCAGAAACCCCATTTCCCCCTATTATTTCCAAGCCAGCCACATCCTCCCTCTTAGGCTGAGCTTTTGGCTTTTAACCTGTTGCTTTTAACTCTGGCTGAGGCCCTGGGATGGCTTCTCTCCAGAAAAAATGAAATGCCATTTCTGAGCAGCACACCCTGGGGGAGATTTTTGGGGAGTGCAGTGGGGTGCCGGCATGATTTCAGCCCCACAGTGGAGTCTGAGGCTTTTCAAGATTCAGCTCCTTTGGCTCAAACCGTAATTTCCAATTCTTGTGGGGCTTCTTTTGAGGAGACCCCCCAGGCTCAGAGACCCATAAAGATGCTCCAGCTACCTTGGGATGGAAAAACAGGGAGGAAGAAGGGGTCAAATAACAGCGTGTGCCCCCAGTTTTAGTCCATTTGGGGAGGACAACCTGAGTGGGGTGTTGCAGGGAGCAGGAAGCCATTTCCCAACAGCTTCCCAGCTTTTCTATGGTTTGAGCAAAGCAACTGCAACCTTAAAATAGCTGCTCCGCAGGCAGGCAGCACTGGCCCAGCTCCTCTCGCTGCTGCGGCCTCGTAGGTTTTTGCAGCCAAAATAATAAAAAATGCGTGAGTTTGTGTGGGTTTTGGCCTTTCTGCTGCAGCTTAGGCTATATGGTTTGGTCCCGGCACGAGGATGGTTTCGGGGAGGTGGCCAGCCTCTCTCTCTCTCATAATTTCTGCTCTCGCCCTCATGGACAGAGACGAGGACCCTTTATTTAATTGCTTAGCGTTCATATCGACAGGACAGGTTTAAAACCTCCCAAAAAGCTTTATTTATAGATCCCGCATTATTTAGGAGGGGGGGTCTGCCTGCTCCAGTCTGCTCCTGCGGTGCCTCCCACCAGCTGCCCTGGGGCTGGTTTTCCTCTCCTCTCCCAGGTTGTGGGGAGATTGCGCTGTGTAACAGTGTGGGGGCACAGGAGTATCTGCGAATCATTTTAAATGGGAAAACAACTAGGATTTGTGCTTTGAAAGCTGAAAAAAAGGTCTTTGAGCTGGTTCAGGGCTGCCAATCCCTCCTCCAGCTGCCTGTTGTCTTGACTGACTGCCCTTGCAAGTAGCTAACTGTCATCATTAGGTTCCAGGGTGAACAAGAACCCGCACAGTGTGAGGAAGGTGGGTCACCTGGTTATCCCCTGGGACAATACTGATGTCAGGGTCCTGGCTTTGATTTCTTGGGGTGCCTGTAGTCCTCTTGCTACCCTGCACTCAGTGCTCAGCTCCCAGCGTTGACACCACATCGGAGGCTGCTGCCAATTTGGGTGCCACGTCCCAGCCTGTTGTGGCTTGTCAGCCGCAACCCAGTGCCAAGATTTGCTGGCAAAACCAGTGGGTGAGGACAAAATGCTCCCCAAATCCAGCAAACTGGACAAAAATCCCAGTGATAAATCAATGGGGGCTGCGACACCCATCCTTGCAGCCAGAAAACAGGGCATTAAGCTCCTCCAGCAAGGGGAAAAAAAAAGGTATCTTTAATTAAAGAGCAATTTGCTGATCAGCCCGGCATCCCGGGAGGCCTTTACCCCACGTGGGCTGATTCCCACAGAAGCACCAGCCAAACTGAATTTGGGCTTGAGCGACACGAGAGCATCCCAAAATGGGATTTTATCAGCTCTGTCTTCAGCCAGCTTTCCCGGCAGCCAGTGGTTAAAAGACCTGGGAAAAGGTTTTTTTTTATATATATATATATATATATATATAAAAACATTTTTTTCTGTTTTAAAATTAATTTATTTCTTTTCATCTCACTGAGCAGGAGCTGTTGTTCTTCCCCCCAAGGAATGATTTAATGACATTTTCCCATGGAGCCGCCTAACCAGTTTTCAACTGGGGAAGAAAAAAACCACCAAGGCGGTGGTGGAAAAATGCTCTGCCAGGACAGAGAAAGGAGGAGGTAAAAAAACCCAAGGAGAAATTGGTCAAAATGAGACAGCAGGCAGGGAGGGAACGCGAGACCCCCCGAGCCCGAGACTTTGTGGGTCAGGGCTGCCCCCAGGGATGCTTCCCGGGGTTCGGCAGCACAGCAGGGCGTTATCCTGGCGGGGCTGGCCAGCCTATTTTCCAGGCAAGGAAATATTTAACTGCAGCGTCAGCAGGCAGGGCACGCAGCCGCAGGCATGGAGGGTGGCGGGCAGCGCCTGGCCCCCGTTGCCCCCCCGGGCCAGCCCCAGGGTGAGCACCTGCGGCTCCTGCTGCGCCGCAGCCAGGAAGCCAAAAACTGTGCCTATTGCCCCTACAGCCGCTTCCCGGTGGGCGCCGCGCTGCTCACCGCTGGTGGGGAGATCTTCTCCGGTAAGCCGGGGCTGTGTGACGCCCTCCTTGGGTTTTGGAGTCCTCCCTGCAACCCTTTGGCCATGATTGAGGGTGCAGCGGGGTCAGAAGAGGGTGCTGGTTGTGTTCCCCTGTCCTGGCTGCCTCTTGGCAGCCGCTGTCCCAGAGCGAGCCAAAGATTGCAGCGGATGAGAAAATATGGGAAATAAGTAGGGGAAGCGGGGAATGTGTGGGCGAGAGGCCAGGATTGGGTGGTGCTCATGGAAAATGGCTTTTCTTTGCAAACTTCCCCCCAAAAAAACACTCAGAGGGAATCCGGTGGGGTTTGGGGTGGCTGAGTGGCTGTTGGGGGCTTCCCCACAGGGTGCAACGTGGAGAACGCCTGCTACAGCCTGGGGATGTGTGCTGAGCGCGCTGCCATCCAGAAAGCCATCTCCGAGGGGCACACCAGCTTCAGGGCCATGGCCATCACCAGGTAAGGGTGCGCTGAGAGCCGGCACGGTGAGGGACTGGACGGGGGGGCCAGCGGGAAAACCCCCAGTGTGCCCAAGGGGCAGCTTGTGCTGCAGCAGCCTTAGTGTTTTGCGGGGGGAGGCAGCTTTCTGCATAGTTTTTTTTGAGGAATTTGGGGGAAAATCTGCTTTGGCTCCGTATTTATTGGTGCATGAAAGTCTTCTGCAGGTGTTCCCCCCTACTCAAACCGCACGACTGAGCTCTGTGCCCTTCTCCTTTGACAGTGACATGAGGGACCACTTCATCACGCCCTGCGGTGCCTGCAGACAAGTGATGAGAGAGGTGATGGTTCGCGTGGGGGCCCCCGTGTGTCCTGACCCTAGGCATCATCTCCTGACCCCAGGCATCTCCCCCCAAAACACCCAGAGGTGCAAAAAGGGGGGATTACAACCCCCTGTCCCCAGCCCCAGGGCTGGCTCTGGGCTCCTTCAATTGCACTATCCGCTGGGAAAGGGGTATTCCTCCCTGTCCCATGGGAGCCCAGTGGTAATTCATTAACTTGCCCTCCCCAGTGGGTTTTATTCCTCCCAGGAGCTGCTGGGTGCAGAGTCTGGCCCGGACCTGTCGCCCCGGCTCTGCCAAGCCTGAAACCAGAGGTTTTCCTGCAAAAGCCCAGCTCCCTGCAGAGCCTGTCCCGCTCTCACCTCCCTCCTCCCGCAGGCACCCCGGCACCCACAGCCTGTTTTTGGGTGGTTAATATTTAATGGGTCGCGGGGCTCAGCTCAAAGGCCAGATTTGGCAGGTTTGGAGACACCGGGGCTCACCCCGGGGTGGGGCAAAAACACAGGATCTGAGCCCAAAATACCCACCGGGGCAGGTGATGCTGAAGAGCCGCTCCAAAATACCTGCAATAGAGGGGGATGCTACCTGTGAACCTGGCCAAAAAAAGGATTATTTGAGTAATTTGAGGAAGAAGCGCAGGTTTTGCACCAGGCACTTCTCTCCCCTCTTCTCCTTCAGTTCGGCACGGACTGGGATGTCTACCTGACCAAAGCGGACGGCACCTATATCGTCAAGAGGCTGGAAGAGCTGCTGCCACTCTCCTTCGGCCCTGAGGACCTGAAGAAGGTGTGAGTGGTGTGGCTGCCACCGGCCCTTGCCCTTCGGCAGCAGGGGAGGACGATTTTCCCCATTTTCCCTGGCGTGTAAGCAACTTTTTGGAGACAATGCAATGGGAAATGCATTTATAGTGTTAAGTTACCTGTTCCTCTTGCTCATCTTCTGATTCAGCGCTGATTCACGGATGCTGGCCCTACCTTGCCCCGGGGAAATGGTGAAATGAAATCGTAGAAATTCCCTTGTTATTAGAAAAAAGTGTCTAGATATTGCTGTGGTCGAGGGGGAAGTTCACGGGCAGGGAAGGGTTTGATGTACGGCTCAGGCTTGGGCTTCTTGGTACAGAAACCACTCCTGACTAATGCAAAATCATTACTGGGGAAAATGCTGAATTCTTCAGCTCTAAATGAGAAGCAAAAAGGAAAGGATCCATCAACCCCAGCAGTTACTAATAAGCCAATTCAGATTAGGCGATTTGCTGGAACCGGACAGTTATCACATCGAGCGTGTCCTTTGCTCGTTTCTCTCTGGCTTGTTTTCTTTGCTTTTATTCCATTTGTGGGGATGAAGAGGGAGAGGAATTTTTGAGGGGTTCTGGAGGGTTTTCTGTCTCCAGAGTAATGCCATTTGCTGATTGTAATACTAATTTAATTACGCACAATAAAAAACAAATGTGTTCCATTTCCCACCCAGCGCTGGGCTGGACAATTCTGCCTGTGCCCAAGTGAAATAAAAGCAGTCCTGGTTTATCTCCTGTAATTGCGACAAATGATGAATCACAGGGAATGGGAAGTGGGGCCCCAGGGCTGTGTAGGCAGGGCACGACCAGGACACTGCATGGCCCCGAGCATGGCCCGGGCAGTGCTGCCCATGCAGCCAGCACCTTCCTGCCCTCCCTGGCCGTGCACAAGCCGTGCCCTGCATTGCACCAGGTTGTGCCCTGCTCTGTGCACAAGCCATGCCCAGGGCTGTGCTCTGCTCCATGCTGGGCTGTGCACTCGGCTATGCCCCAGCCGTGCCCCACTGTGCACTGGTTTCTGCCCTGCTGTGCATCGGGCTGTGCCCTGGCCTTGCCGTGCCCACGGTAGTGCGCTGCTGGTGCCCTGCTCGATGCCTCCTGTGCACTTGCCTGTGCCCTGCTACACACAGGCACACCCAGCTGTAGCCTGCTCTGTGCCCTGCATTGCCCAGGGCCGTACCTTCGCCACACTCTGCACTATGCCCTGCCGTGCACCGGGCTGTGCCCTGGCCATACCCATGGCAATGTGCTGCTGGAGCCCTGCTGTGCATTGTGCTGTGCACGGGGCTGTGCCCTGGCTGTGCCCAGGGCAATGTGCTGCTGGAGCCCTGCTGTGCATTGGGCTGTGCACTGAGCTGTGCCCTGGCCGTGCCCAGGGCAATGTGCTGCTGGAGCCCTGCTGTGCATTGGGCTGTGCACTGAGCTGTGCCCTGGCCGTGCCCAGGGCAATGTGCGGCTGGAGCCCTGCTGTGCATTGGGCTGTGCACTGAGCTGTGCCCTGGCCGTGCCCAGGGCAATGTGCTGCTGGAGCCCTGCTGTGCATTGGGCTGTGCACTGAGCTGTGCCCTGGCCGTGCCCAGGGCAATGTGCTGCTGGAGCCCTGCTGTGCATTGGGCTGTGCACTGAGCTGTGCCCTGGCCGTGCCCAGGGCAATGTGCGGCTGGAGCCCTGCTGTGCATTGGGCTGTGCACTGAGCTGTGCCCTGGCCGTGCCCAGGGCAATGTGCGGCTGGAGCCCTGCTGTGCATTGGGCTGTGCACTGAGCTGTGCCCTGGCCGTGCCCAGGGCAATGTGCGGCTGGAGCCCTGCTGTGCATTGGGCTGTGCACTGAGCTGTGCCCTGGCCGTGCCCAGGGCAATGTGCGGCTGGAGCCCTGCTGTGCATTGGGCTGTGCACTGAGCTGTGCCCTGGCCGTGCCCAGGGCACTGTGCTGCTGGAGCCCTGCTGTGCATTGGGCTGTGCACTGAGCTGTGCCCTGGCCGTGCCCAGGGCAATGTGCGGCTGGAGCCCTGCTGTGCATTGGGCTGTGCACTGAGCTGTGCCCTGGCCGTGCCCAGGGCAATGTGCGGCTGGAGCCCTGCTGTGCATTGGGCTGTGCACTGAGCTGTGCCCTGGCCGTGCCCAGGGCACTGTGCTGCTGGAGCCCTGCTGTGCATTGGGCTGTGCACTGAGCTGTGCCCTGGCTGTGCCCAGGGCAATGTGCGGCTGGAGCCCTGCTGTGCATTGGGCTGTGCACTGAGCTGTGCCCTGGCCGTGCCCAGGGCACTGTGCTGCTGGAGCCCTGCTGTGCATTGGGCTGTGCACTGAGCTGTGCCCTGGCCGTGCCCAGGGCAATGTGCTGCTGGAGCCCTGCTGTGCATTGGGCTGTGCACTGAGCTGTGCCCTGGCTGTGCCCAGGGCAATGTGCTGCTGGAGCCCTGCTGTGCATTGGGCTGTGCACTGAGCTGTGCCCTGGCCGTGCCCAGGGCAATGTGCTGCTGGAGCCCTGCTGTGCATTGGGCTGTGCACTGAGCTGTGCCCTGGCTGTGCCCAAGGCAATGTGCTGCTGGAGCCCTGCTGTGCATTGGGCTGTGCACTGAGCTGTGCCCTGGCCGTGCCCAGGGCACTGTGCTGCTGGAGCCCTGCTGTGCATTGTGCTGTGCACGGGGCTGTGCCCTGGCCGTGCCCAGGGCAATGTGCTGCGGTAGCCCTGCTGTGCATTGGGCTGTGCAATGAGCTGTGCCCTGGCTGTGCCCAGGGCAATGTGCTGCTGGAGCCCTGCTGTGCATTGTGCTGTGCAATGAGCTGTGCCCTGGCTGTGCCCAGGGCAATGTGCTGCGGTAGCCCTGCTGTGCATTGGGCTGTGCACCGGGCTGTGCTCTTGTGATGCCCAGGGCAGTACCCTTCTGATGCCCTGCTCCATGCCCTGGCCGTGCACAAGGCAGGCCCGTCGGGCACCAGGCTGGGCTGTCGCTGTGTACCGGGCCATACACCGGGCCGTGCCCTCACCGTGCACCAGGCATGCTCTGCCATGCACCGGGCTGTGCCGTGCCCGTGTCCTGCTCATGCCCTGCCGTGCACCGAGCCGTGCCGTGCACTGCGCCGTCCCCTGCCCGTGTCCCGCCGTGCACCGGGCGTGCTGTGCCGTGCACCGAGCCGTGCCGTGCCCCGAGCCGTGCCCTGCCCGTGTCCCGCCGTGCACCGGGCGTGCTGTGCCGTGCCCCGAGCCGTGCCGTGCCCCGACCCGTGCCCTGCCCGTGTCCCGCCGTGCACCGGGCGTGCCGTGCCGTGCCGTGCCCCGAGCCGTGCCCCGCCCCGCCCCGCCCCGCCCCGCCCCGCCCCGCCCCGCCCCGCCCCGCCCCGCCCCGCCCCGCCCCGCCCCGCCCCGCCCCGCCCCGCCCCGCCCCGCCCCGCCCCGCCCACCTCCTGCCCGCCGCGCGCCCCGGCAGTGACGGAGCGGCGGGCGTGGCCTCCCGCTGCAGGCGGCCCCGCCCCATGCCCCGCCCCGCGTCCCGGCGCTGAGGCGGCGCCATGGCGGTGCGGCTGCTGCTGTCCCGGGCCCTGCGCCTGCTGCCGCGCTGCCGCCCCCCGCCCCGGCCCCCGGCCCGCCCCGACCCCCGGCCCCCGGCCCACCCCGGCTCGCTGCCCTCGCCGTGGCGGCCTTGGCTCTCCTGGCTGCCGGCCGCCCGCCGCCTCCTGCGCGGGCCGGCGGGCGGGCTGGCGGCCGTGTGGCGGCGGGGCCCCGGCGGGGCCTGCCTGGCGCTGGCCGTGGCGCTGGGGATGGTGGAGCCGCGGCTGGAGGAGCAGCGACGGGCCGAGGCGGCGTGTCGCCACATCCAGGTGCGGCGTCCCGTCGGGGCGGGGGTGCTGCGGGACCCCCGGGCCCGGGCCTCCCTCTGGGGGACCCGTCGGGCACCCGCCGTGAAGGGGAGGGGGGGCCCTTACTGAGGGGAGCCCCGTAGGTACCCCTCATGAAGGGCATGGGGGGGTCGTTGCTGTGGGGGGCCCCTCAAGTACACCTCCCCATCTCCCCCCAAGGGAGGTGGGGGGGACTGCTATGAGCAGCCCTCAGGCACCTGCCCGAAGTGGGGACTGCTGTGGGCAGCCCCGCAGACACCTCTTCCTCCCCAAAAATGGGGTACTGTGGAAGCATCTTGGTCAACAGCCCCATATCACTCTAAAGCAGGTACTGGGGGGTGTCCTTGCTGTGGGGTGCCCCTCAGTCCCTGTCCCCCCACTAAGGGAGGGGGCTGGGGCCCTGTGATGGGGGTCTTTTGTCCCAGGAAGCTGGTGTTGAGCCCCCAGGTCTGTCGCCTCTCCCTGAGACAGACAGGTCCCTGCAAGGCTGGGCCAGGCCATGCTGGCAGGGCACCGGGGACGGACGGTGCTGAACATATTTCATGGGTAAAAATAGACCTTTGGCGTTCAGAGCCAGCTGCCTCATGCCCTGCTAACTGGCAAACACACTGGCACGGAGGTTCTGCCTTTCCCTGAAGTATCTTGGGGTGCTTTCTCTCCCCTGCTCTCTCTGGGTCATTAAACTTGCTGTCTTCCGCCTTCTGCCGTCCCTGAATCTGTGTCCCTTTGCCACGGGGCATGTCCCTGGAGCAGCCACCTGCACGTTGGGCTGTAGCTCACAGAGAAGTGCCCTGGTCTGTATCGGTCCAGGTGACAGCTGTGGCACCACCAGACCTGTAGGATCCCAAATACCATGGTTAAACTCCAGAACAGCTCTCTTGTGCTTCTTCTAACATCTCTTTTGATTTCCTCCCCCAGTTTTCCCCCGTCACTGATTCACTTCTCCTCAAACTAACCAACTCTCATACTCGGCTGCTGCAAAGGCTCAGGGCTTTGTTTTTCCATCTGTTGTTGCTCTTAATTGGATTTCCTTTTAAATGCTATTTGCCTGGTTTATTTGTGGAGAGGGAGAAAAGTGTAATAGTGCATCTCTTTTTGGAAGTATTTAGTTAGACTTGTCTTTACAAAACATATTTCTGTTCTGGATGAGCAAGTGACTCCCCCTCCCCATTCCTCTACAGCACCCTTGGAAAGGGCACCTTTCGCAAAGACTGTTTGCAGGGTAATCTGTTTCAGACAAAAATATACGGTCTGTAAATTCTTTTCCCTATGGTTACAGTGATTTGAGCCATAATAGAGCCTGATTGTGGTTTTCAGGTTGGACCAACCCAACAGGACATGTAATACCGCTTAAAGAGTAAGGGAGTTCTTCGTTGGGATGTCGGGAATAACTGAGCAGGTTTTTTATCATCGTATTTTCTTATTTCTTTCAGACAGTGTTTGTTGGAAAGAACAAGCCGCAGAAAGATCCCCTGAGCTCCTTCCGCTGGCAGGGCTTCAAGCTGGAAGAATATCTCATTGGCCAACCCATCGGGAAGGGTTGCAGCGCCGCTGTGTACGAAGCAGCTATTCCTTTCTCTCGTGATCATCAGGGGTGTGCAGAGAGCAGCCGTCTCGCAGGGCAGGGGCTGACTGTGCAGCCAGATCGTCGCTCGGCTTCGCAGGGGGCTGAAGAGGAGCCCACCACAGAGAAACACCAACCAAAAGAGGCTTTTCCGTTAGCTATCAAAATGATGTGGAACATTTCGGTAAGGAGTCGGTTCTCAATCTCCTTGTCTGTCACTGGGAAAGTCTGGCTGAAACGTTTAAGGTTTAGGTGTTGAAAGCGCTAATTATGCAGTGCACGATGAGCGTGTCAAAACAAAGTTGTTGATAATGTGACATTGGAGATGTCTATTGTCAGCGAGCAGTCCTGGAGCAAGGTAATTAGCACTCATCCTTCCTCTGGAGTCACCACTGAGAGCTGCTGGTGGTGGAGTTTTTGATTGTGGAGGTGATATTTCGGGAAGAAAAGCTTTTCTGAAGCTGACCATCATGGCAAGGTGTAAGAAATGGAAAGCCACTGCTGCCAGTGCTTCAGGGATCGGTGTCCTTGTCGGTGTCAGGATAGAAATAGATTTTCTTCTGCAAAGTGTGGCTGAGGTGCAAGTCAGAGGTCGCAGGGTTGGGGCACTAACCTGCATGCTGGGTCCCCTTGCCGTGGAGTGAACGGGCAAGATCTGCGCTAGCATTTCCCAGCCCTGGTGACTCTGAGTCCCCGATCCCAAGGGGATTCACCCCCTCAATATGGCTATTCCACATTTTAAAAAATTCCACATGGCTTTTCCCATTGAAGAGGGTGGATATTCTAAGAAAGTCTTCCAAAATGCCAATGTCTGCAACCCCTTGGGCTCCAGAAGTACCCTGGCGTTTGGCTGTGGGCTTTTCCAGTCAGGTTTTGAAGTTGAAAATGAGTGTCAACTTATAGCTCAGAGTGCTAATAGTCGCAGATGTGTTTGGCGAGACAAATGGATTTCTTTCTGCAAGTACATGCCTTGCCATGTCCCTTGGTAAATTCTTTAAGTAGTTACTTGCCTTCCCTGATTTTCAAAGTAGAGAAGGGAGTCCCTTTGATCCTGTCTTAGTTGATCTAACTCCAAATAGAGCGCCAGCATTAGGATTGTCTGCTTTCTCTGTCTGAGGCTGGATGATTTGGTGTGACATTGCTGTTGCAGGCTGGTTCGTCAAGTGAAGCCATCCTCGATGCTATGGGCCGAGAGCTTGTTCCAGCCACGGGGGTTGCCTTAGCTGGAGAATACGGAGCTGTCTCTGGCCGCAGGTACGGTCACGATGGAAATGGCGGTGGTTCTCAAATGGTGACATGCTAATTTTACCCATCGATTAATTTTGCAGCACATCTGTACAGTTAAGATGGCCAGAGGTTTCTATAATAGTTCCTGAAAGTAGATAAAAATGAAGCCTTGGGATTATTAATGACTCAGGAGGTAAGTACCTATGTTTTGTCTAAATGATGGTGCCTTCAGAAGTGCTGCACACCTCAAACATCGCGCAGGGATGGGCTGCTGGCTGCTGTGGGGATTTTTCTCCACTGTGCTTTTCTCCAGCACAGTTAGGAAACAGCATAGCAGTCCTGATGTTCTAATAGTAATTTAACACAGTCATGTTTACTCAGGAGCAGACTGTGGCATGGCTTCTTGGCGTGCAGGGAATACCTACAGGTAAACTGCGCTGGCTTGGGTGGCGCAGTCCGGAAGGGTGTTGGAAGGGTACGCCAATAATTAGGGGCCCTTCCATCCTGCCAGCGGTCTGATGGCTGGCTGTGGCCACGCACTTCTGTGCCCCATGTCTGCGTCGCCCCGTATCTAAAATGCTTTGGTATCTGCAGATACTGTTAAAGGCTAGGAGGAGCTAATTACAAATCACTTAAATGTATGTCCTGGTGCTTTTTAATTACAGAAATATACGCCTACAGTCGGTAACAATTTGATGGTATTAAACATCAAACAATTTGACTGTCATGCAATTGGACTGTATTATTTTAGAACTGGTTTGGTTGTAAAATGGGTGCTAGGCAGGGAGGTGGGAACTGTTCTATTGCAGGGAAACTGGTGAGCAAGAAAATGGAGAATGACTCGGTTCCCACTCTATCACCCAACTGAGAAGTGAGCGAACAGCATGAAGGTGGAAAATTGCACAGAAACTTTTAAATTATCTTGAGTTGAGCTCTTTGTTTCAAATTGAACAGGAAGACACATTTTTTTGAACAATGGAGTCCGCAGTCCAGATTGTCTGATTTAAATTTCAAATACATCTCAGCTGCCCATACAAATGAATAATGAATGCTGTGTGGTGTGTCACTAGCTGGGAATGCAACAGAGCAGCCAAAGGGATATTTGACATTCAGGGGATGGGGGGAGAGAGATGTGTTTTGCAGATACAGATAGGTAACCTGCCTTTCATTGTAGCAACTGCTTCCTGCTTGTGCCATAAAATAGAGGGTCTAAATTGAATAGCCTAGTGTGAAGTTGACCTTTATTTTATGTCTAACAAAGTAATTGTGTTTGCTTTTTTTCTCTAAAGCTGTCATCGTAGCTCTTTTTGAACTGAGAAGCAGCCTGTGACTAGCTCTGCCTTTGTCAGCAGCGTGGAAGGGCTAGTAGGGTTTGAATAAAATGAAAGGCCGCATGATAAGCGTAAGGGTTTCCAGCAAAGCTGCTTTTGCTGCACTGGTAACGCACTGTTATTTCCTGTTCAGCCATTGTATATAGGGAAATCCAGTTACAACAGAGTCCTCCTAACAGCCACCGGCGAAGTCTTGGTCTGCGTGCCCTCCGCTGGTGTATCAGCAGACGGCACTGCTTTGTTGATAGTTCACTTTGCTGTGGGAAGCGCCAGTGAACTCCCGTGAAAGTGCTGGGGCCTGCCCGCTGCTGCGGTGGATCTGCTCAGGCTGTGGGCGCTCTGCAGCGGTGTGGGAAACGCTGGGCTGAGGTGCTGGTTAGGAAATGGGCCGTGAGGGCAGGGAGGCTGCTGTCGCTGTTCTTTCTAACCGAGTGGTTTCCAGGATGTGAATGTTCGAATATTTGCTTAACATGCCACTCTGTAATCTGTACTGGGCAGCCTTAATGCTCCCTCTAATGATATTTTTGCTGCAGAATCAGTGTGTTTGCACACTGCTTTGGAGAACCCTTTGGTGGGGAGGACAGGCCATATTAACGACAAGTAATTCCAGAAGTAAGAGAGATGTGTCTGTGATCAATCAGAAGTGACCAGTAGGTTGATGTAATCTGGGGTATCTCTCCTTTTGCGCAGAAAGCCTGTCCTTGGGATGAAGAAGTTGCAGCCTCATCCGAATATAATCCAGGTGATCCGAGCCTTCACATCCTCGGTCCCTTTGCTGCCTGGAGCCTTCACAGATTATCCGGACGTTCTTCCTTTAAGCCTGAATCCGAGAGGGATCGGTCACAGCCGCACGCTCTTCCTGGTGATGAAGAAGTAGGTAGAGAGAAGCTTGTTATTGTGACATGGGCTTTTTGTGAGACTGCCAAGCGGGGCTGGGTGTTCTGCCACGACAAGGGTCTTTGCAAAGATTTGGCCTGGGCTGCTGCCAAAAAGCAGAGTATGCTCTTGGAAATGCCTCCTAAGACCTGTTCCAAGTCCTTGAGATTTTAACTGTGGTTTGACAATGGAGACAAGCCGTTCTTTTTCATAATTACCCCAAATTAAAGTAGGAAACGGGGAGCTTGTCCCCATTTGTCTGCCCTTCAAAGTCTGAACTTCACCCCTAGTCTGAACACGCCACTAGAGGTGGAGTGGAATCAGTAATGAGATTTATTAGTCCTCAGCATCTCTGGCTTTCTCGGTTGGGTTTTGCCTTTGAATAGGCATTGCTGTGACACTGACGTAAAAGCACCTCCTCTTTCCCACTCTTTCGTTCTGCCTGCCTCTGGAGAAGTGCTGTGTCCTCTCTGTATTTCAAGAATATGTCCTTTCTCCTGAGTTGCACATCTCCCCATTTTGCTTATACAATCTGCATTATTAATTTGCCGCCTCTTTCATGCAAAATATAACACCAGTACCTAAAAACCTGTAAAATGACCACTGTATGCCTGGAGGCCCTCGCTCTGCTGGCTTAAGAGGCTTCTTTTATTCGTAGTTGTCCAACTCAGGTGAGAGCGCCAAGAATTTGGTGGTGGGTAGTGTTGCAACACAGAGGATTTTAGAACAGCGAACAGGGGAGCGGTGTCAGGTGGGGCAGCGTTGCAGAGGTCAGGTGAAATTTGGCGCGTACAAGTGTGCAGTATCCCCAGCCAGACGGCACTGAGGTTGAACTGCAAGTGATAAGCTTCCAGGATGCTAATTCTGAGGTGTTTTCCCTTGTTCTGACCAGTTATCCGTGCACCCTGCGCCAGTATCTGAGGGAGAGCAGTCCAGATGTTCGTCTCTCCACGATGATGATTTTACAGCTTTTGGAAGGTGTTGACCATCTTGTTCGACATGGAATAGCTCACAGAGACCTGAAGTCTGACAACATCCTGGTTGAATTTGATTCTGGTATGTAGATCGCTGAGTGTAAATGCCAATTAGGTCATGCATGGAAGCAATACTTGGAAGTCCTACCCAGGTGTGCGTTTGGGGGAAAAACAATCCCTTTGAAGAACCTCAGGTTTAGTTTTTAGCTTACTGCTTGCTGTCACTGCAGCACTGTCTGTGCCTCGAGTTTTGGGTCATCAAAATGGACTTGAAAGGAGCGTTGCACCGTGATCAGATGGAGAGATGTGGAGTATCACTAAGGTGATGCATTGCACCAGCACAGCAAATGTTGGCTGGAGCAGGTGGGCACATAATAATGCCACATGGATGATGCTGCAGGTGCCTTTACTTCAGGCTCTCAGCTCTGTCATCTCTCAGTAGCCAAATAGCACAGGGCAGTTCTTAAAATCCCACCTCACAGTCAGGTTAATGGTGCTGCACCCTGGGATGATGGCACATCGGTTGGAAGGCAAGGGAACAGACAGCGTTAAAGCCCAAGGCAGTGTTTCTGCCGTCTTGTTCTCCTGTCAGCCTCTCTATCTGAGACTTTAATTACCTGAGCTCTTTTTCAGTGTGATTGAGATTCGAATGGGCAGGAAACAATAGCAGGCAGCCAGATCTGTGTAATTAAAGGTCTTGGTACAGCAGCAGTGGAGGGTTTTCAGTGATACTGATGCCATTTGTATTATCTTGAAGGAAAAGCTGCTCTGGAGCTATGCTGAATGAGGTTAGGAATGACCTAAAGCATCAATTTTTCTGTATTGGAGTCTGGAGAAGTAATGGTTCTTTTTTGCAGTGTTTGACTTTGTCATCAGGACAAGATCTGTTAACTAATGCAAAGTTTCTCCAGCCTTTTGCTATAGCTAAGTATATATACCTGTATATATCTGTATATATCTGTATGTCGATAGCTTTTGCTATAGATGAAAACAAAGGGGGAAAAAATGAAGATAGTCCTCCATCATGGATGGACCTTACGTGTCTTTGATTTTATGGTATCCACAACATTTTGAGATGCACATGTTCCATGGGGAGCAGTAATATCTTCTAAAGAGGAAATAGAATAATGAGTTTTGTTTTAATAAAACTGATATTTCACCTAATAATAGGGAGGAGAAGCAGGAAAGCAGTGCATGGTTGTACCAGTTCCTGGGGTTTTTGAGGTTGTTCCTGAAAGCTGTCTCTGGTGTCCATGTGATGTGGTGTCTAATACAGCCAGGTACTCGTGAACCAAACGCTAACCCTGCTAGCCCCGTGTCATTCGCAGCTGGCTGCCCCTGGCTGGTGATCACGGACTTCGGTTGCTGTTTGGCAGATGAAAACATTGGCTTGAGACTGCCTTTCACCAGCTCTTACGTGGATCGGGGTGGCAACGGCTGTCTTATGGCACCTGAGGTAAATCCCCCTGTAGTAATGGTTGGTGTTGCTGGTTGTCTGCTTGTCCTGCTGTTGGGACTAAAAGTTTCAGCCCCAGCTGTGGTGCAGGCTGTGATAGGAACTTGGAAGAGGGTGGGATTAGGTCTAGAAGCAGTGGAGGGCGTGTGTGCATGTCGCTTTGCTGTGATTTGTCCCTGAGCCTGCCCTCACGTGCACACACTGATACTTGCTTGTGTGGTCTCTGCTGGTGTGTGTTCGCAGTAATACCTGCTGAAAGTCTGCCATCAGATCGATCATTTTCTACCCATTTCTGCTTATTGACATAACCTGGTCATGCAGGACAGTAGCTGTAGCTGGTTACTGCGTAACTAATCTCACCCTATGCTCCATCATGGGGAGCTGTGTCCCGTAAAGCGGTGTAGGAGGTCTGTGTCCTAGCTTGAGTTATGCTTGCTAAGCATCTCTGC
The DNA here is from genome assembly GCF_949628215.1 of Phalacrocorax aristotelis. Classification (NCBI taxonomy): domain Eukaryota; kingdom Metazoa; phylum Chordata; class Aves; order Suliformes; family Phalacrocoracidae; genus Phalacrocorax; species Phalacrocorax aristotelis. The sequence continues at coordinate 2,610,928 of NC_134294.1, forward strand.
ATTAGTGACAGAAGTCCTCTTCGGACCTGTGCTGAGCAGTCGTCAAATAGGGACCTTGGGCACAAAAAGGTGAAACGCAACCAGTCAGTGTTATGAGGCAGAACTGACCTTTCCCATTAAAAATTTGCTCTTCAGTCTTTTCTTGGGCCCCTTTCTATGTAGCTATTAAAGAAGTTTGTGCAGCAGTCCTTGTGTTGCGACAGTAGGTTTTGGATGAAGTTCAAGCAGTTGTGGAGTTATTTACAGTTCCTTTGTATTTCTCTGATCATAACAGTAATAAAAGCAAAGACACCCTTTACTGTCCGCTTGAGCTGGAGCACCTTGCCTTGCATTGCTTAAGTGCTGGTGCAGTGTTGGTTGGTCATCTGCACGTCTCCTGTCTCCCTAAAATCCCAGAGTGGAATAGCCCTCAGGATGCTGTGAATGCTGGTCAGGGGCAACGACTAAAGCCTAGGCACGATGACCAAACTCCTCCCAGTGTCCTGGTGGGCTGAGCAGCGACTAGAGCCTGCCAGTAGGGAATATATATACCAGAGATTTAGAGGAAACCTAGCTTTGGTTTCAGTCTCTGTTTATCACAGCGGAAATGCTGACTTGACACTTGAAAATGAATTTTAGGACAGAGCCCCCACTAGAGCTGTCTATTCGAACATCTCCATCTCCATGGCAGGTGATCACAGCGTCACCTGGTCCGGGCACGGTGATCAACTACAGTAAAGCCGATGCTTGGGCTGTTGGAGCGATCGCCTATGAAATCCTTGGCCTGGCCAATCCTTTCTATGGCCATGGGGACTTGGCTCTGGAAAGCAGAAGTTACCGTGAAGACCAGCTGCCAAGCCTGCCCGATCACGTGCCCCTCGAGGTGAAGCAGGTGATAAAGATGCTACTGCAGAGGGATCTCAACAAGGTAAGAAACACTTGTCTTGAAGAAGTCACCTAACCAGCCTTTGGGAGCATCGTAGATCATTTCTCCCTGGAGGGCTTGGGGTGCAGGACCCTAATCCAGATATCACTGCAGTCCAGATAATGATCAAAGACAAACAAAAGGTCTTTGAAGTACAGCGCAGCCTCTCCCACATGGCGCTGAATAGTTTCAGGGATTTCAGTGGACGTTTGTGTCAGAGACTGGACCTTGAATCGGGGGGTTACGTGCAGGTGCCTGATAACAAATACTCACTAAGAGCATTTTAATTCACAGCAACTTTGCGGTGCCTTAGAGGGGGCCTGGGGGATTTTTGGCAGTGTAGACGCTATGTGCTAGCGATGTGACGCGAGTGCAGCAGGATCAGCTAATCTTCCCTCTCCTTCCTTTTGCAGAGATTGTCTGCTAGAGTTGCTGCTAACGTGCTTCACCTAAGCCTCTGGGGTGAAAGCGTTCTAGCGTCCAAGACCCTGAAACCCGACCAGATGGTCGCCTGGCTTCTCTGCCAGTCTGCGGCCGCTTTGCTCATGAACGGACTGGTGGACAAAAGCCGGGTAGAAACCAAAATGAAGATGTCCTTTTTGGCAAACCTTGAGTATGAAGACCTCTGGGCAGCAATATTGCTGTTGCTGGCCTGGAGAAGCCGGTCTGGTGAAGAATAGCATCTGGGACTCAACCGTGTGATAGATAAATAGCACTTTCTAAAGGCGCATAGGAATCTGTCTTTTCTCTCTGCCTGGAAACCTGTAGTGCTTTAGGGAACAAAACTGCAGGCCTGTGTTTAAGAGGTTGAGTTTATCTCTAAGCCAGTGTTAGCGCATGCTGCTTTTCTCTCCCTGCTAGAGGACATGCCCTTGCTTTGTTACTCTTTGGTGAGGGTTTGCAGACCTTGCAGGTGTCCTGAGGTACGTGGTTGGTTTTGCTCGCATTTGGGAATTCATAACTGACTTCTAAGTTGTGTGTTGAATGTAGCGAGTTTCAGAAGGGGGTGTGTGGGAGGAGGCACCATCTAGCCACTTTTTACATGGAAGGATCACGGATTTAAACAATACACCGAGAAAGCTGAGCTGACAGAGGGACGTGCAGCCTCTCTTTTCTTAGGGAAACCACCAGTGGTCTTAAGATGATATTCTTCTGCAGCCACAGATGTATCTTGTATAAAATGGCAGCCTAAAAGCCTCCTAGTGAGCCGCTCGCTTCTTACGATAATGAACCGTTACATATCTAGCTAGTTGAAGGCAAAATAGCGCAAGTACAATGAACCCAAAACCCACTTACATTTGTTTCCTGGCTGTCAGAGTTGTGCAGCGACTGCTGCCGCAGGGTCCAAGGCCGAGTCAAACGGTGCCCCGTTAGAGGTAATACTGCAAATGACATGGGGCTGAGCAGCAGTGCCTGCTTAGGGTTTCGTGTGATGCTCTTCTCTTTTACCTACCTGTTTTTTCTGTTCAACAATGAAGTAATGTCCTTTGGTCGGGGAGGATAGGAGACATCGATGTTTGAACAGCAACAGTTGTGTTTATGAAAACGTTATTCGATTTCATGTCTGTAATTTTGTTTAGAGGAATTGGGGAGGAAGTTATTTATGTTTGTTGCACAATAAATTGAAGATTAAGCTCTGCTGCAGAGTTGGTTCTCTACATCTAGTTTGTCTCCATCCTCGGGATCCAGGCTTTAGGCTGTGGAAGCCTCAAGAGCAATGGAGCCCTGGTTCAGGGGTTTCTTAAAAGATCATTCGGCTCTTTCCAGTGCCATCTCTGGAACATGTTACTTTATTCCACCAAGTGGAGTTTCCCCAAAAAGAAATGGACCTTGCCTTGTGAATGTGCCCATTCCGTACTCTCCTGACGGGTAAATCACTGGCTGCTCCTGAAGTTTCTGGGTCAGTGACATCATGTGTCAAGTGGCTGATACCCCTGAGCAAATCATCACGCAGTAACGTGCCATTGAGGGCTCACGCGCTGAAACGGCGCCTGGTTCAGCAATGGTGCAAACCCGCCTGCTCGTTTTGCCTGCGGACACAGCACGCTGCCGGGGTTGCAAAGAAGGTTCGGCAAAGAGCACAGAGCTGGGGAAATCACAGAAAATGAGCTCTTTGGGCAAAAAGTTGCAGAAAATGAACTTTTTAATCTTGGTCTGACCCTAACTGAAGCTGCTGCTGCTTTTTCTTAGATACTGAGTTCTTGCAGTGCTTTTTTTAACGGGGATGGCTGCCTTGAATTTGTGTGTGCGCTCTCCTGCGAGCTCTGTGCCCTTTAGCAGTGAGGCCAGATCCCCATACACTGTCTCTGGAGCTTTTTGAAGAGCAAATACTGTTCCTTTTTTGGTAGATCTCTGCTCTGACCTCTCTTTCTGTTGTTCTGCTGTTCCTCTGAGCCAGCAAGAGCTGGTTAGCTCAGCAAGGCGCAGCTCCGTGTGTTGACAAGCTGAGTCTTTCCTTGTGCCTGCAGTACCCGGCGTGGAATACACACGTATTCCATATCCAAACCAGCTGTGTGGAGAGCAGGCTTTCTGCTGTGAACATACTCTGGCTTTTTTCCCCTTGATCTTCTTCCCAGGTCTGATGGCTACATGAGTAGGGACCAGAATTAGGAGCTGGAGCCATTGGATTTGAAGTGTGTCGTTATTAGGCTAACCAGGGTTTGATCTGTGCTGGGTAACTCCAGTCATTGGAAACTTGCTTCCCCTGGAAGTCGTCTTATTTCATCTCTCTGTCCCCAAAAATGGCTTAAAGCGCTTGTCCCGCAGCACTGCCTCTGGTTCTTAAATCCCTATTATTGCTTCTCCTTTGCTTGCATTTTGTCTGTCTACGGTTCTGCTGAGGTTAGACCTTTTTTTGTTTTCTTTCACTGCCCGCCTTCCATTAACAAGACATTTTTATGATTTTTTAGCATCCTGGGTGCTTTTGTAAAGTGCAGTTTAAAAGCATATGCTGTTAATGCAACAAATGCTGCCTTACTTTCTGCAAATGCCCAAAGGGAGCAAAACTGCAACATGTCCCGCCACATCCCTCTTTCCCTGTCATGCTAATCCCAATGCTTGAGCTGAAGCCACTTGTTGCGTTTGTTCCTGGTGTTTCCTGGGAACCCCAGCCGAATGTCTGCCCTTTCCCGAGCAGCCCTGGGTGTCCAGCTGCACTTTGAACCCCCGGGAGGGTGGAGGGAGGGATAGTGGAGGTGGCTGGCTCTCTGCCCAGCTGCAGCACTCCAGCCAAGGCGGGACAGCCTCTGTGGCACCCTTCACTCTGCTCTGTGTGGGGCAGAGGGTCGGAGCCTTTGGGACAGGATGAGGCGCCTGCTCTGGGCTGGCTGCAGCCAGCTGCTGCCCCGGGAAGCCAGGCTCTGCGCTTCTAAGATGTCAGGGGCTGCTGCAGCAGCCGCCCTTCGCCACAGCCTGTGGCCCCCGGCTCTTCTGGCCGCCTCCGGCTCCTCGCCCAGTGTGTCCGTGGGGCTCCTCCTGCACCCGGCCCCAGGGCATGGGGCCCCATGCCGCTGGGGCTCACAGTTCAACCTGCCCCCCTGTGCCCAGCTCGTGGCCCGGCCCGTGGGGGTCTGCTCCATGATGAAACTGCCTGTTCAGGTATCAGCGGAGGGACTGGACGCAGCTTTTGTTGGTGTCCCTCTAGACATGGGCACATCCAACCGGCCGGGAGCCAGGTAAGGGCTAGCCGTGGTGCCAGGGCAGCTGGTGCTTTGCTCTGGCTGGCCAGCACGGCTCTCCTCCCGCAAGAGGAGTGCTGCATTTGTGGTGCTGGCATCGGGATCTGCCCAGCACCTTTCCCGGGCCGTGCGCTCTCTCTCCCCAGGTTCGGTCCGCGCCAGATCCGGGCCGAGTCCGTGATGGTGAGGAGGTACAACGCCAGCACCGGGGCAGCGCCTTTCGACTCCTTGCAGGTGGCTGACATTGGGGATGTGAACGTGAACCTCTACAACCTGCCTGACAGCTGCCGCCTCATCCGAGAGTCCTACCAGAGGATAGTGGCCTCGGGCTGTGTGCCCCTCACCTTGGGTAAGGACCCCGCATCTCCCTGCTCATCCAAACTCCCTCTCCTCCTGCCCTCATTCGGTCTGAACGCGGTAGAAAGTGAGCGATGAGCCTGTCCCCCTCGCTGGGCATTGTGCTGTATCGTGGATAGGTTTACAGGCTCTCTGCTGAAATCACTGCCAATAATAATGCCTCTTGCGCTGTGTCAAAAATGAGGAGGATGGGTCAGCCAAGAGACTGTTTGAGTGCTCCCTAGCAAGCACAGCCTGAAGCCCAACGTAAATACAGTCAATGATGTGCTTTTTGTGTCCTTATGAGCCGGACCCAAAGCAAGAGCGGTTTGTGTCCCTCTGGAAAGCTTCAAGCTTGAGCGAGCGCCCGAGGCAGCGTGCTGCTTTGCACAAGGCGTGATTTGGGCGCGTGTTCAAGTTCCCAGCCGTCGCAGCTTGGCATCGCTAAGTGAAGCAAGTGTATAGAATAATGAGGGGCAGATTATCAGTTACAGCGTCCTCTGAAGTGAATCAAGCACCTATTTATAAGCTTGGTCAAGGGTCCCGCTCCATAGGCTGCCCCGAGGTGGGAAGAGGAGAGAGAAAGTGACCTGCACCTGGGAGCCTCAGGTTTTCCTTTAGGAATGAAGCCCTGGGGTGTATAAGTGCAGGAAAAATGCAAGGGGGGAAATATATCACCTGGGAACAACTGTAATGAGTGCTGAGCACCTCTTGCAGTGTGCTACCCCCTCTTCCCTATCCTGTTGCAGGTGGAGATCACACCATAACATACCCCATCCTGCAGGCCGTGGCAGAAAAGTAAGTTTCTAACCTGGAGATGTAGAATAAGGACCTGGGCAGGAGCCTCAGGGAGGCTGCTGGTTTGCTGTCCGTGGAGTAGGCAGGGGACTAATGCGGCCACCTTGTCTTGACTAGGCATGGTCCTGTGGGACTGGTGCATGTGGATGCTCACACCGACACTGGAGACAGAGCCCTGGGGGAGAAGATATATCACGGGACCCCGTTCCGGCGCTGTGTGGAGGAGGGGCTGCTGGACTGTAGCCGTGTGGTCCAGATCGGCATCCGGGGCTCCTCCTATGACCCCCATCCTTACAAGTACTGCCAGGACCAGGTGAGCTGAGCCACAGCCACGCACCGAGCGCTGCTTTCTTCCCCTGCCGTTAATATTCCAATGTCAGTCATGTTCCCTTTGCTTCAGTGGGAGAAGAAACATCTTTTCTGCATCTTTTTCCCATGCCAGTGGCTTGGCCTGCAGGACAAGCAGTCCCAGCCCATGGAGGTGTTAGCTGAGCGGAGAATAAGAAAGTAGGGGTGAGCGGAGGGTGCTTTGAGGTGCAGCTTGGTCCCAGGGATGAGGCTTTATCCCGGCAGAAAGCCCCGGTGGGGCAGGGGATGCTCCGCTTTGCCCGCCTTTCCCTGAGTGGGCGCCTGCGTGTCTGTGCACGCACAGGGTTTCCGGGTGGTCCTGGCTGAAGAGTGCTGGGGGAGGTCGCTGGTGCCGCTGATGGGCGAGGTGAGGAAGCAGATGGAGGACAAGCCGGTGTACATCAGTTTCGATATCGATGGACTAGACCCCGCCTATGCCCCAGGCACCGGAACGCCGGAGATAGCCGGGCTCACGCCTGCGCAGGTAAGGGGGGGTGCAGCGTCGTTTCTCGGTGAGAAGGGGATGGTTTTGCTCCCTGGAAAGGAAGTCATACCGCCAGCGCAGCAAAGTAAAGGGTTATGGAGACCAGGGAGCATTTCATAGTGGTAACGAGGAAAGTAAACATTGAACTGATGCGATCTGGTCTGCATAGGCTGGGTTTCCTTAGTTGCACAAGGGGAAAGCAGAGCCCTGAGACCAGTCTGCTAGGTGAGATGTATGTCTTGACCCCAAATCTGGTTTTTTTTTCCTAGGCTTTGGAGATTATTCGTGGCTGCAAAGGACTGAACATAGTGGGATGTGACCTTGTGGAAGTTGCACCAATGTACGATGTCTCTGGTCAGTCTAAAGATGGTTCAGAGTTCCTGGCTTGTGTCAGCACTGGTGTGGCCAGCAGGAGCCGGGCAGGGATGGGGCCCCTGTGCTCGGCACTGGTGAAGCCCCACCTCGAATGCTGGGCTCAGGTTTGGGCCCCTCGGGACAAGAAGGCCCTTGAGGGGCTGGAGCGTGTCCAGAGAAGGGCAGCGGAGCTGGGGCAGGGTCTAGAGAACAAGTCTTATGAGGAGCGGCTGAGGGAGCTGGGGCGGTTTAGCCTGGAGGAGGCTGAGGGGAGACCTCGCTCTCTGCAACTGCCTGAAAGGAGGTTGTAGTGAGGCAGGGGTCGGTCTCTGCTCCCTAGTAACAAGCGGTAAGATGAGAGGAAACGGCCTCAAGCTGTGTCAGGTTGGATATTAGGAAAAACTTCTGCACCGAAAGGGCTGTCAAGCACTGGCACAGGCTGCCCAGGGAGGAGGTGGAGTCTCCATCCCTGGAGGTATTTAAAAGAAGGGTAGACGTGGTGCTTGAGGATGTGGTTTAGTGGTGGGCTTGGCAGTGATAGGTTAGTGGTTGGATGTGATGAGCTTAAGGGTCTTTTCCAACCTTTATGATTCTATGAGAGAAAGATGTGTGCCTGGCAGAGGCGGCTGACCGCTGAGGGTGAAAGTGGTCGGGCATTGACAGCTTGCTCCCCCCCCCCCCCCATTTTGTCCTTTCCCAGGTAACACAGCCCTCCTGGGGGCGAACCTGCTCTTTGAGATGCTGTGCATTCTGCCCCGCGTGAAGACAACATGAGGGCAGCTCCTGCCTGCCCCGGGGTGATGCAACCCCGGTATCTGCTGAGGCTTTCTGTGTCCTGTTCCCCTCAACCTGTCGCAGCAAAGGCGGGCTTTGCAGTAAGGAATAAGTGCCATTTACCACTAGAAAAGTTAATTTCAGGCTGATAAACTGTGGTAGCAAATGGGGTTGAGTAGCCCATTTACTGGTGTCTGTACCTTCTGAGTTGGCCTGGGAAAGGAAAAGATGAGGCTTAATGGCGTTTCGCCTCTGCTTTCACAGCTGGAATGCCTCACCTGGCTCATAGGGGCTCACGGCAAAACTATCACTGGTAAAAGATTTCTTCCATTAAGACACAAAGCAGGACAACAGAAGGGCGGGCAGCCGAAGGTGGCCCAGGGCTTGTTCATTGAGCAGGGGCATAGTTTCCTGCTGGGGATAATCAGGCGTCTCTGATGGCAGGAGCGTTTAATTTCCCCTGGAATATCGGAACTGATGCGGAGGTGTGGTTGGTTTGTACAAGGAAACACAGAGCCGCCTCATCACACATTAAAATAGTTTATTTTGGTTGCGAATCTGTAATAGTCTTAAAACAAAATGACATCAGTGCCTGTTCACAAATACAAAAAAAAAAACCAAAACCCAACAAAACCAAAAATAAAAAAGACAAGTTTGCCAAATAAGTTAATTCCCCCCTCCCAGTATCAAAAGTGCAAAATATGTACCTAGTTTTCAGTCCTACTTCTCAGGCTGCGTTAGCTTACTAGTTCCTGGCAGGCTTTCGGTGAACAGCGGAGCGGAAGCAGGCAGCCGCGATGGCTGCTGCCCACCACGCTCAGCTCGGGGAGGAGTTTTGGTACAGCCTTTATAGACCTGGGGGCCTGTATCCCTTTGCTTCAGCTTCTGAGCGGTGTGCGCTTGCTCAGAGTTCACTAGGACAGGGCACTAGGACCGGATTTCTTCAATCTTTGGATTACCAACCACCGTGTGCATAACTGAATCGCAAGCGCCTTTCGCTGCTGATACGTTGTGATGGGTCAAGCACTGCTGGAGGTGGCACGTTAGAAAATTACTGGGGGGTGACGGCTCACGGCTGCTGGGAGAGGGCAGACAGACATCAGGCATAAGCAGCCTCTGACCATGCTCTTCTATGAGAAAGCACGCAGCCAGTGCTCCACGGTGGACAGTAAAGCTAACTAAACGAGGGTTTAGAACAGTTTGGCGTTTGCTTCAGCCCCTGAAAGTTTTTCCATAAAACAGCGACATGAGCTGAGTTAAGTCTGACCTGGTTAAGCACAGCAAAGGGCAGAGTTACAGCTCAACAGGAGCCATGCTCCCGTCCAGCCACAGCCGGCGAGGGTGGACTGCTGCAAGCGCGCCTTAAACGAAATGCAGTCTAACGGGGAGGTTATCTGTGCTAAAAAGAAAATTAAAAACAGGATTCCAGGAGGGGTGAGGCACACGAGCTGCATTTCGAAGGCCGTAAGGCCTTACCCTCTTACTTGGGGCAGGGCTGAATTCCCTTGCAGTAGCACAGCTAGGCACTTTTTTGAATGCTCTGAGGGTTTTCTGACTAGCTGAAGAGACAGCAGAGACCCAGACAGCATTCTGTTTTGCTTTTGCAAATATTTAAAAAGTTATGCGGAACCTTCCACTGGGCTGCAACCTTACTCGAGCCACGTCCTGCATGGCAAGCTGCGGGGAAAAACATGAGTGCTACGGCGATCACACTAGCCAGATGAAAATGAAGTCTAGCAGCATCAGGCCAGTGTTTTGCTCCCCGTCCTGCTCTATTTCGGCAGTATGGGTGCGCCTTAGAGCTCTTTTTGGCAGGGAGAAGACGTCACCTTCCTTCCTTCCCTCTACTCTAGTGCGTCATTCATACAGCAGCACAAGCTTGGAGTCCGCTGAGCTAAAATTAAGTAACCTCACGTAGGGTCAGTTGGTAGCATCATAGCCTTTATTTGGAAGTACATTATACACGGTGTCTGAGATACCTACGGTGGTGGAAGCACGCCGGTCTGCTCCCAGGGCAGGGAGGAATGCAGCAAGCCAAGGGTCTGTGAGCAACTACGTCATGTAGGCAGCAAAATGACTTGAGCGTTCCCGGATTCCGTATGGGATTGGCAGCTAGCTCAGAGAGCAGCAGTTATTCCTACTAACCGGCAGCTCCGCTAAGATGGTTGCAAGGGCTGAGTGAGCTTTTAATTAACACCATGTACTCAAACGAGCGCCCTACCGTCAGGTTCAGAGCCCCGCGGCACAGGCTGCCCTACTCAGAGCCCCGTGCTGCGGCAGTGCTGTAGCCTAACAGCGACTCAGTACCGTGTGGGGCAGTGGGAGGAGGCACAGCAAGTACCAGCCCAGCCGACAGTGCCTGCCCCGGAGCAGTGAAAAGGAAGCACAAGCCCAGCAGGATTTTGGTCCGGGCTGCAAAGAGAAACCCTGCTGCTTTGCTTTATCACTTGAGGAGAGGAAAGTGGCTGTGAGTCTGCTTCCTTCCGCCTAACCAAGGGCCACCCGTCCCCCCCAGCGGCATTGGAAGTGGCTGTTGGAGCACTGCTAGAGCAAAGCATAAACCAAACCCTGCACTTTACGACTGTTCTAGCTTCACACAGACCTACGAGTTAAAAAAAAAAACCAACAAACCTAACACAAAGAAACAAAAAACCAAGGCAGCAGCTTGCATGTTGAGAAACAAGGGTTTGTGTCAGGAAGGAAACGGGCAAGAGGCTGAAACCCATGCCTAAACCAAAAGGAGTCTCACGCCTAAGCGACGGTCTGATGGTACAGCACTTCTAGGGCAACATTTCAAGAATACAATCATTGAAGAATTAGGTTCCTTGATACAAAGAAAGGTTGGTTTGTACTACAGATGTAAGGGTGTTGGAAAGGAGCCCGGACCAACTCTCTAGCAGCTAGGTAGAGTTTCTTTTACACATCTACTGGCTCATAGCAGCTCACGCCTACAATCTGAGGACACAGTTAAAGTTATGGCTCTAGGATACATCGTCTAAAATCGACAGAAGCAGAAAGGCATCCGAAAAAATCAGTGTGACATTTAAATGGCTCAACACCTTTACAGTATTTACGGCCGTGCAAAACCCCTTCCCTCCCTGGTTATGGTTTAGCTGGTGAAGTGGCGCGTGGAACTATGACACGAGGAGCATGAAACATGCAGATCACCTACAAACCCGCACCACAGGCGAGTCCCAGCTATGGGTTTGCTACGAGGAAGATGCTCCCGACCATACTCTAGATCACTTACCACAGGGGAAAGCCGATAAGAACGACTGCCTGGTGGGAGGAGGCCTTTTGGAAGGGCACGGCCTGGGAGGGTCTGCAGGGTCTTGCCAGTGTTACATCATGCACCATGGGCTAAGCACACGGGGAAGGGGAGAGAGAGAACCACAACCCGACCTGTGTCACCGGCCACGTCCTGTCTGAGTCACCGCTGCAGAGAAGTCATGGGGTTTTTCTTCAATCGAGGTAAAACGAGAGGTGGAACTGGGGGGAGGGGGTGACTCAGGAAGCAGATGCGGCAGGACGAGAAGGGAAAAAGGGACTTGGCTCTTCGGTTGTACAGCATCCAAACGCATGAAGGAGTTGGTGGAGGGAATTTCGGTGCACTCGGCTGGACTCCCGGGCTCCGGACACGGGGAGACATTTTCTAGTTGGTGGCCCTAGGAGAGTTCATCTAAAACCTAAGGTCCATTCGTCACGCTTGTTTGTGTGTTCCTGGAAAGCGCTGTCCCTTGTTGTCTTCATAAAAAGTTTGTCCGTTAGAATCTCTTTAAAATCCCTCAGTCTAGCGCGGGCCATGAGGGGATATAGAACCTCTGTAAGGAACCCTCTAGGAGGCGTTCCATCCAAAAGGATAATTTGTGTAATTTGTTTTTAATGGATCTAGATTCTGGGCTGCAGGAGGATTTCCCTCTGGCTTCTGTGTGTAGCGAGGAATCGTAATCCTCGCATGATCCCAGGGTTCCCCCATCATCCCCCGATCTGTGAGGCTTAAAGAGGCAGAAGTATTTCTTGTGGCCGTTAAGAGCCAGGACATAGCCTGTGTAGTCGCGCTCGAGGAAATGTTTGTCGTACTGGTTCGGGATGGGGGCCGCATCCTGAGCAAACTCTAACAGGTACTCCAGCCATTCCCGGTGCTTGTCCAGGCTGAGGAAGGAGAAATGAAGAGAGCTGCTCCTGGGGCGAAAAGCAGAGAAGAAGCAGGATTAGCATGTCTCCCGAGTCAGACTGGATTCCTACCAGACAGGTAAGCGTTTGTAAACAAGGGCAGGTGCAGAGCTGTGTCGCCACAGCTCCTTTTTTAACCCAGTCCAGCACAGGTGACAACTACCTAGTGTGTGGCACTGTCGCGCTTTATTGAAGTGTGGGCACAGCCAAAGCGGCAGCAGCGCCAGACCTGTCTGGCCACCTTCACTGAGTACGGCCGGGAAAGGCCGCTCGGTTTTTGGTGGCTAATGAGCGCAGAGGCCGCTTTGCTCGCCAAAAGCGTTCTCTCCTGGTGGTTGAGCCAACACTGCTCCTAACTTGTCGTCAGAGAGGCATTACACAAGTTGTTAGAATAGTAACAGAAACCCGGGGAGGGCCCCAGCCTACCCTGTGAACGTGTAGACTTCCAGGGCAAACTTCTGGAGGAGGACGGTCTTGGTCGAGTTGGACAGGATCAAGACCACGTTCATGTGACCCGGCCTCAGGCGTACCAAGTTGCTGTTGTAGTTGATGTCCGTTAGCTCAGTCACCTCGACGAAGCCCTTTTTGGGAATCCTGCTGCAACAAAACAGTGACTGAGTGAAAGGGAAACAAGGGGCCGAGAGCGACCAAGGGCGGAGAAACCATGAACTTGTTCCCTGCGTCCTTACAGTGTGCCCTGTAGTGAAAGCCAGATTAATCGGTGCAATGGCCAGACTTGGATCTCTCCCAACAAGTCAGTCAGACCTTTACCTTTCTCCCAAGGCTGTTGTCTGGGCAAAACTCAGTGGGAATTGCTTAATCATCAAGTTAGTGCATCCCGCTCCTTGCTGGCCTGGGTCCTGGCTAACCACGCTCCTCCTCGCCTTGCTGTGCCCGCACTACCCCGCTCAACGACTGCGCTGTGCCCGCGCAACCCTGGCACTTCTCTGCTGTCCACCTAACGCCCTCTGCGTCCTCTCTCTGCGCAACACTCCCCAAGCAATACGTCAGCAGAAAACATTTTTGGAGAATAAAGTAGGGAAGGAACCTGTTACTCTCTTTGCTGAAGCTCGTGTCGTTCTTCTCAGTCTTTGTGGCGGTTTCTTCTTTCTCAGAGGGAGGAGAGTCCCTTGTGTCGCTCGAATCACTGCAAAGGAAGATTATCTCACGTGTGTTTCAGGCACCAGACTGGGCTGAGGTGCTACTGGCTGGACCGTAAGATCCCTGAGGACGTTTTGGCATGCGCTCACCTGAAAGCCTGAACAATAACGGTGCCAAAGAGAATGAAGAGCGCAGAGAAGAGCAGGGACAGCAGCGGCATCATTTCTCGCCTGAGGGGAAGATTTGCAAACAGCAATCAGGTCAGCGAGTTGCACGGTGTCTGCTCGAATTTCAGTTCCTGTCTACCTCAAGTAATACCAAGCAGTTTCCCCAGAAACTCGGCTCGTTTCCTGGGGTCCTAAAGACGATCAAGATTTTGAGTGCTGTCCTGCTCCCACCCAAAAGGAAGAGAAAAAAAATGCATCCATTTTTAAAATAAAGTGACAGGGAAGCGGTGAAAAACAACAACAGTTGGGTGTTTTTCTGGAGTGTAATGTCCATGCTCAGCCCCAGGGCCAAAGTACCCAGTACTTGGGGCAGAAGCTAGCACTGCTGTGGTGTCAGCGCTCTTCACCTAAACCTCCAGAGGGTATGGCGCCTCTGTGTTTTGGTATGTTCCCAATTCCTGGTAATAAGAATCTGGTTCTACTACATATCTGAACAAGATAACAGCAATCCCACGCCCTTTAGAGACTTGTTAACACCCAATCCCTACCAGTTACTATGAAACAAGCTGTCCCAGCAGTCCGAGATATAATCCATCATGGAGTAGAGCCATCGGATAAGGAACATCTGTTTAAAAAGAAGAAAAGCAAATGACAAATGCACTGTCCAGGCCCCTGATGGGACTCCCGCCCCTTAAACAGAACCCTGGGCTGAATCAGCTTTGGAGCACGCCACAAGCTTCCTTCCATGTGCGAGAAAACTTTTAAGACTCTTGCCTTGGTATTTTAAAATAAAATTAGTGCCTGTGAATGACCGCAACGGGACTGTCCAAAAAGGTAACGTGGCTATTAGGCAGCTGGAAAGGCCGAGCACTCACGGGAGCGAGTTCATCATTCAAGTCTGCCAGGACAGTCTCTGAAGAGAGAAGGCTGGGGTCTGTCCTCAACTGGTCCAGGAGATCCAGGAGGATGAAGTTGTCCTCTTTACTGCCTTGCCAGGCCTCCTCCAAGGTTTTATAGCCGACCTTCCCTGCGTTATTGCGTCTCTCCAGAATGACCACCTGGATGAGCCAAGAACATTGCACATGTCAGAGTGGAAGGTACTTTTTACTAGGCAGAAGTTATGCTTCTAATTACTGCCCAAATTAGGTGTCAGATCAAGGTATAGCGTCCTACATAAAGTGATCTGAAGAAAAATGAGAGATGAAAAAAAGAAGCGGGGGGAGAGAAGAAAAAGGAAACCCTCACAGCTGATTTTCCTCGATACTTCTCATCATCCATCAGCAAGGCGTCCACAAATTCCGGCTGCCGATCGTTATAGATGTGCACAAACTTCAGCGTGTCTTTTGTGTTGGCCACAGCAAAAGTCAAAAATGCCTCGTAAGCCTCAGCAAACTTATCGCCTTCTCCGGTAAGTAAGACCACACAGTGCCTAGAAACACAACCAGAGGGAGGATTAAGAGCCATTCTGGACGTGAGAGGAAATGACCATCCCCTTCCTGCTAGCCAGAACGATCCTGAAGTGCCAGAAACCTATCAAACAATGCGGATACCCAGCACGATCCAATGTAGTTGTTTCCCTTTTCCCTCCGAATCAAACACAAGGTGCCTTTAGGAGCGGCCCCCAAGCCTTGGGGAACAAAAAGGGGGATGTGTCACCCGCGGAGCCTTACTTTCGCTGACGGTGAGACTTCTTCACGGGACACAGCTCCTGGAACAGCCTCTGGTTGGTGAGTCTGGCCACCATGAGGAACTTATTCTGGGAAAGGAAGTCATCAATGAGCTGCTTCTTCATGTCTCGTGCCTGGCGAGGACAAGGAAAGCAGAGGTCAGAACCGAGCAGGCTAAGGAGAATAAAGCCTTTGCGATGTTCTCATCTGAAGCCTGGGGAAGGCTGCCAGCCATCACGGGCCTCGCTGAAACCACCCCCGTTGTTTTGAGGCCCTGAGACCAAGAAGCTACCTGCGGCCACCCTCCTCAAAGGGTCAGACGCTGTAGCTGAGGCCTGCCGAGCTTGGTCCCTCCTCACGGTTGCTCTCTGCCTCTGCTGGAGCCCGAGTTTCTGCTGAGGACAAATGCTCCCAATTCTGAAACACGCCACTGACTAACCCCTCGTCGCAAGCCCAGTCACAAAACCTCAGCGTCCGTTTCACATTAAGCTCCCGGCAACGGCTCTGGGCAATACCTGCACCACATCAGCGGGCCTGTCGATGTGCTCCTTGAAGATCATCATGGTGGGAGTGTAGACATTGATGTTGTACTGACTGGACAACTCTTCAGTGCCTTGGAGTCCGACGTACACATAACCAAAGGACAAGTAGTCTCGGTAGGCAAAGGCAGTCAGCTGGACGGGAAGAAAGCGCCCGCGCATGTTTACATTACAGAGCAAACAGCATTTTCTCCCCCGAGCGCCTGTGGTGACTTTGCTTCGAGAACACCTCCTGCTGTTTAAATGTCACTGGGTACGTGCTGCAGGAGGTAAAAGCCCTTCCTCTCCCTCACTGAACTGCAGTTTGCATTCTCTTAGTCACTGTACCGGGAGCCTCAACAGATCCGCAGATTTATTTTACAACCTGACATTTTGCAGGGGAGCAGGGGTTTCTTAGGCAACGGGCTTTCTGGTAACCCAAATTAGATGTGCCACAAAATCCCCTCCTTACCTGTAAAGGTTAGTGTGCGCCTCTGTCGCCGCTACTTCCGAAACCCACCCGCACTTTCGCGCTCGCTAAGGGTACAGCCGTGGCAGGACAGAGAAACTCTCTGCTCTCCCCTAGACCCGGTCAATAGAATTTAGAAGTGTCAAACTGCCTCTGCTCACAGCAACATCGCATTTTCTTTTGGAACAGCTGGATTTATTAGCAAGTCGACAACACAGCGATAGAAATCTTATTACCTTGTATAACAGCGGCACAACTGGCATATGATCAAATAGGAGGACATGGGGCTTGTTTTCTTTCTTCCAGTTGGAAAGAAAGCGGATGTAGTTTTTATCTGTAATCTTTAAATAGAATCAGCACATTAGTTTAACCTCGGAGCGGTTAGACACATGCAATGCTGTACAGCCAGGTGTCCGAATGAGAACTGAGGCTGCAAAAAGCTGCTGTGGTACCTCTTTGACCTAGAGGAAGGAGATAAAAGGGAGATCACAGCTCAATCAGGGGCCTGCAGGGAGAGGAGAGCTGACTGCTAGCTCCTTTTTTGAGGAACGCCTGGCTGTGGGAGGTGAAACAGCTGCTGTAGCTGTGGAAAGGGACAGCAGACCCTGCTTTTGGGTCACAAACTCCAATACCTGGAGGTCAGCAGGTCAAGAGCGCATTGGGAAGGGCAGCCCTTGCTGAAGACCCCAAGGGAAAAGGAGGCTGCAGGCAGAGGACAGGCAGGTGAGAGCGCAGTGGGGCTCACCCAGCCACATGGCACCAAAAGGGGAGGTGGGTGCTTGAGAACCCCGCCAAAAATAACTGAGCAAGGCCAAAATGCAGGAATTTTCTATTTACTGGGAGGTTTGTAGCTCTAACTTTGAAAGGGCTCACACTGCTGGCTCTGGTTTCAAAGGTCTGAATCAAAACCAGATGAAGCAAACCTCGGGTCTCCATGCGGGTGAGTTTCAGCCTACCAGTTAGCGAATGGTCCTTAATTTGCTGGATGAAACCCCGAGAAAGTAGAAGGGAAGTGAAATCCAGCAGGCAGGTAGGGCACAAGCACTGATTCCTAACCCAGGGGTAGCTTTTGTACAGCTCTGGCAGCCACGGGGTACGACAGCCGGGAGGGCGGCAGGCACACAAAGCTGCTGGCATAACCACGTCGTAGCGGGACTAGCCCTTTCGCGAGAAGCGTTACGGAGCCGCCTTGCGCGATGGCTTCTGACAGCTCCGGGGTTTGTAGCTGTGATTACAGCTCTCAAACCGCCTCGCTTCACCAGCCTCAGTCAGATCTTCTCACATTCGTGAGGCAGATCAGCTCAGGGGCCAAATTAAACAGATTAGCTGCCGAAACAGCTAAGGAGAGATGAGTATCCAGACAGACACGAGAAGCAGCACATGACACACTTACTCAAGCGTACCTTTTCTACAAGATTCCCTGGCAGAAGGTTCTCCACGAACTGGCGCAGGTTTTCCCGAATGACAGCGTTGTGGAAGAAGGTGATTTTCCCGTTAATGAGCCCTAGCAGGGACGGTGTGCTGTGTGCACCCAGGTGATGGGCGAGGCGCCTTTCGTACCCAGCGTGAACGACTCCGATTCCCGCTCCTGACAAAGGAGAAGCGGGTTCACACGAGAGATCACTGATGACCCCAGATGCATATAGCAGAAAACTGAGGTGGAAGACCTGTTCCCTTGCCCAGCACCCTGCTCAGGAGTTATTCATGCAATAGTCTTTCCTAACTCTGTACTTTCCTCCTCTTCCAATCCCCTGAAAATTGTATTTAAAACTCCTAGATTTGTCTAGGGGAGAGAACACACTGTCCTCTTTTGTTCTGTCCACTCATATTTCATTTCATTTTTCACAGTAAAACCTCAAGGAGAAAAATCTTAGTAAGCAGGAACTACGATGCCTTTGTCTCCTGCCGTCCATTGAGTTTGTGTTTTTCTGGAAGCGCATGCAGACAACCTCTGCGGGGAAAACAAGGAAGCTGGGGCTGGAGGGACAAAATACCTCCCTCACATCCAAACCTGTTCACTAAGTCTCAAAACATCACCGTACAGCAGCGGCCCTAGAGTCAAGGACGTATTCTGCAGGGTCATTTGCTTACCAAAGCCATCTGAGCACAGGACGAAATGCGACACGGCACTTATGCCGGTGGCCTAAACTCGCGGTGGTGCCATCGGCCCTCGGCCACACCATCGTTTGTAATCATCAGCGTTGGACTAAGCCGCTAGCTCTATGGGCAGGAGAAAAGGCATCTTGCTCTTGCGATCTACGGGACTGGTTCTTTCCTCATTCCTAACACATAGCTTCATCGATTATGATATTAGTAACATTTGGGAAAGCATTAGGATAAACCCCATAGGAAATCTACAGGTTCAGCTCGTTCCTCCAAAGCTGAAGGCAATCTCTGCAGCCTTGCTGGGCGAGGGACACATGCCTGGCCTAAATGGCCTCCTCCTTACCCAGCGCCTCCAATTCCTGAGCGACTTCCTTCCACACGGGCTCGATGTGGATGCAGCTGAAACACCAGTCCGAGGTTATTTTAATGAGGTAAGGCTTCTTGAAACTATCTGGCACGATTTCATTGATGTAGTGGGAAAAATGGAGCAAATACTTCTCGTCGGAGGTGTCGCGCCTCTCCGAATTAAAGGGGAAATGGAAGAAAGACTCATCAAAATAGAAGCCTTCATGGAAGTGGTGGAACTGGCGATGCTGGTGCTGAGAGTAGCCCTGGCTTTCCCCAGCATCTCCGTAGCGATCAAAGTTTGCCCTCTTTTCCTCATTGGAGAGAATCTGGAGAGAAGATGATAGAAGAACGGTCACCTGAACCCGTGAGGGAGAACCGCCCTGACAAGAATCCCTTAGTAAACAACTGCAGCTGCATAAAGTCGGGCTACGAGGGAACGTGCAGCCTTTGCTGCATGTCAGAGGGATAGATATTCTGGAAAAGGGAACTATTGCATCGCCTCCGGGCTCCCTGTGGTAAATAAGGGTAAGAAAAAGACAAAGCCCCAAAAAAAGGAACCTGTAAATCACCAGCAAATCACCACTGCCGTACCCATTTCTGACACCAATCGCTCCCTGAGCCTGAACGTCATGCCATCTGAGCATTAACGCTCTTTTCCGGAGTGGCTTTTGCTGGCATCTGCTTGAACACTGAGGGTTTTCTGGACTCATCGGAAAGCACCAAAAGTTGTAGCCAGCAGTCAGAAGCCCCACAGAGAAACGGCCTTTTTTGGCTGGAAGGTGAGAATCTGGGTTATTTCCACGGGCTCAGCTCATTTGCTGCGGAAGTATCGGCTCAGCCGCCGCAAACCGGGGCAGCCGATTTCGAGAGCTGTGCAGGAGTGACGTGCAAATAACTACTTATGCAAAGAACAACTGGAGGTGACTAAAGCCATGTGGTGATTAATGTTGCTTACATCACCCCCAAAATGCTTGTAGGTATGTGACATGGACAAGGTGGCCACCCAGCTGCATGGGGCTCGGCAAATACCCACTCCTCCCTCGTTTGAGGCTTTTTAGCGAGAACAGGGCAGACCCATAGCAAAATCTTTGCCACGGAGGCCAGGCTGGTGTTGTTCAGCAACTCTCTGTCAAGAAAGCAGAGGAAAGCTTTCCTGTCAGTAGCATCTGCCTCTGCAGGGTCAAGCACCTTTCCTGTGTAGGTGTACGCAGAAAAAGCACAAAGCCGGGTACGGAAAAATACAGGCACTTAACTTGTAACAGCTGCGCGAGTTCAGCAAGAAGGGTGTGTTACCTCATAGGCCTTGCTAATCTGGATGAATTTGTCTTCTGCTCCTGGGTCCTTGTTTTTGTCAGGGTGCCTACGGGGCAGAACCGGAGGAAAAGGGGGTCAGCAGTTCCCTGGGGGGCACAGCAAGCTTCCAGCCTCTGTTCAGAGACGACTGGGATGTGGACGGCTGGGGAGCGTAGCAGCATCCCAAGGCTGAGATCAGATTTTATGCCCGGCACGTGCTCTCCCTACCCAAACCCCATCCCAAAATGCAGCAGGGGAATATGTGCTGTCTGCCTGCAGACCCGTCCCTCCATTCCGTCCATCGCCAGCGGCCTGAGCCCAGGACAAGGTATCTTTCCTACCTGCTGTGGTGATGCGTCCCTCAGCTGCTGCCCTACATATCTACCACGTTCTGTCTGTAAAACGCCTCCCATCATGGCCCTCGGGGATGTCTCGGGCAAAACTATGCAGGCTCTAAACGCTACGGGTGAGGCTATTTTCCGAGGCAACGCCTCGAGCCTGCTCCTCAGCCTGCACTGCCAAAGCGAGGGGCAGGATGTTTGTGGATCCAATGCATTTCCCTTGGGCATGGGGGATGAGTCGCCCTTGGACACTGATGCATCAAACTGAAACCTGGATGCTGGTATATCAAAGGTTCCCAACTGAGTCAGGGAGAGCTTTTGCCCTTGTAGCCACACTTGGGGCGGGTTTCACAGCAAGGATTCCTAGCGGGGAGGTGTCTGCTTCATTTCAGGATGACTCTTGGCCCAGGAGGAAGACCCGGTGCTTGTCTCAGACCATCTGCGGAGCCTTGTCTGGGGCAGGGAGGCAATGCCCCTGCCCAGTGGTGTCACCCACTCCTCAGGGCACAGTGGCCTAGCTCTGTCATCTGAGGGGACGTGAAACGACACCACATCTGTGTGTCCGTCCCACCCTGGTGCTAGGGTCCTAGAATGCCCTGAGCTGGGAGGGACCCACAAAGATCATCGAGTCCAACTCCTGTCCCCACAGATGACAACCCCAAATTCATGCCATGTCTCTGAGGGCCTTGGCCAAGTGCTTCTTGAATATCGCCAGGCTGGTGCCGTGATGCCTCCCTGGGGAGCCTCTTCCAGGGCTCCACCACCCCCTGGGTGAGGA
The DNA here is from genome assembly GCF_949628215.1 of Phalacrocorax aristotelis. NCBI lineage: Eukaryota > Metazoa > Chordata > Aves > Suliformes > Phalacrocoracidae > Phalacrocorax > Phalacrocorax aristotelis. The sequence continues at coordinate 2,631,564 of NC_134294.1, forward strand.
ACCTTCTCCTAATACCCAGCCTAACCCTCCCCTGGCACATCTCCCTGCCATTCCCTCGGGTCGGGGTGGGGGGGTGGGGGGGTGGGGTGTCAGCGCCCGGGGCAGGGGGCAGGCACGTACCATTCCCGGGCGAGCCGTTTGTAGGCCTTCTTGATGTCGGCCTGGCTGGAGCTCCGGCCCACCCCCAGCACTCGGTACGGGTCGAAATCCCCTGCCGCGGCCTGCGCTCCCAGGGCCGCCAGCAGCAGGGCGGCGGCCCAGGCCAGGCCGGCCCGCCCCAGCTCCATGGCCCCGGCGGGGGCCGGAGTGGTCCCGGGGGGACACGCGGAGGGGACCGGCGACCGGGCCGCCCTCCGCCACCCTGCGCCGCCGCTTCCGGCGCGCCCGCCCCGCCGTCACCATAGAGACGGGGCCGCTTCCGGTCACCGAGGCGGGCGGCTAGAGCGGCGGCGGGCGGCGGGCATGGAGGAGGCTCAGCGGCGAGCCCTGCGGCGGGCGCGGACGCGGCTGGTGGCGGAGTTGCGGGTGGCGCCGCTCTGGGACCCGCTGGAGGAGCGGGGCCTCTTCACCCGGCCCATGGTCGAGGAGCTGCAGGTGGGCTGGGGGCGGTACCCGGGTCCCCTCGGGCCTGCGGGGGGCCCTGTGTCCCCTCAGTCCCGAAGACGGGCCCAGGCGGTGGACCCCGTGTCCCCCTCAGGCCCCGTGACAGGCCTAGGAGGGGCCCTGTCCCCACTCAGCCCGGGGAACAGGCTGGGAGGGTCAGCCCCCCTGTTCTCTCACATCCGAGGGAGGCTCCTGTGTCCCTTCACCCCAGGGCTGGGGGTGGCTCCGATGTCTCTCGGGCCCGAGGTCCCCCATGTCCCCCTCAGCCCTGGCGATAGGCCCAAGGGAGGCCCCTGTGTCCCCTCACCCCGGGGACAGGCCTGGGGCGTGGCCACCATGTCCCCCTCAGCCCCAGGGATGGGCCCAAGGGAGGGCCGTGATTCCCCTTAGCCCTGGTGACAGGCCCAAGGGTGGGCGCTGTGTCCCTCACCCTGGTGACAGGCTTGGGGGGCAGCCCTTGTCCCTTCCCACCCCATGCCCTGTGGGTAAGAGGCGTAAGACCCTCCCACCTCCTTGTCCCTTATTGACCCCTGCCCCATCTGGAGCCAGGCGCAGGGGTTTTCGCTTGGATCCCCATCCCAACCTGGTGACAGGCTTAAGGGACCCCTGTTTCCTCTCTCTGTTACTGCTGACAGGCCTGGAGGTGCCCTACTCTGTCCCACGCACCGGTGACAGTCTGGGGAATGCCTGTTTCTCCTGGGGACAGGCTGGGGGTGCTCCCAGCTCCCTCCAAGCCCTATGGTGGGCTGCAGCCGCCTGTCTCAGCAGAGGCAGCAGGGCTTGGTGGTTGGAGGGGGGTTGGGGCTGGGGTTTGGGTGGCTGCCGGGGGTCTCTGTGACTGCATCTGCTGCGTCTTGGTCTCGTTCACCCCACCCAGAGGTGCTCAACACGCATCCCATGTTTCCCCTCACTGAGCGCCGGTCAGAAGGGCTGGCTGGGCAGAGCACCTTGGCTTGGAGTGAACATACCTTGTCCTGGGCTTTCCCCCCTCCACAGAGTGCTGGCAGCCGAGGAGAGCAAGCCCGGCAGCTGGTCATTGACCTGGAGACTCGAGGGAAACAGGCTTTTCCTATATTCCTCTCGATCCTGCGGGACACCGGGCAGGGCGACCTTGCAGACATGCTGATCGAAGAGTGCGAAATGCTGCCAGCGCCACTGCAGCCAGTAGACCTGAGGCCCGTTGAGCTGGACTTGCATAGAGATAAACAAAATAAAAGTAAGTGTTGAAGGTATGGTTGTTTTCTGGGCAAAGGGCAGCATGGCAGGTGGCAGCTGGGATCCGTCTTGGTGTGTGTCATGGGTCATAGTCTGCGAAGTCCTGGTTTTTGTTATCCTGGAGCGTGGCTCGTAGAGGTGACTATGTAGAGCTGTTGGGAAAACGTCACGCCTTCCAGCAGAGGAAGCTTTTAAGCTCCAGCTGCGTGCCTGTGGTGTTAGGAGCTTCGTTCTCTCTATTTTTACACGCAGCCTCTGTGGTCCCTTGGTGGAAAGTGAGTTTGCCATGTCCTTGCCATCTTGTGCTCTGCTGAATCTGTGCGCAGATCTGGCTTGTGCGGTTGTAAGGAGAAACTTTAGTCTGTTGAACCATGAAAAGGGGAAAACAGATGCAATGTTATATTGCAGCCTCGCAGCGGCGGGTGGCTGTTGTTTCAGGTCCCAGGGACCCCTGGATCGGTTACTTGTAGCATGAAATCAGAAAGAGGAGCAGGCAAGACCCGACTGTCCTGTGTCATTGCAGATGCAAACTTCCCTGAACGTTTGTCTATCCCGATCCAAGCTGAGAGTGAAAGACCTCGAATGCCTCCTGTGCCTGCCTGGGGTAAGCCATGTCCCAGGCCGCTCCAGAGAGATGGGGTGCCAAACCCTCATCTCCAGCCTGTGGCAGGGTGGGAAGAGGGAATTTGCACACGTCGCCGATGTGCTGTTGGCGACAGGGCAGGACTGGCGTTACTTCTGGGAGGAAGGGGTGTGATATGTCATTGTGGAGTGCGGAGAGCTAACTACCGTGTCTCTGTTGTGTGTTGTAGGTTTGTCTGTTGACAAGAGGAACCACGATCTGGTTAGTATTTGGTTAGGCCAAAAGCATTCCCTATTAAATAAAGGCTTGTGGATGGCTACCAGGAAATAGCCTTGGGACAGCCGGGTTTTGCTTCTTGTTATCAGAGCAGTCGCTCTGAGGCTGATGCCGATCTAACGGGGCTGGTAAGCTCGGAGGAGCTCCATCGTTAGCCAGCTCCTCCTTAGGATTACCACAGCTATCGCACCAATAACATATCACAGAGCTAAAGGCTGTGCTTAAACAGTTTCCAGCAAGGCAACTGGTAATCTGCTGAGGCGCCAACTTGTGCGTTGTCTGCGAAGGGGTGGTTAGACTTTGTAATCACAGCGTTGGGAAACAGAAGCTGGGAAGACAAATAGGAATGCATGCAGCGCGCTTTGGCGTGCTGGGAGACGCGCAGGGAAGCGAGTGTCTGACGCGGAGTGAACGGTTTGGCTGTGTACACGTGAGGCTCGTAGCTGTATTGATGCAGGTATTTGGGTAGTCCTCATAAAACCCCTGCAGTGCTGTCACCGATGGTAAAGCTGCATCTCTGGGAGATTTATCTGCCCATTCTCTTGGCTCCTTGTGTGGGCTGTCATGAGGTTTGATGATGATGCCTAGAAGAACTCCCAGAAACTTCAACTTGCCATCGGAGATGCTGCAGGTAAAGCTGGTTTTCCGCAAAGGCGGTCTCTGATTTGGCTGGTTGTTTTGTGTTCCCCAGCTGCTGATTACAATGCGCATGTTCAGAGCAGATGCTCTGGCATCCCTAGGCCTGGAGAAATGCAAAAGCTGTGAAACAAGCTACTTTAAGGACTCCCGCGCTCGTTGGTGTTGCGTCCCACCAGATTAGCCATCGAGCACTACGAATACGAGGGTGTTTAATTGCAATGTGTGCCTGCCAGGTTTACCAGCTGAAAGCGGACCCATGCGGGTACTGCCTGATCCTCAACAACGTGAACTTCAGTAGAGGCTCAGATCTGTCGACTCGAGATGGCTCCGATGTGGACTGCAAGAAGCTGGAGAAACGCTTCAAGGCCTTGCGCTTCAACGTCCTGACTCGGCGGAATCTCAAAGCTGAGGTGAGGCCGGCTGCACCCAGCTAAGGCGAGGGACGAGAGGCGAGCTCCCGGAAGGGTAGGAGCGCGTTACAGGACATACCCCCGTGTCGGTGGCACACCGAAAGCCCCAGCCTGTGCTACACAAAGCAACAAGCAGCCGCTGACACCCTCTTATTGTTGTGCTGCCATTGCAGAAGCAGAAGGGACCTTGCATGCTTTCACCCTTCTGCCTGAACTTTGATTCCTGCTTGTGATTTGTAGGGAAATTGGTGAGGCTGTATTCTTCTGCGATAGCTCTGGCAGCCTCCCTCTTGTGTGCAGCCGGGGCTGTGATCTGCCCATTGGTACAGGCCTCAGCTGTTACCTGAAGCGGCGTCAGGAGTTCAGCCATCCAGAGCGGCCGCTGGAAGTAAACCGAGGTTCTCTGCTCACCTGCCCGCCCCTAATCAGCAGCAGTGCGTTTCCCTGGATAAATTCTGTGGAAGTGTGTTTTGCTTTATGTTGCTGTGTTGTAAAGAACGCAGCGAGGAGAGAAATTTCTGCAATTCAAGCAGCCAATGTTAAATAAAGGCAGAACTGCAGAAACACTCACTGTCTGCTGATGGGTTTTGCCGCCTGTAGGTGGGGTGGGTGTGATCCTGAGGCAGGGATGGACCACATCCTTCTGAGCAGTGCAGCCGTGACATACTGATAAGAGCAGGGCCTGGCAGCAATCTGTGGCTGAGGTGTGGTTTGAAAAACTCTTACCATGACGTTTTCTGTGTAGGAAATGGTTTCAGAGCTGCAGAAGCTGGCACGGCGGGACCACGGCGCCTTGGACTGCTGCATCGTGGTGATCCTTTCCCATGGTTGTCAGGTGGGTTCGTCGCGCCTCTCCCTTTCCTCATTAGCCAGGTTGCCCACGCGAGAAGGGGTTAATTCCCTGCGCTGTGGTCTCACGCAGGGTGGGGGGGAAACGGTCCGTCACTAGTGATCCGGTGGCCATCCTGCTGTCGCAGGACGTTACAAAGCGTTATGCTCTCGTACCTGGGCGAAAGGAAAGGAGAGCTTCTCCAACGTAGCCTGATCCAGCGTTGCCTGCGGACAAGCGGTCTCCATTTCAGAAGCTGGGGCGTGTAATTCAGAACCGAACAACGGGCAGAGAGCCAAGGGAGGTAGTGCTAACCGTCATACTGTGGTCATTCAGTCCTTCCTGTTTCTTTGGCTCTGTCTGGGGAGATGTGGTTAGTAGTAAAGCCAATTTATCACAAGTCAGAGGCCTCAGAGGACAAGGAGAGGAGAGCAATTGTTAGGAAAACGGTGTATATTGTGTGCCCATTGTCCCAGAGGATAAAGATCCCTGTTGCTGGAGGAGGTGGGATAGGAGTTGGATAATAAGAGGAGTTGGATTTCTGGGTTTCAGCATGCTTCAGATGACTCCCGGGCATCCCCTCAGCCTGGCGTGGTGCGTGTGTTTGCACGAATGTGAGGAAGCGAGATCTGTTCAGGGAACTTCAGGCTACAAAGCACCCGATCAGAAACGGGCTCCCTCAGAACTGGCCTCACCTTCCGCGTTACTAGCTCCTGGATTTTCCTCTTGCAGACGAGCCATATTCAGTTTCCTGGAGGCATTTACGGAACGGATGGAAAACCCATTCCAATAGAAAAGATTGTGAACTATTTCAATGGGTCCAATTGTCCGAGTTTGAGAGGAAAACCCAAACTCTTCTTCATCCAGGCCTGTGGTGGAGGTGAATCTTTGTTTTAGCTCCCAAAGCGAATCAGCTGGTGGGCGTAAGCAGGCTTCGGAGGTGGGGTTAGGCTTTGGCTTCTTGTTCCTTTTTGTTCGTCGCCTCATTCTCCAGCTGTCTTCTCTTACTCTCAGCCACGTGTTCTTACTGCTAGCACGGGTTGAGTCTATGGGCTCAGACACGAGCCTCTCGGAGGAGGGCGGTACCGACGTGTGTGCGCTGGAACGGTTTTGCTGCACGGTAGGGAGACGCGGGACGGAAGGAGGGGAGTAATCGCAGCACAGGGCCCAGCAGCGCACGCTCACTGGCTGCTCCAGGTCTTCAGCTGCAAGGTTGGTGGGGAGACACAGACTGAGGGCGTTCGTGTGAATCGCCCGACAGCTCCGACTCGAACGGCGCAGCTGAAGAGCCAAAAAACTTTGTTTCGCTGGAGGGCCTTTATTTTTTTCTTTTTTTCCCCTCATCTTTTCGTAACGGAGAACGTATGATTGTTGAACGCTTGGGTAAGATGAATTTCCGGGATTGTGTTCTTGCCGCTTTTTGCAGAACAAAGAGATCAAGGCTTTCTAGTGGATTGTGACTCATCTGGCGATGAAGCTCCTGGAGGTTCTTTGCAGTCAGATGTGACTCCTTATTGGGCTCCGGAGGGTCATGCGGACGAGCCGGACGCTGTGGCAAGTTTGCCCACGCCCAGCGACATCTTGGTCTCCTATTCGACGTTTCCAGGTGTGCAAATCCTTCCCGGGGTACAGGGGAAGTAGCAAAAAGAGTCAGAGCTTCACAGCCAACGTCAGGGGCAACAGGCTCCCTTGGAGATGGCACCCAGGGAGCAGCAGTAACTCAGTGAGACGAGAATAGAAGGCTGGCTTTAGCGGTAACATTCTCATTCTTCCTCCGAAGGTTTTGTCTCCTGGAGGGAGGTGTCGAGCGGCTCGTGGTACGTGGAGACGCTGGATAGCGTGCTGCAGCAATACGCCCGTTCGGAAGACCTGCTGAACATGTTGCTGCGGGTAAATGTCTTTTTTTTTGTTGTTTTGTTTCCTGGTTTGTGTAGTCATTAGGAAGGAAATAGAGCTGCCATCAGTCAGGGCACGGAGGCCTACGCTTAAAAAAGGAATGATGATACTGAGCGTTCAGTTTACAGATTGGCTAACTGGAGGTACTGTGGAGAGGTCTAATTAGGAAGAAAGCGTCTGGCATTAATCTGCCAAAAATGGCTTTGAGGTTTCGCTAATGAGAAATAGTTCTGAAAACACAGGCTTTAATCTACATCGAGGAAGCTGCTAAAACGTTGCCTTAGACCAAAGCGTAGCTTGTCCTGTCCTCAAAGTCCGAGACGCGGGGCACCGCCGTAAGGCTGCCGCCATGTGTCCGGGCAGATTGCCCTCTTGAGGGAGACCCTCTGGGTCTGCCGTGCCCAGAGATCACCACGGGCGCTCGCTCTCTCTGGGTTTTGCATCTTCTGGAGCTCCTGTGACACCGTGGTAAGTCTTGAGGAACATCTCGCCCTCAGGGAGATGGTGCCAGATGTTTGCGTTCGTGTGTCCGGGCAAGCGAGGAGTGCAAAGTGCCGGGAGTGCGGAACCAGTGTGGCTAATAAACAGTTTCCTTTGCATCCCTGTTGATTAGAGAAGACTGCCAAAGCGTGGGACAAGCGTAGATACTTCCAGACACTTTTACTGTTCTCCATGAGTAGGAGAAAAGTCTTGGGGAGGCAGCAGGAGAGATAGGACCTACTCTTTTTTTTTTTTGTCATTTTCCTGACATCACGGCACTTCTTTCGGCATGCAGTGGCACAGCAGCTATTGATTTCAAGGGAGTAGCGTGAGTCCTCTCTCCGCCGGTTGGCATTCAAGTGCAAGGAAAGCGACCTTCGGGGAATGACGGGCATGTCTGGCAGAAAATGGCCAGAAAGGGAATTTGCTTTTAAGTGAACACCCAAAGGGAAAGAGAGGGTTGTGGCTTACACTGAGAAGCACCTGCAGGAGGCAGCGGCTGCTGGCTCGGCCGGGGTTTCTTGAAAGGTCATGTTCCTTGACTCCCCTTTGTTTTTGCTGGTGAAAAAGTCTAATTTTAGGAGACCTTCATGCTCTCCCGTCCCACGGCCCCATTCCCCGTCCTTGCCACCGTGCTTCCCGCGAGAGGTCACGCCCTGATGCGTCAGACAGAAAAGCGTCCCGCTCCTCAACTGCTCTCCTTCTGTTCTCAGGTGGCGAACGCCGTCTCCGCCAAGGGGAAGTACAAGCAGATCCCAGGCTGCTTCAACTTTCTCCGTAAAAAATTCTTCTTTGCGTGCGAATGACGGGCGGGCTCCGAGGTCCCCGCCAAGCGTGAGTTACCTCCCTGCGGCCAGATGAAATCTGCGCCTGCTGTGACTCGGCGTTGATGCTCCTGGTGGTGTCTGTCTGTCTGTCTGACTTGAGAAATGTAATCTGTGAATGCTGTCCTCGCTGTGAAATAGAAGACAGCGACAGGTGCTGCGCTGATGGGAAACGCTAGGGACAGAGCAGGGCTGGGTGAAGGAAGCCCCTTTACTGGGGCACGTGCCGGCCCGGACCCTCCGCGCTCGCGGAGGAGAGCGCCTCTAGCTCGCCACGCCGTGGCCATGCTCAGCCTCCCAGGATCGTGTCTCAGTGATTGCGATGTTCATGTTCTTTGCTGTCTGGAAAACCGATTGATGTAATCAAGGTCTGGTGCTTAAGTGGAATCGAATGGTTTTTGTAATCGATATTTCTTGTTTTCGATAAAATGCAACGAGAGAGGAAAAAATCTTCTGTGGCATATTCCCTCGTCTGTTCCATCTCGTGAATGCTGTTTCAGCGTCTCCCCAAGGCTTCTCTGAAACGGGGAAAACCTTACTTGAGTAATTTTTTAGCCTCCTTCTGTTACCGGTAGCATTTCCAATGCGGCTGTGCCAGCGTACAGAGAAGGCAGCTCGCGTCCTTTCGAGGAGTTGATGTAACTCAACTGGAGTTACAGCAGAAAACCAGCAAGGATTCCTTCGAATATCAGAGCTGAGTGACAGCACTCACCCTGATGAGCTGCTGGGGTGGCTGTGGTGGCGGTTTGGGTCAGAAACACTGGCTGCCAGAGCCAGGACAGGGTGGGGACCCATGTGGCCTGTCTTCGTTGCACAGGGTGTTTTGTTCTCTTGGGAAACCGTGCAAGGGTTTCAGTGCTGCAAAGGCAGAGCGTGCTGTGCCCCTTCGCCTCTGCGCTGCTGGAATCCTTGTGGATTCGCAAGGGAACCTGTGGGTTTCCACTCTGCCTCTGCAGTCGCTGGGTATTTCCACGCTCTTTTTTTGGGGAGCATTTCAGGTGCTTTGAGGCAGTTCAGTGCCACTGGCAGAGCAATACTCAGCTCAGGGTTTGGGTTTAACTATTTTTCAAAGGGTGCTGGGGCTTGAGCAATGGCAAAAGGAGCTGAAATCTTGAAAGAAGTAATTAAAAGTAGGGTGAGAGAGACTGGGGGGGGAGGGCTCGTTCCCCCAGAGGGTGTTAGCTCTCCCCTTCAGTTGCGTCCATTCCCTGCAGCTCAGGGAACAGTGTCCCGCAGGAGTGCACGCCTGGCCATCCCCCATGTGGACCTGAAGCATCTGTGTTGGAAAGAAAAGCTCCTCAGTTACTTGACGAGCACAAGGTCCCTGTGGTCGCGTCATCGGCTCCAAAAGGTGAGCCCCACACGTGCAGAGGGAGCCTGTTTTGGGCTGCCATGGCTCTTGCAGCAGGGGACGTCCCCAAATTGCACTCCCCGCTTTGCCAAAGGATCCTCTGGGGCTGCTGTGAGGGGCAGGGGCTCAGTGGAGCGAAGACAGCTGGGGGGACATCACTGGGAGACCCTAAAACCGTGCAGCCTTGAGGCAGGCTGTGCTTTGTCCTAGAAATCAGCAACAGGGAATGAGCAGGACCTTCCCTAGCTGGTGTCGGGGTCCAGGATGTGCGGCCTGCACGACATGGGACCCTGGGATGGGGCTGGAGGTGAGGAGCAGTCAGCAGGGAGTGGGACATCTCTGGGGTGGAGGGCAGGGAAGGAACTGCCCAGGCCCAGGTCGGGGGAGTCGGGAAGGGAGCTCAGATTGAGCCAATTAGAGTGGTGCTGGGGGCTAAAAGGGCAGGGCCAGGGCCAGGGTGAGCAGGGCAGGAGCTGGGCAGCAGCTGCCCGAGTCCCCGACAGAGCTGGAGCTGGAGCTGCGCATCCATCGTGGTGAAGCTGGGTGACTTGGCTGGGAGCCACCGCTGCCCGTCGTCTGCTGCTGGGGTAAGTGAAGCTCTGTTTCTTGGTACCATTCAGTTGCAGCGTCCTGTTCGAGACCTGCCTGGATGTGAGATCCTGTGATGGAAGGAGGAAAAAACTGGGTAGAGAAGATGTGAATCGTGGGTTTTATTTAAAAGGAAAAAAAGGCAAGGTATACAGAAACTGATTTTTAAGATGACACGGTAGAAATGCAGCAAGGAGGAACAGAGGAATGTGGAAACAGATCCGGAGTACCATTGGTCTCCATCGTCTCCTTCTCCCCAGACTGGTGCTCAGCCAGCGGAGGAGCGATCCTGAGGTCCTGCAGTGCCTTTCGCTATGGGTGAGAGTTGGATGTGATGTGGATTTTGTCCCTGTCCCCCCGCTGTGGCACTGGGGGGCTCTTGGTGCCGGCCACAGCTGCGGCAGGCTGACAGGAGCAGTCTGGGTCAGGGCTGGCACGGAACCGGCACCGCCTTTGCTGGGGGGATCAGCATGGGTTGGCCGTGGGTCCCTACTGGTCGGGGCCCACTGTGGGTGCCCATTCTCAGCATGATCGGGTGCAGGTTCCCAGCCACGGCACTGGCTCGGATGCTGGTGGTGCCTGCTGTACCTGGGAAAGCCTGGGGGTGTGCGTGGCTGTAGGTTGTGAGGCTGTGAGCATGTGTGTGAATTTCGGGGGGGCTTTTGCTTTGCCTTCTCCTGTTGTTTTAGCTTGTTGTGTTTATGGTTCGGAGCTGCAGCATGGCTGCAGTCCTCCCAGGGGTGTACCTGCTCTGTTGTGAGCTTATCCATGGCCACACACTTTGAGGTGCTCCGGCATGACCTCAGGCACAGCCACTGATGCTTCAAGGTGTACCTGCTGCAGCACGGACTTATCCACAGCCACAAATTCTCTAACATGGATTTATCCCTGGGCCACAATTCCCTCACAGGTATACCTGCTGTGGCACAGACATAACCACAGCCACAGATGCTTTGAGATATACCTGCCCTGGTATGGTCTTAGCCATGGCTACAGACTCGCCAGGGTGTCCTTCTCCCACGTGGACTCATCCCCGGGTCACAGTCCCTTCGCCTCGAGTTCACACTGGAGCTCCAGCCCGTCCAGTGCAGCAGCACAGGAACAGCAGCGATGCTCTGGCCATCGGCCAGCCCAGGCACCATTGCTGTTCTCAGAACGTTCCCAGGCACGGCAGAGTGAGGCGATCAGCAGTACGGCAAGCAGAGGAGGCAAAAACCAGCCACTAATGAGCACTAGACTTTAAGGCGTACACTGTATGTACATACAGTGAGGCAGGCAAGCCCCATAGCAAGGACAGAAACCTGACAATAACTAAACAGCAATAACAGCTACAAATTCCATCTAGCGCATTCCAATCAAACCCACCGAGCCCCACGTTGGGCACCACAAAGGACTGTCGTGGTTTAGCCCCAGTCAGCAACCAAGCCCCACACGGCTGCTCGCTCCCCCCACAGTGGGATGGGGGAGAGAATCAGAAGGGTAAAAGTGAGAAAACTCCTGGGTTGAGATAAAGCCAGTTGAACAGGGGAAGCAAAGGCCACGTGCACCAGCACAGCAAGCCAAGGAGTTCCTTCACCCCTCCCCGTGGGCAGGCGGGTGCTCAGCCACCCCCAGCACAGCAGGGCTCCATGGCGTGTAGCGGTGACTGGGGAAGGCAAACGCCATCGCTGCCAGCGTCCCCCCTTCCCCCTCCTTCCCCCAGCTCCGTGTGCTGGGCATGGCGCCGTGCGGTGTGGGACAGCCCTGGGGTCGGTTGGGGTCACTGTCCCGGCCGTGTCCCCTCCCAGCCCCTTGTGCACCCGGCAGAGTGTGGGGAGCTGAAAAAGTCCTTAACCAGTGTAAGCCCTGCTCAGCAACAACTAAAACATCGCCGCGTTATCACCACTGTTGCCAGCACAAACGCAAACCACAGCCCCATACCAGCTACTGCAAAGAAAATTAACTCTGTCCCAGCTGAAACCAGGACAGTGATAAAACAAGGGTTCTTTTTTCTGTCATAAGGAGTTTTTATGACAAAACAAGGGGTCCTATGTGAAAACAAGGAGTCCTTATGACAAAACTAGGAGTTCTTATGAGAAAACAAGTCTCTTCTTTGTCATAAGAACCCCTTATGAGAAAACAAGGCGTTCTTATGATAAAACAAGTAAAGTTCCTAATGTTCTTTAAAAAAGAATTATTTTTTAAAGAAACAACTATTAGAACTTTAAATGCTAGTGTCCTTAAATGTCTCACTAAAATCTTTGTCTTAATATACTTTCTAAAATGTCTTTTTGTTTAATTAAACATTAAAAAGACTTAATATCCTTTTTGAAAAGAAAATGTTTATTCCAGACTATTTACTTGACTGTATCTTAGACTCTAGTAATTATGAGCATAAACCTAAACAGGATTTCTGAAACAAAAGCCCTTTGTTAATGTGTCAAAAAAAAAAATATATCTTAAAAACTGTTCCTTTAAGATCTTAGGTTAGACATCAGAGACCACAAAAAAGCCGAACTTTAAAAACCAGCTTTGTCTTGTCTTGCTATTACTAAAAATAGGTCAGAATGTCTTTTTAACATAGATGATAAGAGTTTTTGATCACGTGCTAAAGAGAGTTAAACCTTTACCCACAAGAGTTGAGTGCAAAATTGAAACACAACTTTAAACTCTCTGAGATTTTTCAGGAGCCTAAACAATTTTTGGAGGCTCGTGGGCTTAGCCAGTTTGGGGCATTTAAACTAGGAGTCTTAAGAAGTAACATTTAGAGGTAAAAATGCTCTAAAATCCAGCAGTTTTAAACCACTCCCAGCTCTAAGAAGGAAAGGTTTTTAAAACCTCACAGTAGGGAGCTTCAAGAAGATTTTTGCAATTTAGTTTTTGTAAAAAAAAAATATTTTTTTTAACCTCTTTTGACTCTAAAACCATTTTATAAAATACAGTGTAAAGAGTTACATGGAACCTACCAACTATCTAGCTTGGAACTTAAAAACAAAAAGCCCATTTTAAACCTTTTCAAACAATGTGAGGGGTTTTTTTCAGGCTTTTGCCCCCTACAAAAGGGTTCACGTGCACAAGGCAAAAGGCTTGTAATGGCATTTTACCTAAAAAAAAAATATCTTGGTTTTATTAAAAAAACACCATGTGAAAACCCTTTAAACTTACTTTTTAGAGCTGTGGGAGTTAGAGGCTTTTCTCTAACTGTCTTTAAACTCTTAAATGCAGAGTTGAAATGCTAAAAGATTTGAGTAAAAATCTGTCCGTAAGAGTTCTAAAAACCTTCGTAGTGTTATAACTAAAAAAAAATCTACTTCCAAAAAAAAAAAGCAGCGGTCCTTTTACGGGAGGGCTCTGAGACTCCGCTCCTCAGCACGGTGCCCTGACACAGTGAGGAAGCTCGGCAATATCAGAAAGTTCCAGCACCCTCTAAACCTTCCAGTTTTTATAAAAAGCTGATTTCATGCTAAAAAGCTTTAGGCAATAACTTGGTTACAGTTTCACAGTTCTTAGAAGAAAAGACGCTGGCAATGTCATGCCTGATTTTGGAAAAACACCATGAGGTGAAAAGCTGGGGTGCCTTTTGGTGCTGTCAGCGTTGCGGTCTCTGTGGAGAGCGACCAAAGGGTCACCTGCCCAAAAATGGGGAGGGTGACCGAGCGTCTGGGCCCGGGCCTGCCTGACAGTGGGTGTCTCCGGTGCTGACAACAAGCACCTTCTTACCAAACCGAACCAAACGAAATGAAATGTAACCTAACCTAAGGGGGAAAAAAAACCAAACCAAACCACCCCAGCTCCTCAGAAAACCAAAGCCTTAAAAAACAAAACAGAACCTTTGGGTTTGGTACCTTTTGAGCATCTATACTGTTTCACTTTTTCCTATCAGCACATCTGGTTTGGGTTTGGGGTTTTTTTTTGCCCCATGACCATGGCAAGGTGAGAGTCCCGCCTTGAAAAACCAAGTCACAGCACCTACACTGTTGGTAGCGACCTTGTAACAGAGGAGGGGGAAAAAAAACCCCATGTCCTGTGTTGTGGGTGGGGGTTGAAACCCCTTTAAGAGGCTACAGTCCTCAGGGGTTCAAAAGACAAACCTTTCAAGAAGCCTACTGAACCTTATTTCCTACTCTGTTGCGAGGTAAAAAGCTCAATTCTTTATGGGACTGTAAACCAATTAAAAAAAAAGTAAAAAAGAGTTTAAAAAAGACGTCTTTACCTTTGTATGTACATGGTAAACAAAAAAGAACCCATCTTCTTTTAGTGGCTGCTGCCATTCTGCCCTCTCCCAGACCCCAGGACGTGGGACGGTTCCCTTTGCCTGGAACCAACCAGTCCCATGAAACGATTACATTTCCAGGTAGCCGTTCTCCACCAGGAACCGCTCTCCAGCTGTCGGGAGCCACCTGCCCCATACTCCAAGCTACAGCTCCTTTGCTGCTGCAGCCCCATCCTGGTCGCTACGGTGCGACACAGCCACGGCTGACTTGGCCTTGACCCCCTCTGGTCTCACGGACACCCCCACACAAAGCCGCCCTCGGGATGAGATTTTACACACCTGCCACCGTGGCAGTTCCTGTCTTTCCCTTTTTTCCCCCCAAGCTCCTGGTTTCAGTGCCGCTCGCACAGTTGCCAGAGCCCAGGGAGCTGCGGGAACATTTGGGCAATGAAAACTGCCTCGTGGTTGACCCATCTTTCATCCGCAGCTTTCACCTTCTCACGATACGTCCAACACCAAGGTGAGAGGGGTCACTGTTTTAGCCTAACGCCTCTTCCGCAGCGTTAGAGCGCGGTGCTAGCTCAGTCAAGTCGGATCTGTGCTGTCTCCAGCTAGAAGCATTAGGCTTTACCGCTTGGCCTCAAGACCCAAGTGTGGCCGTGCAGCTTTTTGTCTGTCATCACGGTTTTTGGCTAGAGTGCAACGCCTCGGGTTGAGCTACCTTTAGTGCCTGTGCACTATTTTTGTAGGTTCGCTGTCCTGCCTATGTGCTCCAATTACGCTTCCAGGCTGCTGAAAATTTTTTTTAATTAAAAATAAACCCCCAAACAGTAAAATGTGTCAGTAAAATGTGTTACATGTCTAGAACTTAGACCTTCCCTTAACACATACCAGTACAGCTTCCTTTACTGGCAAAAGACTAAAACAGTGACCTGTTAGGCCAAGGGTAATATAAGTCTAAGGGTCAAGGGCTTGAACAGCGATAGCCTGGCAGTTTAAGTGCTGTAAACACTGACTGCTAACCCTCCTGATTTTACATCAGGTTACTAGGCTAACCTGTCAGGTTGGCCTGCTCAACTATTTGCTCCATCCAACCTTACCAGGCAGTGTTACCCTGTCTTTTTTTAAGTGGTGTTTATTTTTTTTAATCCCTTTCGGTGTCAGCTGCGTGTTACCCATCTCACTCTGAAGGGGACAGCTGTAATAAAAACAACCTTATTCCTTTTTCCCTATTTTTCTTACAAAGAGCTGATTTTATGGTTTACTCGCCCACCCTTACCTACCACCCTTGGAAACCTGTCGGTTTGACCTGTGTAGGACCCCGTTTTTCAAACTCACCTGTGACCACTTGAACGTTTCCACATGGCCAGCATTTGAGAGGTAACACGAAAACTATTTTGAAGGGAGGGCAGGTAGGTAAAGTTAAAACCTACCTGGCCCACAGAGGTTCACTCTGCGAGGCTAACTGCTGGCTGCCACCGAGGTTCGTGGTCCTCTAGCAGAGAGGGCAAGGGGAAAGCAATACCTGCCTCAGTACCAATGGTCTCTCACCTTTACAAACTTTGGGCCCTCAGGTTTGTCACGTCTCCTTGGCTGACTCTCTCGCAGAGATCTGTTTACCTGCAGGCCTCTAGAGAGGCAGACAGCTGTACAGTTTTCACATTTATGGATTTTTTTTTTTTAAAAACCAAACCCAAAAGGCCTAACCCTCACAGCAGGCTGCGAGCCCTGCAAAACCCAAAGCCTTCCAGGCTGTTGTGTTTTAACACATCACCATTTAAACCTTTTTCTAGAGAGCGACTAGGCAGATGAACGCTCCAAAATGTTTTGCCTGGAAAAGGCAGATTTCTTGCCTACCTAGGTCCTCCTCTTGTAGCATTTGGTATGGTTGTGTTCCTCATTGGTTCAATTTATGCACCTTGACTTTCTTGTTTGGGATCATGGGGGACACAGGTGCAACAAGGGACACAAGTCCCGCTCTCTCAGATCACAACGGCCACCTTAGACTCTTTCACCTTTGCAAGGCTATGTGCTTTCTCGTGGAAAATTAAGCGAGGCCTATCTTGGGACCAAAGGTGTGTTGTTGCCCGAGGTTCCAGGCCCCCACCAGTGCCCAGCCTGCACAGCTCTGCCCCTGTGGGGCCCAGCCCCACATCCCGCTGCTGCCTGGGAACGATAGACCGCCCAGGGTCACCCGTCCCCGTTACATTTCTAGAAGTGCAAGTGGATGGGCGTTTGCTACGTCTTCAACCTCCACCTTAGCCTGGACAGGATCGCTTGGGGATTCTCCCACTTTTGCTCCGAGAGGAAATTAGGAAAAAAACAAAACCAAAAAACTGCCGTTGGGGGCGCCTCTATCACCTACATGGAAGCCCTCGCACCACTACCCAACACTTTTTACAGGGGGCACCTTCCTTCAGGAAACTTGTCCTTCCCACAGCACTGGTTTCACCATCTCCATTGGCATCTGCCCCGACCCCTTGCAGCCTGTCTAAGACTGCTCGCCTCTCGGGGTGGGGGTGTCACCGCCAAGGGCAGCATTGAGACACAGGTCTCAGAGCTGCTCAGATCCTAATCAGGGAATCCCAGACCGGCGGGGGCTGGAAGGGCCCTCTGGAGATCACCCCATCCCACCCCCTGCGTGAGCAGGCACCCCCAGAGCAGGGGCGCAGGGCCGCGTCCAGGCGGGGGGTGAATGTCTCCAGGGAAGGGACCCCACAGCCTCTCTGGGCAGCCTGTGCCCCTGCTCTGGCACCCGCACAGGGAAGGGGTTTGTCCTCATGTTCAGGGGGAACTTCTCGTGTTCCAGCTTGTGCCCGTGGCCCCTTGGCCTGGCGTTGGGCACCACTGAAAAGAGCCCGGCCCCATCCTCCTGACACCCTCACTTTAGATATTTATAAGCATTGATGAGATCCCCCCTCAGCCTTCTCTTCTCCAGCCTGAACAAGCCCAGGTCTCTCAGCCTTTCCTCACAAGGGAGATGCTCCAGACCCCTGATCATCTCTGTAGCTCTCACTGGACTCTCCAGTCGTTCCCTGTCCTTGCTGAAGCGTGTGTGGGGGGCAGAACTGGATCCTGGCTTTCAGGAATTTCGCACCAACCTTCTACAGACTCCCTGCTTGACCAGAAAGCAAGCAACAGATCTTTGGCTACCAGCGGTTACCAGGGTCTTTGCGAGCCTCCTTACCAACTGCCCACCCTTGCTATGCCGCCCATCCCACGCCCGCCAGCACCCCCCAGGCTCAGGACCCCCCCGCCAACTCCCGCTGTCTGGCCTTCTCCTTGCAGAGGCGACAAGAAAAGACATTGAGGCCGTGTTGCCAGAAGTGCAGGGCTGCTTTATTCAACACTGCTGTCCAGCCCACAACGGCTCCCAGCCAAGCCCCCCCGTGCACACACATCGCCCTGCAGGACGGCACTGTGGCTCACCCCCGCCATCCCTCCCTGGCACCAGCAGACCCAGCATCGCCCAGAGATGGAACACTGTGGTGCTTTGCATCCCCCCTCGACATGTCCCCCGCTGTGGCACAGCCCCAGCACATCCCACTCACCCCTCAAGTTCGCTGGATCCTTGTACAGCCCATGCGTACGCTCCCTTTGCTGTAGAACTCAGCAGGACGTTTAACCCTTCCAAGAACTCCCACCCCACGCCCCCGCCTCCCCCACCACGCTGCTGGCCAGGCTGGGAAGCGCTGCCTGGTCCCTGGAGGGACCCGCTACCCTGCCCCGGCCGAGCCACAGCCCAGGCAAGCAGCTCCTGCGGCCCCGCACACTCGATGCCCACCACGGGTCTGGCGGGGGTGTTGGTGTCGGTCGCCGGACCATATGACTCCTAAGCTGGGTACCCTTCATTGTGTCCCCAACGAACTCAGGGTGCTGCTGTCTGTCTCTGCTCATTGTTGTCATCCCCCTCCTCCTCCTGCTGGGCTCCGGCAGCCACATTGGCTTGTCGTGATGAGGCGATGACAGTCCAGCATCACCACCACCTCCCTGAGGCTCTGGTACGGTGGGTGGCTCTGCGCGGGGGCTCCCGGCACAGCACCCATCTGCCCCTTGCAGGCAGCCTCATCACACCTGTTCCCATCAACATGGCCACCTCTTTCCCCAGCAAACCCCACATCTGCCCCATGGCAGCCCTGGCTCCTCCTGGGGACCCCACATCCAGGGCACATGCATGACGCTGCTGCCCCCACCTTGTTTCTCCTGCCACTGTGGAAGGAGACCCACGGTAAGGTGCTCAGCTTCTGGACCATGTCGCAGGGCCTGCAGCTGGAGCTGGCAACGCCACGCAGCTCCCAACGCCACGTAGCTCCCAGAGACCCTGGCTCCACCTGGGCTCCCTTGAGTCCCCCCAGGACCAAACAACCCCCCTCAAGCCCCCCAGGACCAACCCAGTTTCCTTGAGACCCCCATTAACAATCAGCTGTCCTCAAGTAGCCCAGGGCCAGCAAGGTCCCCTGAGACATCCTGGGTCCAGCCACATCCTTGCAAGCATCCAGGGATGTAGAGCCCCCCAGGACCACCCAGCCAGACCCCGGCCAAGCCTAAAGCCCCTCGGTACCACGGTCATGGCTCCCACTCCCCCCCTCCCCATGAGCAGGGGCAGCCAGGTGCACAGCTGCCTCCTCCACCTTCCCTGGGACCCTGGCCAGCCCTGCTGCACGACTCAGGGGACCCTCACAAGTACAGGGGCCAGACCCTGGTGCAGACCCCTCGCTGTAGACAGCCCTGGGTGTCCACCCCCCACCCCACCACGTCCCCCCCTCAAATAACCAGCAGGACACACGAGGCCAGCACAGCACTTTTTCCTTTATCACACTGGAGACTTGTCGCACCACGCGCTGCATCCTCAGTTCGTGCTCATTTTCTGCCAAAAACAAGACACGGTGGGGGTCATGGTGAGACCCTTGGCCGGGTGGGCACAGGGACAGGGCAGTTGGCCCCTCCGTGGGGGGGGAGGCAGGCGCACCCACCTTGTTGATCCAGTCGATGTAGGCGGACACCCGTGTGAAGACTGTCGGCTTCTTGGCCATGTTGCAGCTCAGCCCGGAGCCGAAGCTGACGATGCCTTCCACCTCCCAGAGCCCCTCGCGTTGGCAGTTCAGGGGGCCACCCGAATCCCCCTGCCCGGACAGACGGAAGCTCCATGCCTGCTCCCAGGCACCCCACCACCGACAAACCCCCACCTCTCTCCTGCCACCCACCACCGCGCCTCCATCCCGGCACTCACGTTGCAGCCAGAGACGACGCCGTCGCCGCCGGCGCACACCATGGTGGTGCGCACGGTGCTTCCCCACCAGTCTCTCTGGGAGCAGATCTCGTAGTCCACCACGGGCAGCAGCGCCTGCTGCAGGTTGTCAGCCAGGGGCCCGTTCGCTGCAACGACAGCCGCACCTCGCACCTGCACTCCGCCCCCCTCCCAGACTTCCCCAGGGACCCCCCACTTACTGGCGATGCGTCCCCAGCCGGTGACATAGCAGGGGTAGTTGTTCGCCAGTATCTGGCCGGCGGGCGGCAGGCAGGCGGCCTGGATGGTCTCGCTCTCTGCCACCTCCTGTGCCAGCTTGATCAGCGCGATGTCGTTGCTGCGAGGAAAACCGATCCATGGGCACGGGGGAGCCCAAGCTGTGATGTGCCCCCCACCCACCCCCGACACATCCCGTCCCCTACATGATTAAGAATGAGTTCCACTTCTCGTGAACGATCATCTTCTCCACGCCCACGGCCACCGAGCCCGGCTCGTTCTCCTCCGACAGGACCTGCTTGCCCAGCACCACGCGGTACGTCAGGCTAGAGCTGCCGGGGGGAGAGAGCGGGGTGTCAGTCTCCACAAATGTCTTACTCTCTGGTGTGGAATGAGTGCCCCCCGGCACCCCAGCACCCACCTGATGCAGTGGGCAGCCGTCAGCACCCAGTTGGAGGCAATGAGGGTCCCACCGCATGTGTGGTACCAAGCCCCGTTGCGTGTGTACTGCAGCGAGATCTGCAACAGCAAGGGCATAGCATCAGTGCAGGGATGTTCCCCTCCCCGTCCATCCCCCTCCCCGTTCCCGCAGCCCCCTTACCTGCCATGGCCAGCTGTGGGGCCGGGCGTCTTCGCCGCCCACCACCCGGGTGCCCAGTATTGTCGGCACGGCCGGCTGACCGCATCCGTAGGCTGTGCGACACACACCAAAGGGACCTCAGTGTCCGCCAGTGTCCCTGTGCCCAGGGCCATGGTGGGCACTGAGGTTCCCGTCCCCACTCCCCCCCCACCCCATCCCCTCCCTGCCACCTGCACGCACCGTAGCCCAGCAGCACGGCGAGACACACAGCCCCCAGCATGGTCGTGCAGTCCCAAGGTGTCGTGGTGGGGCCGCTGACCCCTCTTATAGCACTCGCTGCCACCAGGGACCTTGGCATCGCCCCTCCTGCCACCGACATGTGGCGGTTGTCCCACGCCGAGGGGGCCGGGGGGGTCACTGGCCCCATCGCTCCATCTTATCGCCCTTGCCCGTTCCACGTGGGAATGGCCACATCTGCCCGTTGGGCGCTGGCACCGCGCCGCTGCACCGTGGCAGGGAGACCTGGCCCCAACCTGGGGATACACAGGGTCCCTTCTGGGGGACGGCTGGCAGGCAGCTCCCCAGCCATACCGCTCCCTGTGGGGTGCTGGGCAACCCCACTGCACCCCAACCTCGAGCACCTGCTGCCCCAGGACGTGTCCCCCCCACAGCCTGCCACCCCCACACCAGCGCAGGGCCAAGGTCTCCTTATTTCACACCCAAGGCTATATGCTCCATATGGGCAAGGCCAGCCAAAACCCTGCGGGTGCCTACGGGGCTGCGGTGTGGGGTGGGGGGGGGGGCCAGGGCAGCCCCTGGGTACACGGGCAGATGCCAGCAGGGATGCTGAAGACCTTCGATAACATCACATCCACACGCCTGGATCAGGCCCCTGCTGCTTCCCACACCGATGTCCCAGCACCGCCACGGCTCACCCCTGTTCTCCACCGCCCACCCAGGGGGTCTGGCTCCAGCTGCAGTGACTGGGTGCCCACAGCCAGACCCCGCGCCCCAGCAGGCTCCTTCCCCCCTGCCGCAGACACGACCGCACCGCTGCTGCACGGCCCCCTGCACAGACCCCCCAGCACACTTAAGAAATATAATATTTATTTGGGATTAAAATAAAAAAAACCAAAACACACCCCGCCCAGTACTACCGCACGGGGGACACTGAGGGACAGACATGCCTCTTTACAGCCACCCACGAGCACGGGAGCCTCAATCGACTGACGGGAACTGCTTGTGACTACAACACTCACCGCCCTCTTGGGCTGAACACAACATGAAAAAACCCATAATACGGCTTTGCGAGCCAGCAGCTGCCTTTCTGGACGTCTTTTACCAAACCAGAGACACAGGCAGGCGGGTGCAGCACCGCTCAGCCCCTTGGGTGCAGCGCAGCAGCGGGGTGGGCTCCCACCCCTCAGCACGGACCCCGGGCGTGCACACGCACACACAGACACACAGCCCCTCCGCCACCACCCGGCCCTCGCCACGCTCGCCTGCAGCACGCCCGGCTTTTGGCACAGGCGTCGCGGTGCGCAACGGTGAGGCAGCCACGCGTGGCAATGCCGACAGGCACCGAGCTGGCGCGGCCGCCACGACACCCGGGCATCCCCCCAGTCCTGCAAACCTCACAGTGCATGCACAACACACAACAGCCCGGGGACAGGCGTCCCGGCCACGGCTGCCGTGGGATCCGGCAGCAGCAACCCCTGGCACGGCTGGGGGCTGTGGGCAGGGTGCTGCTGCCCACGGCGATGCCCCTCAGGGAAGGAGAGGCTCAGCAGAGTGGAGGGGGCACGCTGGGGACGTGGAGGGGGGCATGAACAACACCTACAGACACCACAGCAAGGGGAGGGGGAGCCGGGGCCAACCGGGCTGCCAGCAAGGCAGGAGCTGTGCCGAGGCCAGGCCAGGAGCCCGCCGGCAGCCCAGCCTTCAGGGAGTCAAGGGCAGCACATGGCTTGGGCATCGCTCCCGGCACAGTTGGCACACACAGCATTGCTGGCCCGGGCACTGCAGACCAGTCCTGCCCGGCCCCGCGCCGGCGCCCCGTCACTGCTTGAAGGTGGACTGCAGCTCCTTGAACGCTGCTTTCCTCTGCTTCAGCTCCTCCGCCTGCTTCTTCTTCTCCTCCTGCTCCGCCTTGATCTCCTCCTCGAAGCGGCTGGCATCATGGATGGCTTGCACCTGCAGACAGTGGCACATCTAGCTGGGTCCCTGAAACCCCCACCAAGCCCTCCTGCCCACCCATCGTCCCCCAGCAAGCCAGCACCAAACCCACCTCGTGCATCACCGTCCTGCATCAGGACCCCTCATGCCCCGGCACTTGACTCACCTTGGCCTCGAAGAAGCTCTTGGCCCCTTTTACCCCCTCCGTGGAGACATCAATCTCGGAGAGCCGAGCCAGAGCGTGCAGCCCACTGTCCTCCTGCAGCTCACCCGCAGCCGCCTTGCGGAAAATCAGCAGGAACTGCGAGGGAAGATGCTGGCATCAGCTCCACCGAGACCTCAAAGCCAGCACAACTCCCTCCCCACCTTCTCACCACCACCCCAGCCCAGCACTGAGCCTCCCTGCCAGTGCAGAGGGCCCCTAGCCCCTCACCTCCCGAAAGCTAAGCTTGCTGTCCAGGTCTTCGTCCACTTCCTTGATCATGTTCTTCAGGCCCAGGTGCGTCTGCGGTGCCCCCAGCTTCTCCATCATCAGCTTCAGCTCCATCAGGTCAATGAAGCCGTCTTTCCCCGCGTCGTACCTGCGGGATGGAGGCACGGTCCTGTCAAACCACCATGGGGCACAGAGCGCAGGCAGACCCCCGGCACTGGCCCCTCTGTGGGTGCCCAACGCCCGGTGCCCACAGTACCCACGCTGGCCAGGGAGTGAGGCGGCAGCACAGGCAGGGGAGCGAGGCGGGACCAGCAAGGACCTGTGCACCAACAGTCCTGGGCAGCGTGCCAGACCACGGGAAGCTGCCGGGGAACTGCTAATAGCCCCCTGGAGCATCATCTGGGATCATTTCTGCTTCTGCACGGAACTTGGCAGGAGAACCCCCAGGGATGCTGCCAAACCTGCTGCTGGCTTCCTGAGTGCACGCTCCCCGTGGCTGCTCCAAGGGATAACAGGCCACGGCGCTAAGGCCACCAGGCACCACTCACCCCGTCACCCCTTGGTCATGACCCACCTTCTACTTGGCGGAGGCAGCAGCTTCCCGGCTGCCACGGGTTTGGCACCGTGCGGGTGCTCCTGGCAGCCCCTGCCCATTTGGCTGTAGGGACCATGAGCCCAGCTGGTGCAGCCACCTCCTCCTCCTCCCTATGACACCTCCAGGTGACCGTCCCCCTCTGCCCAGAGCCCCTCGGCACCCACGCTCCAGGGCTTGGCCAAAAGATTTGGGTGCACCTGCATTTCCGAGACTGCTTAGGGACCCCAGCAGGGACAGCCCAACTTGGAGCCCCAACCTACAATCATGCCGCCGTCCCATCTGGCCGCCCACCAACAGCCCTGCCTGCACGGAGCCGGCGCCTCGCTCTGCCTGCTGCACCGTGGGCCATGCCGGTGGCACGTTGCCCTCTGCCTTGCAGCCTTTCGGCTCGGCACGGCAGAGCGGGCTCTCGCTGGGGAGCCAGCACACCTCCAGGCTTCGTATGGCTCCGTGCAAGGCTCGCTGCTGTCACCTCGCCCCACCGCCCATCTTGGGTACGACTGCGGCTGCAAAAGGAAGGCCCTGCGGCACATCCCGGGGCAACGCAGAAGTAGGTGAGCAGCTAGCTCGCTGCAACCCTAAAGACCGGGTTGGTTTTTTTTTTTTTTTTGGTGGCTTCTCTTTTCTGTGCCTGCAGGCGCTGCAGCAGCCACGCAGAGCACCACGCTTGCCACGCTGCAGCTCCATGACTCATTTGTACCTTCCCTGCTGTGGTCTGTTCTGTCCGTGTCGCAAGCGGCGTGCCTTCCTGCTCCCCCACGCTGCCGGGGGCCCTGAAACAGGGCTGGACCCACACCAGCCCCGCTCGCCTCCGCCTGCTGCCGCTGTCACCCCAGGAACCAGGCTGGGGGAGCAGACCCCACGCGCTTTCTGCCTCCGAGACCCCTCTTGGAGCATCACACCAAGAGTTTCTCGCCAAGGAGCACATTTGCTAGCATAGCCCTGCCGCCTCGTCCTGTGCAAGCCATCCCCCAACTGCAAGGTGCTTCCTCGCTCTCATTTCCCTCCTCTCTGATTTTCAGGGATGCAGGCATCCCTCTGCTTCTCCCAGGAAAGCTCCCAAAGAGCAACACCTCCCCTGTAGAGAGCAAAAACCCTTCCCTGTGTTGCTTTACCCTGTGTACAGTTGAATCATCACAGCATGAGGACAGCTAGGGCAGCATGGCAGGACTTGGCTTGACAGCATCCTTTCCTTGGGAGACCCTCCAGCTCCCAAGCCCCCAGGGGCTGCCTCGCCGGAGGGCGCGCAGCCCCGGCGCTGCTCCTTTCGCTGCAGCGAGACGCTGCAGGTGTCAGAGCAAACCCGTCTGCTTCGCACGCCTGGCTCCCCCGCCTGCGCAGCGCCGGCCAGACTCCCACCAGCGCCGCTTCCCCCCCGCACCACCAGCTGCACCGCAACCGGAGCACCCACGGCCACCCGCCCCTGACAGAAGCAGCCGCTCAGGCTGTGGTTCCTCCCCCTGCGACCCCAAGCACGGTCCCCCCACCACAGGCTGCCTTTGCTGTAGTCCAAGAGACTACCAGCAGCAACCTGCATGTCTCCCTGCCGCGTCCATGTGATGGGGCAACAGCCTTTGGGGAAGAAGTGGGTAACGGGGGGTGGACTCCCGGAACTGCTGGGGGTGCCATGCCTGTACCCCAAACAGCCCCCCCAGCCTTGTGCTTCAGGGCTCGCTGCCTCCATCCCCTTTGCTTCCTCCAGTACTTGGCCATACCCAAGCAAGACCATACAGCATGCTGATGCAGATCCCCCCCTTGCCCGCCCGGTGCCGGCCGGGTGAGGGGCAGCAGCACGCTGCAGCCATGCCTTTGCTGTCTCCACGCTCCCCGGAGCTGCGCTGCCTCCACGCTGCCTGCACAAAGCGCCCAACGTGCTGCGGGCTCTGCGGGGATGCTCCGGGCCATCCCACTCACCCCCGGCTACTCACGCGCATCCTGGCATGACTGTGGTCGGAGCCACCCCAATTTCTGCCTCCCCCTGGAAATTTCCAGGGCTCGAGGCTCGGTGCCAGCATTGCCCCGGGCCCGGGAGCCCAACTCTCGGAGTCACGCTCCACCCTGCGCGGTGGCACGCAGCACGGCCACGGATGCTGGGGACATGCCACCCGCCCACGCTGGCCTTGCCGCTGCAGCCCCGGGGGGCTGCACCGCTGGCAGAGAAGCGGGGCCCCCTTGGCGCTGCTGCAGAGGGTACGCAAGGGTCCCTTTCAGTATCCTCCAGCCCCCCCCCTTCCCCAGCCTCAGCACAAGGTGACATGGTCCCTTCTTCCAGGAGATGGGGGACAGAGGTCCCCACTGCAAGGATGTGGGGAGGGGGGAGTGCAGGGATCTCTCCCGCAAGAATTAAGGGGGGAAGGGATCCCTGGCATCCCTCCTGCAAGGTGCTGGAGAGAGGGGAGAAGTCCCTGGGACCCCTCCTGCTAGGAGTGGGATGGGGGGGGCAGCCCTCCCTCCTGCAAAGAGCTGGGGTGGTGGGGGTCCCTTCCTGCAAGGAATAGGGGGTCCCTCCTGCAAGGAGCGGGAGGGGGCCCGGGCCTCCCTCCTGCAAAGAGCTGGGGTGGGGGGGTCCCTCCTGCAAGGACAGCTGGGGGTCCTGGGGTTCCCTTCCTGCAAGGAATGGGGGGTCCCTCCTACAAGGAGCCAGGGGTCCCTCCTGCAAGAACGGGGCGGGGGGCGCAGGGACATCTCTCCGGGATGCCGGGGATCCCCCGGCCGGGAGCCGCTGATGCCACCCGCGGGTCCCGGTCGCCGTCCCCCCCCAGCCCGCCGGCACTCACTGTCGGAAGAGCCGCTCCATGTCGCGGAGCTGTCGCCGGGAGAACTCCCGGAACTCCCCGGCGGGGCTGAAGACACGGCGGCCGCCCCCGGGCGAACCCTCGCCCCCCACCCGCCCCGCCGGGCTCCCCGGCCCCGGCCCGGGCTCCGGCCCCCGGCCCCGCCGCCCCGCCAGCTCCTCCGCCGCCGCCGCCGCCGCCGCCATGGTGCCCGGATGGCCGCGCCGCTCCGCCCCGCTCCGCCCCGCCGCCGCGGGCGGCCCCCCCCGGGGGGGCCGGGCTGCAGCCCCCCGGGCCGGGCTGCCCCCTGCCCCGGCCCCGCCGGCGGCCCCCCCGGCGCCCAACGCCGGCGGGGGGGGCCTCGGCTGCCGGCCCCCCAGCCCCGCCGCCCTCCATCACCCCCGGCGCCGGCCCGTACCCCTTCTTTGCGGTGGTCCCCATCCACCCGTGGGACCTCCCAGGGATGCAGGTGCGAGTCCTTAGGCTCGAGGGAACGGCAGTGGCTGCTGCTGCAGCCCAGGTGCACCTGCGGTCACCTGTGCTCCTTCCAGCTCCGTCCCATTAGCTATCGGGGGGGGGGGGGCGGGGGGCGGGTTGGCGACGGTGGGATCGAGACGACGAACATTACACAGCCTAGCCCCAAACCATCCCGTGGACCCGCAGAAGACGCCCGCAGGATGGACGGATGGACAGACAGGGTCACGGCGTAACCTTCACCTTACGCCGGCACACAAGGTCACGCCTTGCCCCAACACGAGCCCGGGCCAGCACGTGGGTGGAAGCCCACGGCACTCCTGGGGGAAAAACAGGCCACGTCGCTAACCGGAGCCCTGCGGCAGGGCCACTCGCACACAGCCGCACCAGAAATTAGGCACTGGCCGTTGTGTGCCCCTGGGTGCCCAGCAGCCCCAGGGAGCCTCTGCCTGACGGCACGCCTGTGGACGATGGGGTTTCTGTGTCAGCAAGCTGCGGCCCCTCTGTGCTGCTTTTAGACCTTTTTTGTTTATTAAAAAATAACCCAACCAACCTCCCCGAGGTTTTGCTCTCATCTAAATTATCCTCGGCTGAAAAGATCTGCAGAGGACTTGGCACAGGCTGCTGCGAGCGGTGCAAAGGCAGAGCAGCTGCAGGGGTGACAGGCACTGGAACTGCCCGCCCCCCAAAATGCTGCTGCTCCCCAGAAACCAGGGTCTGCTCTCGCCCTTGCTAACAGAAGCAGTGGCAGCGGGGCTGCATTTGATGTCACCAGTAGGCAGGGAGGCGAGTGCGTGTCATTGCCCCATCCCAACTGACCAGGACTTTGCTCTCGTCTCCCTGGGCTCGTTCACACACTGCTGTAACGTACACGACACGGCTCCTCTTCTTCCCTTCCCGTTACTATGTGGCAGCTCACCGTGGCTCCCGTTGATGCTGCGCTCCGGCATTCCTGGGGTGCTACGTCTCCGTGCTGCATCGTGCCTTATGCTCCAACTCCCCCATGACACCACGGGGACCAGAGGACACGGGAGTTGCGAGGGACCAGGCCATGCAGGCTTCCCGTGCTTGGGGCCACTTCAGCAGGGACAGGACAGACTCCATGCCATTGACTTCACACGTATACTGTATATGCTGGGCTGTATCCACACGTATTTTTATATATATATACACACACACACGTATACACTGGGCTGTATCCACACTTCTCTTGCCATAAACCCCACCATGCAGTATGAGACACACTGCGGGAGAATAAAGTTCTACACACAGTCCAGTCACACCAGCATGCCCAGGAGCTATGGGATACCAGCGGGGGCTCCTCCAGACACACCCACACCTCATACCCTGTCCAATGTTGCAGAGTCCATAGCGCGACGACCCATTCCTACTGCGGACTGTTGCCTACCAAAGACCCACGTGGTGCCTCTCTTATGAGTTTCCCATCTTGATGGCTTCTGCCACGTGCTCTTTGGCCTTCAGCTTTCCCGAGCAGAAAGGCTTCTTGGCTCCAGGCTGCAGAACAGAGAGATCAAATGCCATGTTCACTTGTGAGAGCTCAGCATGGCCTTTGCACTGCCCATGGGACGCGCGTGACCTTCCCTTCACCCTGCGTGGCCCAAACCCATCGATACAGCCACCTACACACGCATCGCCCTCCAGCTTGGGCAGCGGGGATGCAGCCGTGCAGCCGAGCCCGGCTGACCAGCAGGGCCCTGGGACACCCAGCCTCTTGGGACGGTCAGACAGGCTGCAAAATCCCAGCTCCCTAACGGATGGAGCTGGCTGTTGCACAAAGTGCAGGAGTTGGGTATTGCACAGAGCTCCGAGCTCTTTGCCTGGCGCCTGCCCCACCGCTGCTGTAGAAGGGCACAGCCCACGGTACTTGACAGCCAGAAAACTGCGCCAGACCCACCACATGTTCCTAGCTGATCGCAAAAGCTATGTAAGCGTGTTACACAGTACTCTTGGCTTCTGCCAAGGCTCCATGCTGGGCTCCTCCGCCTTGCTGGCTGCAGCAATCACACCACGGAGGTGCCCCGCGCAAGAGATGTGTCCCCAGAGCCAGCAACACTCTTGCAACATTCAGCCCTCTGACACCCTGGGGGCCTCTCACCACAACCCCTGCTCTTCATTTACCAAACACCTCCCAAGCAGTCACCTCGGAGAGAGCAACAGCATGTGTCTGCACCTGCGAGGGGGGATGTTTCCTGCGGCAGCAGACAGCTTGCTCGCTCGCCACTCCTCGCCTCACCTGGTTGCGTGCAACCGAGGGACCGGCAGGCGTTGTGCCTTCCCAAGTCTGCCTTCCAGAGAACGGCCAGAGCCTGGCAGCTCCTTCGCCTTGTCCTCTGCAAGGCTCTGGGTTACACCATGAGTGACCTCCCTTCTACTTGTCGGCCTTGCCTCCAGCATCTTACCAACAGCTGAGCATGCTGGCTGTGCCGTGCATCCCTCGTGCCTTCCTACAGCGTAGGGGCAGGCACAGCTTGCAGCACCCCACTGAACTCGGAGGCACGTGCTGACCACTGTGACCTGCCTTTGGACACTCAGGCACAGGGACATTTGGCTCCTGGGGATGCCAGTGTCCTCGCGGGCCTTGCTTACCTGCTCCCCTGGTCTCCCCTTCCGCAGTTTTGCCGCTCGCAGCAGCCTCTTCTCCTGGCTCAGCTGGAGCTGCGTCCTCTCCAGAGCCTCCTTCAGCAGAGCCTTCTCTTCTGCCTCCCTGTAGGCTTCCTCTTCTAGTTTGGACATCTCCGCCTGGCACCTTCGCAGGGATGCTTGGTTCAGCCTGTGAGAAACAGGTGGGTGGGGGTCTGTCACCCGCATCGACCCCTCGGACCGCCAGCAAGGCTCTGCTTGGGAGAGACGGCTGTCGAGCAGCACCCTATCATGCTTGTGTCCCTCCTAGGACCCCGCACACCGCGGGGTGAGGCTAAAGGACGTCAGAGCGGCTGCCACCTTGCGAGGACCCGCACATATTTTAGCAAGTGTTTCCCCTGCTCTGATTCCTTACACCCTGGACAAACCCCTCTCCTCCTGCCTTTGCTGAGGCCAAGATGCCATCTCTTCCAGGCTTTCCCCAGCCCACCGTGCATGTGGCGATGGCTCTGATCCCTCCTGCTCAGCGTACAAGCCCGGAGAGGGACTCTGGGCGGCTGTGTCAGCACTGCTGGCTTGGAGATTGCCTGCTTTGCATATGGTGGCATATTTACACCAGCCGAGAAATATATTTCAACACTGCTTTTTCCAGTGCTGTGGGCAAAAAGACTTCTGCATTCGTGCAGCGAGCAGCAGCGGGGCTTGCACAAGCGCACCCGCGGGTTCCTCCCTGCTCACTAACACTTTGCCTTGTGCGGCAGCTCGTGGCGCGGGAGCGTCACCTTCGGTCTGGACAGCCCTTCCCATCAGCTCCCGTGCCTGCCGTGGTCCTGCCGCTGCTGTCCCGCCACCCCAGCGGATGCCGCTGCTGGCACAGGGTCCGGCTGCCCCGGACTGGGGAGTTCGCCAAGGTTTCCCAAACCTGACATTGCTTAACTGAAAGGCCCTGCAAGGCACCACTGCAGAGAACCGAGGACAATTCTCTGTTTCTCCTAACACTTAATTTTCACGCTGTGGCCACAACATTATCAGTCCCAGGCAGATCACAACCCAGCAAGGGGCTGCCTTTCCCCGAGTTCCCCACCACTTTTGCATCCCAGGACTTGGTCTCACTTGGCTCTGCGGCCAGTAAGAGCCACCTTGCCTTTTGGTACCTGAGCTGCTCCACGCTGCCCTCGTACTCTTTCAGCATTTCTTCTTTTCTTTCTAGGCGACTCTTGAGGTTCCTGACCTTATTGTACAGCATCTCCAGGTCCTTCTGTCTCTGCAGTCCCACTTTTTCCCTCTCCTCCTGGGGAAGGTGCTTCAGTGACTGCATTCCTGACAGTTCCTGCACCTTCATCAGGCTTCCCAGAGCCCCAATTACGTCAAGGTACTGTAAGAAGAACAGAGAATGCATTATTTACTAAGGTCTGCCAATTCCTCTGCCACGTAACAGCACACCGCTTGGCCATCTGCTTTCATTCTGCTCTACTAAGGAGATGAAAATGTCACAAGGAAACTGCTGTGTGCTTTCCCCTTCGTTTTGTTTCCACTTGTGCTTTCCCTGGGCGACCTTTTTCTGAGTATTCCTTAAACCACGGCCAGCTACGGTTCATCCGTGCCTTTGGGCTGCACGTTTGGAGGCACTCGGAGAAGTGACACACTGCACCGGAGAGCATCCCAGCTCCAGGCCAGCCCCCTCCACACCTGGTGTTCGATTCCCAGCCGCGTGACTCTTTGGGGTTGGATTTTCCCTTTTTCAAGATAACCTGTTTTCCCTGCTGGACATTTTTCCACCCTTTTTGGAGAGAAGAGATCCACTTTCACAACCCACCCACTGTGTGACCAACGGACACCTCCCTCTGGCAGCCACCTCCATCGCTCCGCAGTCCCTCTTGCATCATCAGCAGGTGTCTAAGCTGGCAAAGGTCCCTGTCCTCACCAGCCCCACCTCTCCTTGAGGAACAGCCCTGGCTGCTCAAGGGAACACCCCCAAAGACGCTGGGTGGGAAGAGGAGAATGACGTGCCATTGCACAGTCTGGGGTCCCAAGACGTCCCAGCAGGTGCCTGATGCGCTCTGGGTCCCGCAATAACCGGTTCATCCTCAACCGCGCTCCTGCCCCGACACCAATTCCTCCCTTCTGCAACGCGTTTGAAAACGATTTACCCTCTACAAGCATGGGGTACCATTTTAACAGGGCTATTGCTGACGTACCATCTTCTCACTGAGGTCCGTCGCACCAGCCATCTCCGAGCTCGCTGCCTCTTCAGTGGCCCCGGGCGAGCCCCCGTTACAAACACGGCCAGGAACCTGCGGGGACAGGGAAAGACCAAAGGAGCCCACAGATCGCCTGGCTTTGGATGGAGCTGCCTCGAGCCTCCCTTCCACTGCACGGGAAAACCGCCCTGGCCTGCGGCATCCCTGAGCAGCGCTGCGCCAAGGGTGCTGGGCAGCAATACAGCTCCCGAGAGAAGCGGTGGTGCCCTCTGCAAGCAATGCCTTCCGTTAGGCTGCATCGTGCACGCTGCCAGGTTTCACACCTACCTCTCTCTGCATTGCAGCTATTTTATCTGACAGCCTAATTCTCCCTATTCCCTGGAGTACTTTTCCAATGGAGCCACAAGCCCTATGAACCACAACCTGCCTTCTTACCTTGCCAGCCTTCAGTTTTGCTCCTGACAGGGGTGCAGGCTCCTTCCCAAGACCCATTTTCTGGACTATTTTCTCCGGTAAGTCTCTCGTCAGGACAACCAGTGGCTCCGAACCCTCATTCACGACAGCTGGGGGCAGACAAACATGTACTGAGTTGTTCTACTTGCCATAGGATGTGCCGCTTCGAGGCTCACCACGTTTCCCTTCAAGGAGACTGTGCCGGAGAGATGCACAGGCCTGTACGAGCCTTCCCTGCAGACATTGCTGTCTGAGTGTTTGGGCACCGCTTTCTCTACGTACGTAGGATGCACACCTATCTTTCAGGTGCCAATTCAGAGACTGCACCACAAACTGCCGCTCTACTTGTAGCTTCTAACAGAGATGGCACCGCTTTCCCATACTGCTCTCGATACAGGGATATACGTGATGGAAAGGGAGCGAAAAAGAACGAGTTCGGGCAAGCAGAAGATTCTCGCAGTGTACAGTACTTGCAAGGCTTTGCAAGACCACAACACCCAAAGCTCGGTTTCTTTAGGTGACAGCTGCTCTCTCTTGCCTTGAGGAGAGCAGCACCCGAGCGCGGGAGTGATCGTGCACAGAGCCGGGTGCCCGCTCGCTTCTGGCTCTGACTGCATGGCAGCTACCGCTGCAAAGCCCTTCGCCAGCTGCCTCCCTTTGCTGGCTCCTGCAAATGCCACCTCCTCACACACATACACTTACCCACACTTGATGCCTGCACAAGACACCAAGCGCCCTTCTAAAGCCCATAGCCGAGTTGTGGGTTCTATGGCGATGTTCTCCTATCGCCCACATGGATTAATGTGTGTGCACACGAGCTGACGTTGCAAAACAAAAGCCTCAGCCCATTGCAAGTGAAGAGCCTGAGCCCCCGGCACAGCCCCTTGCACCTTCCCTAGCATTACATGCTCCACTGGTGCAGACCCTGGGGTCTGCCAAAGGCAAACGGGCACATCTTCCCTTTCTAGCGACAGCCACGCTTACCTGAGAGCTGTCTCTTCTCCAGCATCTTTATTCTCTCCCGGAGCTCGGCCAAGCCTTCTTTTTGGCGCTGGATCGTCTCCTCGTGCCGGAGGCCTCGGCATTTCGCACCAAGCTCGGCCAAGTCCAGCGCCGGCTTCTGGAAGAAGCAGCCCAGCCGATTCTCGCCCAGGCTGCGTCTGGCTCCACAGGAGCTCAGCTTACACCTGGCTTACACACAGTCTTGCTTAACGACGCTGGCCTCTTGGCATGTGCCAAGAGCGAAGCCCGTGGGGCGTCTCACCCTACACCCCCTCCATGGATTTGAGGGGTAGGAGGCAACGTCACAGACCCCTTCCATGCTCCGCTCTGCCAGCCACCCTCCGGTGAGGACATAAGCCCTGCAAATGCTCCAGCGGGCTGGGAGAGGGATGGCGTGCGGGTCTGAACGGCCACGTCAGCATTTTTCTCTTGCACTTTGTGCTACCACAGGGCATTTACCATTTCCTATGCACAAACACTGATACACTTTGTGGCCTGCATTTATACATGCTCTCATGCCTTATTCTCTTTTAAACAACAGCCGTGCACACAGACACATGCATTTCTCTACCCCAGGCCCATCCAGCTTGCTGCGTTACGGTGAACATCCAAGAATCTGGGCAGGCCCACCATCACCCCCTTGCACACAGCTAATGTCGGCTGCAAACTCCCCCTCTACTCTGCCCTGGTGAGATCACGTCTGGAGTACTGTGCCCAGTTTTGGGCCCTCCAGTTTAAGAAGGACAGGGAACTGCATGAGCAAGTCCAGTGGAGAGTTACAGTGATGCTCAGGGGGCTGGAACATCTGCCTTATGAGGAAAGGCTGAGACACCTGGGGTTGTTCAGCCTGGACAAGAGAAGGCTGAGGGGGGATCTCATCAGTGCTTATAAATATCTAAAGGGAGGGTGTCAGGATGATGGGACTGGGCTCTTTTCAATAGTGCCCAGCAACAGGCAAAGGGGCAACGGGCACAAGCTGGAACACGGGAAGTTCCCCCTGAACACGAGGACAAACCCCTTCCCTGTGCGGGTGCCAGAGCAGGGGCACAGGCTGCCCAGGGAGGCTGTGGGGTCCCTTCCCTGGAGACATTCACCCCCCGCCTGGACGCGGCCCTGTGCCCCTGCTCTGGGGGTGCCTGCTCCAGCAGGGGGTGGGACGGGATGAGCTCCAGAGGGCCCTTCCAACCCCCACCACTCTGAATCTGTGTGACTCTGCCCCACTCGGCTCTGGCCACCGTCACCTCATGGCACTGCTCGGCAAGACACAGTTTGCTCCCGAACCGCGACTTGGGGTGGGCTGCGCTTCCCGCGCTCTGCGCTTCCCCTCCCCATGGCTGCGTGCAGAACAGGATGGGCGATACCTCCCGCTCATCATCTGGCTGAGAGTCGCCGCTTGGCACCCCCACATCCAGCCTTCCTTGCTGGCACGCTGTCTGCCACTGTTGTGGTACAGGGTGTACGGTTTCTACAGTCCCTCCATCTGCTGCTGTAACCACCTTTCAGTTCTTCCCATTTCTAGCACCAGGGAAATCAACAGGGAATTCAGCACAGGAGGACAAGGAACATTTATTCCTGTCCTGTGCAACAAGCTACCCCTACTCTGGCCCACTCAGCCCTATAAGTGCTTCTGTGTCACCACTATAGGCAGCATCTACGGCTGAGCAAGGTTGGGAAACGGAGGGAATGCTTGCAGATCTTCCAGTACGCTGCTATCCCCTCTAGTTGGCAATTATCGCAGCCATTAGCACACACAACACCTCGCAGTTCCCCAGTGCTGTGCAAACACCAGCTCATTAGCCAGCGGCAATGCCCGCTGCCGGCACGGCTACCCCGGCCCGCAGGCAGCACAGGCAGCCCTTGGCTAGCGAAAGGGTGGCCGGCGATCCTGCGCTCCCACCTTCAGCCAGGTTTAGGCAGGCGTGAGGCTTGGCCGGCCGTTGCCAGGTCTCACCACGATGCAGAGAAACACCATGCGTGTGATCGCTACTCTCAGCAAACCCAGGCCTCGGCAGCCTCCGCGGGAACGTACCCTCTCAGAGGCTTCATCCGCCTGCACCGGCGTCCCAGGAGCATCCTCCGGCTTTGCTGCAGTTTCTTGGGAGGCATCCTTCAGCGCCTGGCAGCGGGCTTGGGCTTGCCTGTGCCGAGAGACAAGACTGCTGTGGGACACCGTGACAGATGAAGGTTGCCCAAACAGCTTGGGGAGAGCAGCACCCTGGGCACCCGCCGATGACTACCACAACGTGGGTGGGAACATTCACTTAGTTACAAGTCACTTAGTTACGCGTCTACTGGCATGAGCTCCACCAAACCCGTTCCAGTGCACGGGGCACTTCCATCGAGGCAACGTTGCCAAGCCCCATTCTGACCCTCTCAAACTTGCCTCCTGCTCCCAGGGAGGTACCTAAATGCCATCGGCTGCTGGGAATCTACAGAGCAGCTTTTGCAATGCCTCTGGACACGGTGGTGTGTACCTTAACTCTTCAGCTGCTGCTTTCAGCGCTCGATCCTTCTTCTCCACAAGGCTGGACATCTGGGATAGCTTCTCTTGGAGCAGGTTCAGTTCCCGCTCTTGGTCTTTCACCCGGCTCTGGTTCCACTCTAGTTCCACCTTCTGCTCCTCGCTCAGCTCCCCTAGGCACACAACAGTGTCGTGGCTTTCCAGCTGTCTCACCACCCAGCCCTGAGGGATCCGCAGGTCTCAGCGAAACAACAACCACGGATCCATCCCCTTTTCCCAGCGCGCCCTCACAAGGGCTGCCAGCAGCAATGGAGCTCATCCCCACAGACCCTTGTCCTGCCCTCGATAGCAGCCCCCAGATCCTGAGCCGTGCCAACAGACCTTGCTTTTTAAATCACATTGCAAGGTCAGTCTCTTTGTGCTGGCTTATGCCTGAGTAAGCACTTGCTACAGCAATTTTCCTTCAGATTGGAGAAGAATGGGGCTCACTGACGTGACCCGGCTTGCGGACTTCTACCTTCTTACCTTCCTCATAGGCACTGTCCCTACTTTTATGTTGCACCATTAGAGGGAGCGAGACCAAGCATCCCTTCGTTTCCAGGCTCAGGCTCGTTTCTGCCTGCTCTGCTGGGTACTCCCGTAAAGCCTGCCCAAAGCACAGCCCTGCCCTCTGAGGAGGCCCAGGCAAGGCTTGCCCAGGCTACTGGCTTAGGATACCGTAGGCTCAAAGGAGCCCACCAGCAGGATTTTGAGAAAGACGGCCTCAGTTTTGTCCCCCCGGTCTCCATCTGGTTACCCTCGCTCACCGTCACTGCTATCGCTTAGCCAAGGACAGGGAGGCACACACCTACCCCAAGGGAGTGGAGCGCCTGCGTTGCCCCGAGCAGGGCGACAACATGGCTTTAGGACGGTGACATCTCTTTCCCATTACCTGCGTTTGCCCACTAGGACCTACCCTTGCTACTGCTCGGAAGAGGCACGGGGAGACGGAAAGCACGCAGTACGCTTCACCCACCTCTCATGTCCGACATCCTGGCTCTGGTTTCCATGAGCTCTTTGGTGAGTCCGGCAATGACGGCCTCCTTGGACAGGAGCATGCTCTGCGCCGCTGCCAGCTCCTCCCTGAATTTCCTGAGAAAAATAATTACAAATCTCACAGTGCATTTTTGAAAGACTCATTTCACGGAGCCTGTGCACGCCTTCCTGAGCCGCATCTCATGATTAATACACACGTTACTTTCTTAACTGCCTTTCAGTCGCCTGGGTTCATGCCTGTGGCGCTGGGACTTGCCAGCTCGCTCTCTCTTACCTGGAGCCCATCGGACAGCACAGCAGATCATTCACATGCTGTTTGCATCACTTTGACACTATACACACTTAAGACCATCTCAGCCCAACAAAAGGACTCTCTTCACCATCACAGACAAAAAAAGCTCTCAGGACAAGTAGTAGTTGGCCCCTCAGTCTTCCTTATGCTCTCCTAGCGACAAGTGCTCTTCTCCAAGCCCCTCTGACCGAGACCACCAGCAGCAAGTGCTGCTTACCTCAGACAACCGTGTGACTCCACGGCAGGAGAA
This sequence comes from Phalacrocorax aristotelis, assembly GCF_949628215.1. Taxonomy (NCBI): domain Eukaryota; kingdom Metazoa; phylum Chordata; class Aves; order Suliformes; family Phalacrocoracidae; genus Phalacrocorax; species Phalacrocorax aristotelis. The sequence goes on from NC_134294.1 coordinate 2,668,240, forward strand.
ACCTCCGGCCAAAGTCCCGCTGTCGACTTGTGGGCATCAGCCTGAAACCCTACGGGACACAATTGCAAAGGCCAATTACTTCTTTTAATGCAGATGCATATAGCAGAAGCAAGCAGGCCAAACATCTCCTTTCCCTCACGACATCTTTGAAGACTGAGGACCATATTTTTTTTGGAAAGCCGTGTCTCTCAGGGCCCAGTTCCAACAGAGTATAGACAGTTCCTTACAGCCTTCCTTGCTTGGGCTCCCTTACACCTGGGTGCAGCCCAAAGTGCTCCAGTCTTATCGCTTTAGAGGGCAAAGAGATGTTCTCCAGTGGGAAAGCCCTGTCTATGACCATGGTGCACTACCAATGGTCCCCAAAGCCACCGAACAATCTACTGCAACTCCCTGTGAAGTGGCTTCTTCAGGAACTCATGGAGCTCACCTGGCATCCACGCAAACCTCCAACTGCCATCTTACACAATGCTTTCCGTAGCAGAAAAAACACAATTCCACCTCTAGACCAATTCCACGTTAACTGAGAAGGCTCCCAGTACAAATTCAACCCACGCAACCCTTAGCTACCTTCCATTTTTTTCACGAGTGCCGCATTTTCCTCCTCCAGTGTCTTCTGCTGCCGGTTGGCCTCCAGCAACCTGTCCTCTAAAGCCACGATTGTCAGAGAATGCTGCTTGCTTTGCTCCTTGTATTCCACTAATTCTTCCTGCAGCTTCTGCCTCTGTAACTCATTCTCCTCCTGAATGGTCTTGAGCTGCTCGTCTCGCGTGAGTACCCACTGCTGCAACGCCGCCTAGGAAACAACGTTGGAAGAGTTGCGCCCTGTTTTCCTTTGGGATCCCGATTGGCATCATCTCTCCTGGCCAGCAGTCAGAAGGACAGAGGGAAGGGAAGGATTTCAGGGAGCGGGGAGGCCACAGTGCCCTGCCCCCTCATCGGCAGGCACCAGGGAAGCCTTCACCGCAACTGCATCTACGCCACGTCCTCTGCCAGCGCGCGAAGGTTGTGGGAACTACCTCTCGCGTTGCGGCTTCCTCCAGCTTGTGCACAGCTTCCCTCAGTTTGCAGTCTGTAACCTCCTGCTCCTCTGACTTCCTTGCTATTGCCTATGAGAGGAAATCAGCAGTAATTAGGTTAACAAGCTTGCAAGAACCCATCTTTCTCTCTGCAGATACGCATCTACGTGTGTTTGGGGGGGGGAAGATATCCCACGGTCCACTGATGGCCCCTGGCCAAATGGACTACCATGCTGCAGAGCACTTTCAGATTTCTTTATTCCCAGTGTGAGCAGTTCTGCTTCCCCTCCTGTGCATGCCACTGACCTCGGTCATGGTCCTCAGGTGGCTCTCCAGGTCTTGGATCATCTTCTTTTCTTCCTCCATGGATTGCTTGCACTTGTCCTTCTCCTTGGCGACGGCGCTCTCCAAAATCTGACAATTGACAGCCCAGAGGTTCAGTACAGAATAAAATCACCCTGTTAGGCAGAAGACCTCGACTCCAATGAGGAAAGCAACTAGGAGGGTCCCTTCTCTGGAGCAGGGGCACATTATGGGACAACACCTTGGCAGGACACGAGGTGGCTTGGTAAGGGAGGGGATGAGAACACCTGGCGAAAGGTGCAGCAGAGAGACCGAGGAGGAGCCACTTAGCTGTTCCTCACCCGCGTCCTGAGAGAACTTGATGCCAGAAAACAACCATTCCCGAAGCAACAGACACAGAAGCACATTAGAACCTGTCTTACAAGACCACCACGATATGCTGTCCCCATCACGACACACAGGCACAGCAAAACACCAATTCACACCTTTACTAACACTGTGTCCTGCACCAGCACCACTGGCTCGATGACCTGGGCTTCCCCAGGACTGAGGGTGACCTAGCGAAAACCTGCCAGGCAGCTGCCCCCCCCACCCCACAGGGGATATACCTTTCCAGCCAAAACAGACCTAAAAGGAGTTCAGCACGGGGAAGGGCGGGAGTAAAAGGCTTACAAGGAAGCGTACCTGCACTTGCGTTCCATTTCCTACAGGCAATGCCACATCTTACAAAGCTCATGTATTGGGAGGATGCTCCTTGCTTTCCACTTTCTCCCAGCAGTGAATCCTGCCAGTACCCAGATGCTTTCCACTTCCACCGTGGATACTTTGGGGAGTTAAAATCACCCACATCGATATAGGAGGATATCCAATATATCAGGCTCTTGGGACTGCACCTAGACAGTTTGGGGCTAGAGACTTCTCACTAGGCAACACTATGACAGACACCTTTTTTTCCTGCATAACAGTAATTTTCTTAAAAAACAACCATGCCATCATAGAATAGAATCATAGAATCATTAAGGTTGGGAAAGACCTCCAGGCTCATCAAGTCCAACAGTCAACCCAACACCCCCAGGCCTCCTAAGCCATGCCCTGATGTGCCACATCTGCACGTTTTTCTGAACACCGCCAGGGAGGTGCTCAAACCTCATACCTCTTTGTTCTCCTTGTCCTTTTCCAATATCATTTGCTTGATTTTTATCTGTAGGTCTTGCTCATGTTTCGCTTCCAGCTCCTTCACGTGCTCCTGCAGCAAAGCTGCCTGCGACTCCTGGACCCTCCCTAATTGGGCCTACGGGAAAAACAGCAGATACTGAGGTGTCAAAGGAATCGCGTTAGCAGCAGGGCAAGAATAAGCATCCTGTGTACAGTCACTAACAAACATTTCAAAAAAAGAGATACACCTGCCATCCCTGCTGCATTAGGGATACAGAGACCAACACGCTCACAGTGGGCTTCGTCTTCGCCCCTCCCCTGCATTTACTGCTGACCCAGGCACCTCTGCTACTGTTCATTCCCAATTTGGGTCCCACACCAGCTCGCTTAGGACTACCATTGTGTTTACCAACAGAGAAAGACCCCCAGCCACCTCGGTTTTCTTACATATGGAATTCTGTACCTGTAACATCTGGTTCCTCTGCGCAGTTTCCTGACTGATTTCCAACAACCTCCCAAAAGCAGCCATCAGCCCTGCAAAAGCCAACAGAGTCTCGCTGTACGGGGTGCTCGCATGGCCCATGTATAGCACCTGGAGCACCCCTGGAATGCCGCTTGCCTCCTTGCAAAACCCGCTTTGGCTACTGCTGACCTTCAGCCCTGGCCCTCGGCCCCTCGCCTGATGGTTGGGGTCCACATTCCTCCAGAGGCAGCAGGGAGGAGAAGGGATCGCCACTAACTTCCCACACAGCCACCCCGCTGCTGGTTGGGATACCCAGAAAACGCACTCGACTTGGGCTTCCCTCCCAGGCTGGGGTGATGGATGCACTGGTGGCTATGGGGGAAGGAGAGACCCGTGGGCAACGGTGCTGCTTTGCACCCGGAGACCCTCACTAGCCTGGGGACCCTCACTAGCCTCTGGCTATGGGATTCATGCTCAGAGATCTCCTCAGAAAGGCTCCTTGGGGGCAGCCAAGGGTCTTCCCTTCCCACTTTTTGGCACATTCCCACTGCTGAGAGACGGCTGCCATTGCCGAGACATGGCTGGAAGGGAGCTTGACCGTGCACACAGCCCAGCTGCCTGTTCCCAACCAGGAGACTATGTTTTCCTTGTCACACACTGTCACCCATTTTGTTGCATCACCCAGTCTTTAAGCCTGACACTTCTGCAAGAGCCAAGGATGGTTCGTTGCTGCACGATGCTCCTGGTACTATAATTACCACTCTGCTAACCACAGCTCCTCCTGCACCCTCACCGACACCGCTCCGCTCCACCCCGCTGCCGCCCAGCACACGGCACGTCCTGCACCGCTGTGCAGTGCTCGCCGCCGCTGCGAGAGCGATGCTTCCCCTCCCACGCTGCTGTCAGAGCCATTACTCCTCTGCAGTGACACTCCGCAACACATGATGCTTTGACACAGACCTACGCTTTGCTTTCCACGCACTCTTCGCCTAGACTTGTTTTCGGCAGACTCCACGCAGCAATTGCTCTGCCGCTCCACAACAGAGGGAAGACAAAGTAATTTGCAACCTCAGGTCAAGGGGCTCAGCTCTCAGCCCGCGCCATGGCCACGATCGCAGCCAAGGAGTGTTTCCTATATGCCACCGAGGCAAAACCCACTTGGACTGATTGACCACGACGTCAGTAGATCAGGGCCAGGATGCGCGGACAGCACATCCCAGAGACAAACCTGCCAGAGTCCCGCGGTGGCACTGGCTGCACGGGGTGACCGCTGCTGCAGAGGCAGGGAATAAGAGCAGGCAGGCTGCCTGAGCAGGTTTGTTAGTTGGCCAAACCGCCTGAAATTGGCACCAATGTGAGGGACTGGCATCCACAAGTGGTGGCTCACGCTGGACTTTCTCCTCTACGGCTGCCTAGCTAGGACAACCCACCCGGAGCAGGTTTGTCCCCAGGGACACCCAGCGGGACACGGACCTTTGCCGGAGGCGCCCAGGTCCATCCCCGCGCTGGCCAGTAGCCGCTCCGTGCCCTCCAGCCAGGACAGGGGGACACGTGCCATCTCCACCACCGCCGCCCCGATGGCCGAGACGGAGGGGTCCAGGCATGCCGCCTCCAGCCTCCCCAGCTCCCCTCGCAGGCTGTCGCTGCTGCAGGAGCTCCTCAGGCAAGTCTGGAAAAAACACAGCCAGTGACCAAGCTAGCCTCCACAGTTAGTGGGCTTCTGGGACTTGGCAAATAACACATCATCTCTGAAAGAGTCCTCTGTACAACCACGTGAATGCTTTGGTACGACTCTGCTTCATGGGACGACATCTTTGGTGGGACCAGCTCCTGGCAGGCCCAGGGGAAGACACGCTTCTGTGACACCTCCTATTTCTTTCCAACCAACCCTTCTGGGGGCTATGCTCACCCCTCGCCAAGCTGGAGAGCTGGGTGCTGGCTAGCGCTGATGCACAAGCATCTTTTTTCCTCTGACCTCTCCTATGGCCAAACAAATGCCCTGGTGCACTTCATCTCCTGGCTGACAGTTGGTCATCAGTATTTAAAGGACTGACCTGGAGCTCCCACAGGGATTTCATGAACGCCTCAACTTTTGCAGATGCCTCCTTTTCCTTCGAGAGCTTGGAGCTTAATTCCTCCTGCAGACACTTCTCTCGAGAGAGACTTTGTTGGTTCTCGTTGGCAATCTCCCTGACCTTCTCTATCACCTGGCAAAAGCATGTGAAGGAAGAGGAGAATAAAGCGTTATATTAAGACCCTTTTTCAGCTAAGGGACCATCAGTTGTCTCGGCGAGCAAAGACTGACACTTGCTGCAAACTGGTAGCCCTGTCAGACTCCTGGGCTTCTCCCTGTTGCAGCCCACTGACTCCATGCAAGCTTTTGGGAACAAAAAGGATCACATCTCCTTCACATCACAGAGCAGCCTCCTCACCCTGGGATAGCTGCAGCATGACCTATGATCTGGAGAAGCTTGGAGGCTACCAGCACTACTGGTACGGAGCAGGTACCGTGGCCATCTCAAGCCATGCTGGGCTTTGGCAGCACCGAGCACCTCCCTGCACCGGTATCCAAACTCACCTGCTGCTCCGTTAGAGCTTTCCCTGCAACACCTGCTGCTGCTGGAGAACAGACTCCCATCACTTGGGTTTTGAAGGACTCCAGCTACAGCAGAGATGGACACAGGAAAACAAAAATCACAGAGAATCAGTATCAGCTCTGCTGGTCTGCTCCACCCAGCCCTGCACACATCAATGTGAAGGGCATCCAGGCGCCTCCCATCTCCGACACCGAGGCCCTGTGCATGCTCCTGCCCTCCTCTCAGGGCACCACTTTACCTCACGCACCTTTTTCACCATGCAACTTTGCAAGGATTCCCTGACACCCCTTCCTTTGACCCTGCCGGGTTGCGCCCCGCCGGCAGCGAGGCACTGCGATTAATCGTTCGTTTGCCGATGAGGTGCACGGTGTGATCACAGGTACCACATGCAGGGGAGGCTGTGAGCTCCCTGCCACCAAGGACAACGTGACTTCTGAACATCTCCTGCTGCCCTGCTACTGCTGCGGGAGCGTGACAGTGGCGTGGGGGGCTGGCATGCATTGCAAAGGACAGACTGCCCGAGCCAGGCAGTCACTCCATCCCACGCTCCAGCGGGGATTTCTGATGGCTGACTCCTATTTCCTCCTGCAGAACAGTCGGAGCAGGCTGGGGACAGCTGGGGATGCTGCCCCCAGCCTCTGTGCAGGAGATGACAACCATTGCCACCCAGTTAGAGCTTTATGCTTCTGTATCACAGCTGGTGCCTGATCTTCCTGGGGCTTCCACGAACGCCTGTCCCGGTGCTAACCTACGTGGCAGACCCAAAAGTCTCCATCTGCCCTTAAAAGCTGGGAGTTGCCCTTTGGAGCTCCGCTCTGCACAAAACCCGGGGTTATTTTCCAAACACACGATCAAACTTCTCACAGCTTTTTCTGCCTCATTGACTGGGGTTCCTAAAAAATTCACACTAGCAAAACTCTGCATTGCAGTTTATTGGGGTGGGGGTGGGGGCACAGCCTTCTCACGTGAAGCACGGCTTTATCCTGGTGATCTAGCATGATGTTATTCTGCACAGGGCTCTGTCTGCCCGGAGCAGCTTTACCTAGGCCCAGAGGAGGGTTTGCATGGGTCCTGGACAGCATAACTACAATTACAGAGAGCATAGTGCATTTCTGTATCCTATTAAAGTTGCTGCACCTTCTATGATGCCTACACAAATCCTGTGGCTAAGCCTATTATACTGCACCTGATGACAAGTTAAGCCCCGCGCCAGGGTTTGGTGCTCAGGACTCTGCATTTCCTTTCCCGTGCTCAAGCACAATGTCCTTCCCCGTGGGAAAACCCGTACTTTTGCTGCCTACGGCCCGGACCGCAGGATGCTCCCATCCCTGCCTCCTCCCTACCTGCTCCTTGGCCCTCCCCGTGTCGGCCCTCAGCAGGCGCTCCCTGCGCCCCATCTCCTGCAGCTGCAGCCCTTGCCTGGCACAGGCTTCCTTCAGCTCCTCCTCAGCCTGCAACCACGAGAGCATTTGCATATCAAAGCAATACCAGAAACTCATGCCATAAGCACTTTTACCCCAACTATCCACTATTCACATCAGATGACTCCAAATATAGCTTTGAACTAGCAGGCAGGCAGCAATCCTTTTGTGGGGGGGTGAGTTTGCAGCATCGGACACTTAATGCTGCTTTTGGCCAGGGTTTGGTCCCTGGGCCATCACCCATCCTCAACTTTCGCACAGGGGAGCCTCTGCTGCACCAGTTACCTTCTTCCCTCAGGGTCCTTGGAGGAGCTCAGCACATTTGGACCCTCTGCCTGTACAGCCTGCATGCCTGGGGCTTGCTGGCCCTCATCCCACGCGGCTGCCACCCATGCCAAGCAGCTGAGGTACCTGCCGTGCCCATCCCTCCCCGCCCTCCACCACATACCCCAGAGCCGGACGGTTACCTTGGCTTTCTCAGCCAGCTGGTTTTGGATGCTCTCCTGCTCGGCACAATACTTCTGGACTTCTCCCTGCAGCCCCTCCAGGTCGCGTTCCAGCTCCCCGATGCGCTGCAAGAGTCCCGGGGCAGCGCAGGCTCTCACCAGAGGAGCTGGGCATTGCCTCTCGGGAGGATTTTAACCAATAAGCAATACATTTTCCCCATCTATCCCATTTCATTTACTCTGGAATTCTCTTCTGACCTGTATTTACTGCACTTAGATCGGCGTTTGAGTGGAATGTCAATCTTATTACTGACATCATTCTCCTGCATTATAATGCGGTCTTACAATTTTTACAGGAGTTTACATTCTCCGGTTCACTATGCACATTAGGTGCCTCCTATTACAGGAACTGGATCCAAAACAACTCCCTTAGAATGCCCGGTTAATTATTCTCTCAAGGATGCATTCCTGCAGTCGCTGCCCTCCCGCGTGCACCCTCACCCCAAATGACTCGCGACTCACGTTTCGGCACGCAATCACTTCTTGGTCTCCAAGTTCACGCTTCATTTCCTCTTTAATTCTGGAGCACTGGAATGAATGGCAACCGAGGAAGAAAAAAAAAAAAAGAAATCATCGGGGCAGGCAGATAGCGTCCCTTCTGCAGCAAATGTCAACACGTGCCTCAGTGCTACAGCCCAGCTCAGCGCTCAGGTACCTAACGGGTGGCGGAGTGCCCAGGATGGGGCCCTCAGGCACAGAAAGCACCAGCGAATCCGCACCTGGGAATGCCTGGGTTAAAGCATTGCCTGGCTGAGAGAAGGACAAACATCTGCAGGGAGTACCCGACAGAGAGAAATTCCTCTGGCCTTAGAAATAGTGTAATAGGGACGGGGGGCAAGGGCCAAAGAAAACAAATGCTTAAAACCATCCGTGGTAACCCGGCCAGGATGGCAACAGACGTTTCCAGACTATTCATCACTGTATCAGACTGTGCCTTTCAGCTGCGCCTTTCAGGTGCTTCAGAGACTGACCCTGTTGTGCCTGGCCCAAGTGCACCAGCTCCCGCCCTCCTCCTGGTCTTCCCGCACCCACGGAGCAAGGAAAACCATGGAGGGATGCTCTGGGATGTGCTGTCTGCCTTGAGGCGAGCACTGTGGGCCACCAAGTGGCACCAGGCATGCAGCAGTATGCTTCCCCGGGACGCCTGGTCCCCCTCCCACACAGAAGGGACCCCCTCCTATCCCCTTTCCAACCGTTAAATGGCTGATCCTCATCCTTCATCTCCAGAGAGCTGCTGGGGGAGGATGCTCAGCCAGGTACGGGCTGGCAGGTACGGTGACCCCCGCCTGCACCCCAGGGGCCTCATGTACCTTCCATTACTTAAAATTCACAGCAAATCTCTCGAATCTCCCGGTACAGTGCCTAGTTAGCCAGCCAAAACACAGCGCCTGTGCTGCGCTTATTGTGCAGCCGATGGCAGCTCTGCCAGTTGGGGAGGGAGCTGCAAATACAGAGAAACAACCTGCTGCACAGGCCACTTTCTTTAAGGGAAAACCCAGGCCTGGCTGCAGGGAGCCACATGAAGACAGGGTTTCCATGGCTCCTCGGGAGGATCTTGGCACGAGTGCTTGGTGCGTACAAACAGCTACTGTGCTCACTGAAATCCAGGGCACACAGCACCCGCATGCAGAGCAAGGAGGGGGATTCAGCCGCGGAAGGCGCTGCCGCTCCGTGGGCATTGCGCAGCACCTGGACAAAACCGCAGCCCCATCGCCGCTACGTCCCAGCGGTACAGCTCCGCGACGTGTATCTGCACGCAGCCAGGACCCTCAGCGTACCACTGCCCCGATAAACAGCCGCACAAATACAGCTGCTACGCTTCTTACCAGAGAGAAGCATGGCCCTCCTCCTGCTAGTTTCCCATGTTACCCCATATGTGAGACTGTAAATTACCGAGCCCCTCATTAGGGATGTTAACCTTGGCAGAAACGACTGCTAACTGATTGTCCTTTTCTCTGTTTTCCTTCTTCATTTTTTCAACCTCTTGCTTGAGTTGTTGGGTTTTCTGCTCCTTCCCGGCAATCTCTCTTTGCAGGCTGGTCACTAGACCTGAGAGAAACACCTCCGCTGAGAGGCTGCCCAAGCGTGTCCCTGCAAAAGCCCTCTAGCCGCTGAGCGGCCATCGTCCCTCTTTGACACCCATCGGACGGGGGTTCAGCTTTTGACACGCTGTGCTGGACATTGCTCTGTGCCAACACCACTAACGAGCTCCTCGGGGCCTCGCAGCACATGCTCCCTGGAGGATGAGCAGCTCCGACCCATCTGTTTTGCTGCCTTACTATGTCAGATCCGCAGCTCTGATGCCTCCTCCCTGCCAAACACTGCTACTGCTCCCTTATCTCGGGCAACGAAATCAAGCAGAACGGTTTTGCTAATCTGAATGCATTACGAAAGCCAATATTTTGTGCCCACACTACATTCCGTGTGCCTGATAAAGGCAGAGATAAAGGCCACTGGGGACAAGGCTTGCGGTCCGAGGTGGCCTTTGCAGCCAGGTGCAGCCCTGCAGCCGCGTGGGTGGGCAGGTGTCCCCCACGGGGTGCACGGCAGCCCATTAAACAGCACCGCTTTCGAGCAGCTCAGATCCTGCTCTGCCATCAGTGCTTGAGGTTTTTTTTTTTTTCCTAACAAAGTTCTTGGTCCCATCGCTCCCTGCCTTCAGTCCCCACGTTGTCCCTTGCTCCAGAGACACTTGTCACGTCAGACACTACCTGCAACTCCCGGAGAGCTTCAGGACACTGAATCAGAGATCGGACGACTTCTAGGAGCTGCTACAATACCTTTGTTGCCTGGACAGCTTTGCCAATGCTCACTCAGCATCAGGAGCCAGTCCCAAACCGCTTCATGCCCCTACACAGAGCTCCAGGGTTACGATACCTGCAGCCAAAGCGTGGTCCCTCTTCAACTTCTCGCTTTCTTTTCGCAGCCTTCCAATCTCCAGGTCCCTTTCATAGAGGGAATGGCTGAAAATCTGGCTCGAGCCTTTCTGCAGGTTGCTGATCTGCAAAACAGATTCACCCATGTTCCTCAATGGATCACTTATTAACTCCATCATAGCCGCCTTCAGAGAGGGAGATCTGGTGCTTCCAGGTCACACTCTGAGGGGTTACTCTTCAGCATCTTTGACTACCTCTCAGCAGTCATTGCTTTGGACAGAATGACCTTAAAAACATTTTAGCCATTCACATTCAAATTCTATTACAAAAAGCAGAAAGAAGCACTGTCTCCCGCAGCCTGCCATGCCAGGAATCCGTGGCTGGGCCTGGGTGACACTGCCAACACGGCAGCGGGCAGAAATGCCTGCAGATTTATCGCCTTCTCAGGGCATACACACTGAGTACCACAAACGCAGCTCTGGAGCCGCTAATACCTGACTGTTGCATTCCTGCTGCAAAGACAGTTTTTACAGTCCCTGCTTCCCGGGAGCAGGGAAGAGTCTGTGCTATCCACTTCGGGGTATCGTTGCTGCACAGAGAGCACAAATACGCTTCCCACCGCTCAGATGACTGCTTTCATGAAGCAATTACTGGACGGTACAGAATAGCGAATCCATAGGTGGAAGAGGCTTTTGTCAGAGGAAGGAGAGTCGCTGGGGAGACAGGCACCGCGCATCGTGTCCTCTCAGTAACAGCAGTGATGCTGACAGCACCCCGAAATTACATCGCCTTTTCTCCGCCAGGAACCCGCTTATCAAAAGCTCCTTTTCAAGACAGACCATCAGGATGAGCACAAAGCATTTCACAGCCTCCTTCAGACCCAGTATGATACGGGGGGGCAGGATGCAGCCGGATGGGCTGGCGAAGATGCCCGGCTGCTGAGCTGCGTGCCTCACATCGGACCGACACCTTGGATCGACCCTTCTCCCACGCTGGAGATACTCAGGAGAACTTCGCCACTGTTTCTCCAGGACATTTTCTGAGGTCTCATAAAATGTGGGTGCGTGCTATTAACATATCGCTGGGCACAACAGCTATAAGTCCTCCCTCCCCTACCCAGCCGCCTGTTTCACCAGGACGCCAAGGGCTGTGCTGCCTTCGGGACGTGTGTTCCCCCTGCAAACGCAACTGCCCGGTCCCTTCCTGGGGCAAGAGGGGTGAGGGGGAAGCAAAGGGTCCAGCTGCCTGGCCTGAAGTGGTTGTGTGTGCTTTCCCCCACCAAAGGCTGCTTAGGCTTCTGTTTCCCTCCCCACTGCTGCATTATAGCTCCCACCACATACAAGGAATATTTATTTACTGTCTTCCTTAAGGGAAGCTTGCACAGAAAACAAGCAAATGCACAAAACAACACAACTGGAAGGAAAAAAACCCCAACTTCCCTCCTTTCCCTTGGTTTCAGACACGCAACCTGCTTCTCCTAACAGCTGGGTGTTGAACTAAAAGTACACCTCTATTGGAGAGGTATTTTCCCTGCTCGGTGCCCACTGAAGCATTCAGTACCTGTTCCCTCAAGGCTTTGATCTCCTCCGTTTTGGCTCCCAGCTCCTGGTCGAAGGTGAGCAGCTTCTGGGTCAGCTCTACCTCGTTCCTCGCCGCCGCCTGAGCCAGGGCCTTTGCCATCGCAGCAATCTCATCCTGCAGATCTCTTATCACTGCGTCTTTCTGCTTCGATTCTCTTTCCAAACCAGAAAGGCGACCGATTTCCTTCTCCAGTTGCAGAAGCTTTTCACCCTGCGGGCAGATTGTAGGTGCCATCTGTCACACTCTGGCTACGGAGACGCCGGGCTGCCTGCTCCAGGGGGTACCGACTCACAGCCGGTGACTGCATGGACCTGCTCGCCCTTGCTTCCCGCGTCCACCATGCCCGTGTCCTCCATCCGCCCAGCGCTCCCCATTGGTGACAGTCCCTGCACCCTGCTGGGGCTCGCGGTCAGACACACCACCATTCCGCAGGGTTTGCCTGCTCCGCCAAAGACCAGGACAGGGGTGGCATCCCTCACACCTTCCCCAGCATCACCTTCTCCTGTGGGAGGAAATCTGCGTCGTGAGTCCCCAGGGCAGGGGCTTCTCCAACACCGCTTGCACCATCGCCCGAGACGCTCGTTGAGACTGGAGGAAAGCAAACACCACAGCAGCAAACATCAGCGTGAGACCTGGTTGCAGGCAGCAGTAACGCTTCTTGCAGCATCCCTCTTACTTGTCTCACAACTACTCTAAGGCAGTGGCTACTTTACAGTCCACGAGCTCGCTTCACAACCAGAAGAGAAACCAACTATTTGGCAATAAAAAAAACCCACCAGTGCAAAAAGTCCGCACAACAGCGATAAACAATACACCTCTGGGAACCATAAAAGCCTCAAGGGCAGCAGAGACACAGCAGACAAAGGCTCCTCTGATTTTTCAGCATTGCTGAGCCCCACAGAAAGAAGCTATGCTCTTAAGCATGTGTGCGAATAGCTATGCTCACTGCAATTAGCACATGCAGATCCTCTTGGCTCTGCTTCCCCAAAATCAGATGAGTATGTGCTAACTTGGACCACATGCTTCCCTCCCTGTACCTTCACTGCAATTCCAATTTTTGCCTGTGCACGCGTCTTTCAGCGATGCTGCTGGGGCTGCACGGTACTGCCTCTGCTCTGGAGCACCAGCTGTACTTTGGCACTGCACTATTGACTTTGCATTGCTTATGACTGCTCAGACAACCCAACGGGCCACACAAGCTATGCTCATGGCAAAAGCCTTGTGCTCCAGCTGTACTATTCCCCCAAAGCCTTGCCTCTGCTCCACCGCTAGGGACATACTTTTTTTTCAGAAGTGTATCTGCTACGAACCTTGTTTAAAGTTGCTGCACTCGAGGCAGCCAGTAACCGCACTTCAAAGGAGGAAGAAACTCCACTTCAAACAGGAGATGGGAATAAGTGCATGAGTCACCAGTGCAGATAAACTTAGTCATCACCCTTCCCAATCACACACAAGGAAAAAAGAAGAGGAAATGTCACTCTCGGCTATGAGGGCAATGGCATTCCCCTTCGGACGTCACCGCTCATTTCTTAACTGACCACACGCCATCAAGGACCACATACGGTCTCCGATTAACTCCACTGGACAAGGACCCACAGCCAATTGCTGCCGACGCTCGTCACTTCTCAAAACCGCCTCTGCTTGGATCAACTCCGCTCAACGCTAAGTTGCTCAGAGAGGACCCCAGGCTACAAACCACCAGGTTTGGCATCGGGGAGTACCTGGCCTCACCGCAGAGGCCCTACTGAAAGCACCTGGCGGGACGGTGGTGGCCACGCTCCTAGCCCAGGTGCTCATGGGTCGCTTCCGCAGCGGCGGATGGGGCACGTGGCCGGCTGCTCCGCGAGCCCAGCTGCCGGGAGATCCGGGGGGATGCTGCCACTGCAGCAACGGCAGGTGGGGAGGAGATGCAGGAGTTGAAGGTTTGGGCTCTGCAACCAACTGGAGCTGCCCGGTCCATGCTGTGCGACGTTTCACAGGGGGATAGGACATCTGTGGTGGAAAAGACCACGGTATCAGCAAGATTTTAGGAAGGTATTTAGCCCTCGATGCACGTGTGTTATGTCGTACAAAACCCAGGCACAGACCTGAGTGGAAGCAGAATTTTAGTCCTTTCCTATTTCCATTGCCCAAGTACCAGACTTAAATTAGGAATTCAAAAGAGTTTGCTGAAACCAAAGGATATTATTGGGGTTTGCTGCTTTTTTGAGCTCTTCCCTCTCTCTCTAGATTTAACTACCCTCATTCTGCATGTCATTTGCAAAATCTGGAAGCCCTCGTTTCTCACCTCTCCTGGCTCACACGCAAGCTGTCCTACCCAGACATTTCTCCCATTCACCATGCTGAACCAAAGCCTCTCATCACGGCACCCCTGGCTTGCCATCACATTTGTCAGAGCTTACGCTGGGCCTGCCAGGCATGTAGTTAGGACACTATTCTCCTTACGAGCAGAGCGTTCCACTACAGGAGGGACAAGCCAGCATTAAGGTCCTGCACGTCGGCTTACGTAGCCCTCAGTTACAAGGGCTGAACTAAACTGAACTAAGCATCTGCCAGCATGGCCACGGACCCGGCCTGGATGCAGACCTCCAACACCCGGCTGTTGTCCTGGCATCTTACTGAAAGAGAGCCAAAGACCCCCGCGCACGTTCCCCGCTACTCCAGCACCTGGCCTTCTCCCAGAGCACATCTAAGCCCCCTCGCTTTTGCTCATGGCGCTACCCTGGGCGCTTGCTCACGGCTGGAGACCACCGTGGCATTACGCTGGCCCTTTCTGGGCGCTTGTCCTCTGCTCTGAGGCACTGCAGGGATGCGACTCCTAGCTGGGTGTTGCTCCTTTTTACGTGTTCCTCTGATATTACTATAAATGAGAGAGATCTCCCTGTCTTAGACACCACGAGCACTTCACAGGGTGCAACGCGGAGGTGATGTACTCTCTGCAGTCAGCAGGGCCAGCCTTCAAAGCTGTTCCACCAAAGGAGGATCACCGAGCCCGCAGCGACGAAGGGGCACCCACAGGGCTTCCTCTGCGTCGCGGTGCAAACCTGCTTTCTGGGCGCATCCCACACAGATACTTCTGGCCATTAAAATGCTGCCGGTTCCAACAACACCACGTTTACCTAACCAGCACCAGCACCCCAGCTGCTCTGGCCTCATCATGCATCTGGGCATTTGTTTTAATTTCTCCAAGATTTTCTGGACAACTTTGGATTCAGCAGGTCAGCTTGCTACACCAGGAGTTCTTGCCGAGACCTCCAAATCTGGCATCTGGAGGCACAAACTGGTTGACCCCAATTAAGTTTTATTCGTACCTGGACACTTCTAGGAGACCAGGCTCTGTGACTCCCACTGCTGGGCATGCTACACACAGGTTTTTGGGACTCTGTCTCAGTATTGATTTTCTTGGATTCCTAAACAGCCAAAATAATAGAAATAATACTAGAACTTACCAATCCTTAATTGTGTAATAACCCAAAAGCTCAATGGCCTCCCACAGACATCCCTAAACAGCTCTCTTCCCGGAGACAGGAGAATGCCACTACGTTCAACCACATTCGTTCCAAGTTTACAGTTGCTTTAGATTTCTCTTGCACCCCAGACTTGGCTGCGATGCCCTGGCCGGGCTGCGCAGAGCACCGCGGTATCGCCAGCTGCGCACGCTGCTGCCCAGCAAAGCACCTTTCGCTTTGCTCTAGGTGTGATCCAAAACCCAACTCGGCTGTTAGTAAGTAGTGTTTGAGGAAACGTAAAATGCAAATAGAGGAAAAGGACATTTTCCAGACTTACCTTTGTTCATGTCCAACTTGCTGTTGGGAAACCTGTCCTGTGCTTTTCCTTCTCCCTAATGAACTGCCCAAGTTTTCTTCAGCAGAGGGAGCTCAAGCTTTTCATTCCCCTCACCCTGCCTTTCCCAAGGATCCTCCAGATGAGCCTGGGAGCCCACTCCTGCTCCCGGGGCCTTCCCTGGGCAGCAGCACCCACCCTCCCCTGGGCACCCTCCTCCTCCCTTACCTGGGTAGCCCCATCCACCACCAGCTCGAAGGATGCTCCCCCTGCACCAAAGCGCAGGATATCCCCCGGACTCACTCCAACGGCCGCGTTTTGGACCTGGCAGCCATTGACGAAGGTGCCGTGGGGGGAGTTGAAGTCCTGAAGGACAAAGCCGTTGTCTGAGGCGACGAATTCGAGGGCTGCGTGATGATCTGCTACACCTGCGGACTGGCACGGGCAATCAACAGGCAAGCAGGGAAACCTACCGGAAAGCAGCTCGGGTTTTGTTACTGATTTGCCAAGCCCCCCCCTCCCCTTGATGTACGTCTCCGCATAAGCAAGCTGGTAGCCCCTACGCTTTGCACGGCGGACCCCAGTGCAGCCTAGTCCATCCAAACCACCGTCCATTTTACAACGGTCAGCTTCTCTGCCCCTACCTGCAGGACGATGTCGGACCCTTCGTGCCTGCCTATCGTCGTTGTGTGCGGTTTCAGCTGAAAACATCCCTCTGAACTCTTCAGAAAGGCTCGCATCATCCGGCCCCTTCACCTGCAAGGCTTGCGTTAAAAAACCCGACACCTATTCATTTAATAGTCCCCTGTCCAACACCCGCAACCGAGCCAAGAAGGTCTCGACAAACTCGTCCAGTAGAAATTGTACAAAATCAACCCAAAAGCGACTCAGCCCTGGCCGGCAGCGTGGCTGCAGCCTCGCAGTAGCCTTGGAAACCCTGGCCGCGCCGGAGCCTGCTGCTGCCCTCCTGGGTGCGTTTTTCTCTTTGTTTTGTTTTTTTTTTTTTTTCCTTCTCATTTTTCCAAGCAACTGGCCCGGCAGCACAACACAGCCCCGTGCCGGCCGCAGCTTTCCTTACCAGTGGGTGACACACAGGAACATTTCCCCACGTATCAAAAGACTCACAGTGGGGCGTGCAAGCTGCTGGCGAACATTTTTTTTTTATTACTTATTTTTTAGTTAATACCGTGCATGCATGCACAAACTGGTCTTGCAACCTCAGGCAAGTGGATAAGCGTTGCTGCCTGGTGATGGGGATGCTGTCACCCATCAGCACACTTCTCCGTCAACATGCCTTTGGTCCAAGCTGCCACACACCCTTTTTTAGCAGGAAAAGGAAAAAATAACACACCCTCCACCACCACACCCCCCCGCCAGCCTCCAGTTTGGCCTCGGCGACACTTGAGCCTCTTTCCCCCCCCCACCCAAGCACCCGACCCTGATCTCCTGCCCTGCTGCCATCCAAACCCGTCTCCCCTTCGCTGCCGGCAAACGGCACCCCAACTGACAGCCCCTAATGAGCGCAGGCTCCCGCCATCGCACTCTGCTCATTCCCATGCCTCTCCTGCATTGCTTCCCGAATTCTGCTCGCACATCTTCCAAGCGCGACTGTGGGGCGCTTCACTGGTTGGAGGTGGGTGCGTTGCTGAGCTGCGTGCAGCCCGAGCACCCGTGTCTGCCCCGTGGGTTTTGAGAAGGAGGGAAGCACAGCAGCCCTATGTTGCCCCAAACCACAGCATTTTCCTCAACCCCAGAGTCGTGCCGTACACAACACAAGTATATATCTGTTGAAAAGTGACCCAGGCTTGCTGGAAATTAGCCTAAACCTTGCGTTTTTGTTAATGGCAAACTCTACGATTGATTTTTGGTCCAGTCCTGTTCCCACGGGTGAGAAATTCTCACATCATCCGACCCAAGCACTCAGGAAGCGGAGCACAAATTCACCCTTTGGCCAAACTTGCAGGCACACGGACAGCAGGAGCGGGCATCGTGCTGCGAGAGCGGCTATCGCCCCACTGGGCTGCAAGTCAACAGCAAATCAGTTCAGATGCACGAACACAAAACCACGTGCCCCCCCCAGCCCCAAAATAAATTGCTCATCTACAAATAAACTGCAAACAAAGGTTTCCTGCTGTTCCCAGGGCTGCTCTGATGCTTGGCAGGACCTGAATGCCAACCCCGGACAAAGGGGCTGCTCTGCCGACCAGGGGCACGGTCAGCTGCACCGTGGCCGTTCGGCACCGCCGGCTCGCCGGACACCACCGGCACCTGCAAACAAACCTGCAAACAAAAAAAAACTCCTGCAGGAGAACAGCTAGCAAGTCCTGCCAGATTTTATCATGCTTAATTCCGGGGCAGAAGCAGCAGATTTTGCAGAGGAGCACCCGTCTGGGGACCCAAGA
Source organism: Phalacrocorax aristotelis (assembly GCF_949628215.1). Taxonomy (NCBI): domain Eukaryota; kingdom Metazoa; phylum Chordata; class Aves; order Suliformes; family Phalacrocoracidae; genus Phalacrocorax; species Phalacrocorax aristotelis. The sequence goes on from NC_134294.1 coordinate 2,686,343, forward strand.
GCAGCACTGCAGCTCGTCCCCCAGCGCTGGCCCCCGCTGCCAGCGTTTTCATCCCTTCCTTTCTTTGCAAGGGCTCTGCACTAAACTCAGCAGCTGAGGTTTTGCAGCCCAAACCCAGCGCTGTAGCGATGGTTTTTAAAATTAACAACCACCAGGCTTCCTCGGTTGTATTCATAACATGTCCGCACATCTTGTGAGTTGCCATTGAGTGTGAGCGACCTTCCAAAGACACCGGGATATATGCGCAGTCTGAAAACCTGCGTGGGGAAACACATCGCGATTGCTCACCTGCCAGCGCGTCTTACCTGGCAAAAACATCTCCATCGCATTTGTCTTCAAGACTAACTGTTCTCTTACGATATATTACAGTGCCACCTCAACTTCACACAGGGGTGAGCCGTCCTAGGAGAGCGATGTCACAGGTTTGGGAGGACTCGCACTTCTCGGCGTCCCACTTCTCCCTGTGCTTGCCACATACCGTCGGAGGGCAAGTATGCAAGTAGCCAGAGATGCTCATTAGCTACTCGGGCATTTTTCACATAATTACTACATTAGTCACAGCCCGTTTCGCTGCAGTCACTGCACTTTATGTCATTTTTTCAGCTCTCTTCCTACATGAGATGTTGGGAAAGATTCGGCTTTCGCCAGTCTGGTTCATTAAACGGGAGTTTCTGGTAAAGAAGATCCATGAAACTTCAACTCCCAGCTGCTCAGACAAGAGGCTTCACTTTATTAACCCAGTTATTTACTTGGATTTTCTAAGACAACTCTTAGGGTTGTGTTTCTTCACCAGGGAGAGAGGACTTCGTGCCTTGCCTCCCACTGCGCGCAGGCTCTTAGGGGCACCCATGCCTGGGAAATGACTTCTAAGGAGCTGCACCACATTTCCAATACATCAACAAGAACCACAGGGGATCCCCTGCCCCAAATCCCTCAAGTGTGGGGTATATTCTTCTATTTTTCCCCCCTCTTCAGTGAGGGAGTCCCTTATTTAATGATGTTATTTCACCCATGTGAGATCATGCCTTGGGGCACTGCAAAGTGAAATTCCTGTGATACAATAGATATTACAAGGTACAATATGAAATAATAACTACCCAAGATAAACTGTTATACGGATTTAGACCAGCATCTCCTCTTTTGTCTTCGTTCTGGTCACCTGCACTCCTCTCGTACCTTATACCAACCATATTGCTAAGTCAACCTCTGTTGAACGGTCCTTACCTACGTCGATACCGGCATCGTTCCAACAAAGCCACACCTGTATCGGCAGCCCAGAGCCAGGTGGGCCACGCTGACGCCTGCTACGAATTCATGGAGGATTCCGCTTTCTAGCCACACCACCAAAATTCAGAGCATTCGAGGGAGCCTGTGGCTGAACAGGCTGATGACTGTTGTCGATAGCTTTGCTGGAACCGGGGAGGCAGCGCGTGGCCGGGACGCCCCTGGAGCAGCACCCACCCCAAAGCAGCCCGCTGCTTTTATACCGCTGCGGCTTGCACACCTTGGGAAGGGCCAGCCGCGCACGAGCACACACACACACACACACACACAATGTACAAAATATTTATTTAGAACAGGTCTGCTTGCACTGCATGCTCGGCAGTCATCTCACCCTGCACACCTCTTGGCGGCGGTGCGCCCAGCTCCCAGCCCCCTGGATTTATCCGCTTGCCCCAAACAGACCGCCCCTTCGCATCGGAGCGCAAAACACACCAGAGGAAGCCACCGAGGCAAGAAATCCATCCTCTCCCCAAGGAGCACAGGGCCTGTTTCATCCCGCTTCCCACCAGCAAGCACAGACCATGGTGGGAGCTGGGTTCTGGGCCACCCTGGGCTACCATCCCAAGCCCAGAAGGGAGCAAAGGAAAGCTGCAGTGCTACCCTGGCAACCTGGTTTCCCGTACTCGGAAAGAAAAGGAAAAAAAAAAAAACCAAAACCCAAAACAAAAAACTAAAACCCAAACCAGGAACGGTTCCCTTTTCCACGTGGAAAAATCCTTGTTCAATATCAGTTTGTTGTCTTGGAAAAGTCTTGCTGGGGGCAAGGGGAGAGGAGATGGGGAGGTACATTGGGTGGTCCTTATGTAAAACACCACAAATTACGTTTTCGGTACTTCCAGCCTCCATTTACTTCAGAGCAGCAGACCTATCGGCAATCAGGTTTCTTTCCCCTTGGTCTTTTGTAAAACCCCATCCCAGGGAAAGCTCGTCCCCTCCCCATGCTGTAGCACCATGCACCCATCGTGTCCTCCACATCACAGTTCCCAGGAAGCCCTGACCGCTTCTGCACCCGCAGACCGAGCCCCTCTTAGTGTGGCTGTTTTGAAAAACAAAAAACAAACAAAAAAAACCACCCCAGCAGCATCACAGATTCCTCTTTTTTAAGGCATTTGCTGGCTCTCTGGCACTTTCTCCTGGATGTCCTCGTACTTGGGCGGAGGGGTCAGCGGCTCTATGGTGATAGGGGTGGTGCTGTTCCCCTGCGGGAGGTTTAGCCTGATGTCCTTCAGGTGCAGCTTCTCCGACTTGATCCTCCGGACCTTCAGCGGCTTCAGGCGCTTGCTCAGGCGCGAGCTGTGCCGGCTGGGCTGCCGCTCCACGCCGGGCTCTGCGCCGGCGGCTGCCGGCGGCTGGGTGCTTTCGTCGAGCCCCGTCAGCGATTCATAGGAGGGCAGGGAGATGCTGACCCTGTTGCTCCTGTCCAAGTCTCTGGGCTCAGAATAGCCCACGTTCATCACCTCCTCATAGCTGGGGACGTAGTACTGGGAAGACACATCTTCGTCCTCTTCTTGACTAGAGGGGGGAAAAAATTAAGGCTAGTGGTAGTGCATCATTTCAGCTTCACTGTGGGTAGAGGATGGAGCAGAGAGAATCAAACCACCACCCTCCTCAAAAGCTTAACAAATTAATGGCCTTCTACATTATATACCAGTTCCTTTTTGTTTGACAGATCACGATCCCACCTATATTCAGACACGTTTTTAGTTCCATGTGACGTACGTCTATCTTTGATCATCACCGTCTTTGCCCACGAAACCTCTTTTTCTATTACACAGCAGTGATTTCTCCCCCCAGCAGAACACTAGTTTCTCTCCTCCCCTCTCAACAATCAGTCAAAATACATTTGAAAGGGGCATCACCCCTCTGTCTTTGCCATTTGGATGCCTTTTGGGTTGGGTTTCTGCCTTGAGTATTTTCTGCAAAGAGATTCAGCTCTGCAGTACATTACCATCTATGCCACAGGTACCTGCACACATATACCTGGCATCGCTTCTGCATTATGAAGTTACCGTTACAATCGAATAGGGAAATACAGTTTTCTGGGTGGGTCTGCACACAGAGTAACTCTCTGCCGTCACCGATGGCAGCTCTCCCCTGCAGCATTCCCTAGGCAGCAGCCAGCAGAGCTATCGTCGTCTCCCGCCGCCTCACACCCCACGTTGTCCCAGCGGCCCCCGCCTCTGGGCACAGCCACAGCCCGCGCCGGGGGCCGCGCCGATACCCCTCACTGCTGAGACGGCCGGGGGCTTCTCCTGCACCCTGTGCTTGCTCAGACCGTGCCTGCTGCAGCAGCAGCCTTTGCTCTGCTCGTTGGAGTTCCCCGAGCAAACAGGAGAGCCCTGCAGACTTTTACTGGGTCCAAACTCCGTTTCCAGCCGCTGCTGCAGCCGCAGCTGAGAGGCTGCCTGGCACCTCCGGCTGCGCCCAGTGAGACAGCACGCCCTACGCCTGCCGCTCCTCTCCCCCCGCAGCCCCTCGCCTGGCCGGCCATGTTACGTTCTCAATGTTAACGTTCTGTGTTAACCATTAACCTTTGCTCCCAGCGTTACCCCCCAGCACGTGGCTCGTGTACTGACAAAGCCAGGAGCGGCACGTCTCGGCGGCGCTGGCTTGGCCGCGGCTCCACCTAGACCCCAGCTTACACACAAACACCACCTCCTCTCACCTACAGCACCACAAATACAGCTGGAGTCATTCCTTCCTGATCTCTAAAGGATATCTGAACCCTAAACCATGAGGCACGTCTGCCTTTATTTTAGCACACGCTGCTAGCAGCCTTACTCTCCTTGCTCCTGACCTCCGTGAGGAAGGATAACAGCTCTTAGTTTCTTTCCTGTGCTCAGCCCCACTCCCTTTCTCCCCCAAAAGGCCCACCTGTCCTCCTGGTGCGAGGGCTCTGCAGATACTTGGTGCTGCACGTGAGCAATATCTTCGCTTTGCCTCTTCTTGTCCCGGATATTCAGGCAGATGGAGAGCAGCAGCAGCAGCACGCCCGCCCCCACCAGCACGTAGGCCACCGAGAAGGTCTTGCTCTTCAAAATGCCTCCGGTGCTGTGGTCGGGCTTGCTGCTGTTCCCGGCGTGGGTGGCGGGTTTGTCGGCGGGGCCGAAGCCGGGGACGAGGTTCCAGACGGCCATAATGATGCCGAGGACGAGCATCCCCAGCCCTATCGCCGTCAGGGCGTAGTGCGAGCCGTTGGCCCGCGACTGGGCCATCGCTCCTGCTGCTGGCCGGCCGGGCTGCCCCCTCCTTACAGCATGGCTCGGGTCGGGGGGGGCGCGGGCCTGCTAGCATGCGTGCGGTCCCCTCCCCGGGCAGGCACTGAGCTCTGGGAAGAGATGGAAAGCGATGATTAGTGCACGGCGGGAGGCAAAAGCCTCGCATCAACCATTTCGGTGGCCACGATAACATTGTTTTATCCCACTAATGCCGCAAAATCTAATTCCACTGTAGCTGCGAGAGCACGTCAGGACATAAACATGGCAGTTGGCGGCGGGATCGTTGCTGGCCATTCTCATCACCACCCTTTTCTACTTTCTTGGCTGTAATATCTGCCGACCTTAGGAAAGAAAAGAATCACTAACATTTGCTAAGGACTTAGATTAACCATCCTTAGAGGCACGATAACTGACCTCTTTACAGCACCAAAAAAAAAAAGCAACCAAAAAAATTCATTGCTTATAGAAACGCTCCCTGCTTTATGGAGCTGTGCTGCCTTAGACAAACAGCTGGTCAATGCAAACTAACCTGAAACCACTCAGAAACAAATCTCTAGTTGTACAACTTCTCTTTTCCCCCCGTTTGAGCTGGAGCAGGGCTGCTCGCGGTGCTGGCTGCCTGCCCTGCAATGCCTCCCTGCCTGGAGAAGAGAAAGCAAAACTGCTGCTCTCCCAGCCAAGCCAACCCCGTGGCTGCTGCCGGCAAGGGCTGCTCCAACAGCGAGCCCTCGGCACGGCCGCTGCCTTGCTTCTGGCCAGTGCTCGCCCACCCCGGAGTAACACACGCTGGCGGCGAGTCCCCTGGCTACATCCCGCTGACTGCAGCGGGCTCGGGGCGCTCCGAGCACTGCCGTTCCCGACCAGCCGGGCCGCGGGCGGGAGCTCCTCTTCCACTGCCCCGACCGAACAGCTGCGTTTTCGGAGTCGCCAGGACCAGATGTGCTCCCTTTCCAAAAACAAACACACGGAACCGCATCTCCTGGCCGCCCGGCCTCCCTGACCTCGGCTTGCAAAGACGGCAGCTGCGAGCGCAACCCCTTCCTGCAAACCATGGGCGAGCGACTCGGATCCCCGCAGCAAAGCTCCCCCATCTCCACCCGCGCGAGCCTTGCAGCAGCCTCCTTTGCAGCCTCCTAGTTTTACACGTGTGCCAAAACCCACGCGCAGCTACGTGAACACGCCAGAGTATTCTCCTCTCCTCCCCAGCCCCAGCTTCTCGACGCTCATTTGTGCTAGAAGTCGCCCTCAGATGTGCTGCTGCTGCGTCCTGTCTCCCTACATGATCTCACCCTTGAGCACGGCCATCCAGTTCGACGGTCCCAAACTTCACATTTGCTTGTTTATCTCGAGTACGAGACTCATTCACAGGGTCAAGGGCCAGAATAAACCATCATTCCCAGAAAACAGACCAGCTCCAGCCACTTGAAGGAAGAAACAACGCACACAAGCCCAGAGAGGAGAAGAGAAAGCAGCAGAGCAACTTCCCCATCGCAGCCCACTCACCATCTCTGCCCCAGCACCGCTTTGGAGGCTCTCCGAGGGATGTCCCAGCCCCATCAGATGCAGCCCTGGCCCTGCATGGGGGTTGTTGCCATTCACATAGATCAGGGCAGGGCAAAGTCTTTGCTCCCGTGGCCTCTCCGGGGTTATTGGGTGTACATGAGCTGCCAAGCCCTGCCCGATGGGAGCTGCTGGCAGGCAGGCAGGCAGGGGCAAGCCTGCTGTGCCCAGCCCCGCTGCCGGAGTCAGCGCTGGGCTGCTGCCGTGCAGCACCGCCTGCCCCTTGGGGAAGGCACCCCCTGCCCCCTTAACCGGCCCCCGGCTTTAACTCGGCCCTAGCAAGCAGCTGCTGAGGATGTGGCAAACACTACGGCCGAAAGGTCCTCACCAACATCCCCAGAGCAATCGCAGCTCAGCGGCCCATCCCACCCGAGCGCTTCTGAACCTGCGACTGCCGGTCCCAAGAGCGGCCTCCGTCCTCCTACATGGAGTCTTTGCCCTCTGCCTGCCTGCGCCCTGCCTGCCCCTGCCAGCGGGGCACTGCGCCTGCTGCGGGGAGCGACGCCCAGGGAGAGCGCTGCCTACGTCCCACGCCTCCCAGACAGCTCCCTCTGCTCCGGTGCTGCGACGCAAACTCACCGTGTGCTCACCGCACTCTGCGGGCTCATGAAATCCTGCACAAGGCAAACTGCATCACACGTCCTTTTCCTTCGTCCACCCTCTGCTGCTTCAGTCCCCACTCCCGGCCACGCTGGTGATGCCCGAGGCTGTGGCGAGAACCACCACGGCTCTGATTAATCAGCACCCCTGCTTCTCATTTTGGGTCTTCCAAACTTGGCCATATGGGCGGCTGCTGGGTTTTTTTCTTTACTTATTTATCCAAATGAGCTCCCATCTCTGTGCTATTTGGCAAGGCATTTCACAAAGAGACATGGGCCAGCCGAGATTTCACTTGCAAACTGCTGTGATGGCTTTGGGGCACAGAAATTGCACTGCACGTGGTGGGCACAGAAAACACGCAGGGCTGGTAACATTTACCCGTGCTATGTAAAACTCCCTGCCTGTTCCCGATCTCTCTGGCCTCCCTTGGGCACCTCACCCCTGGAAGCCGACAGGATTTAAGCTTCTACATCATCTCTGCAGTTGAAAGTTTTACGCAGATCCCTCGCTGTGCTGCCTTGAAGCCCAAGCAAAACAGATTAAAGCAGGAGACTTGATATACAAGTCTGTCTCTCCATTGAATTAGCTCTTCTTTCGGCTTTCCAGAGCACACTCCTATCGCTGCTTTAGCAATAACCCTGGTGCCCTGACGTCAGTGGCCAGAGAAGGGAGCTGCTGCTATCTCTGTCTGGTCCAGCGTTCCCGGCGCTGCCTGGAGCAGCAGGGGCAGCCCCGCTGAGACGGACACCGGTCAGCACGGTGAAAGGGTGCTGCAACTTGAGGGGCCAGGGAAGGCCCAAACCAACCACTGACTCACCCCAAAAATCTTACTGGGGCCAGTACTGCATCTCCAAGGTGGCATCTACTGCGGCCATCCCAAGCAGACCAGGTGGAGCAGCACACGTACCATCCTCCCCGATCCAGCATCGGAGGAATTCCCTGCTCTGTGGCTGCACCAGTTTAATAATCCTTGAAGGATTTTTCCTCCATGATTTCCCCCAATTTCTTTACCAAAACCGCTCCAGAGCACTCCTCTACTGTGCAAAGCCCCCAGCACCCAACCTCTACTCACCATCCTCACACCACGTCAGGCGAGCCCGCAGAGCCGGGGCTCCCGTTGCCAATGTCACCCCTCCATCAGGTGGGCGAGTGGTGGCCGAGCGCTCCACCCCGTCTGCCCCGCGTCCTCTTCCCTCCACCTGCAGCATGGGGTCTCCCCTGCAGCCAGACCCACCTTCGTCCCCATCCCACGCACACCTGCGGCCCTGTGCTGCGCTGGTAATGATTTACACCAGGATCTCCGACTCATTAAACTCCACTGGTGTGGTTGCAAAGCCAGGGGCACCCGTACCTCCTCCGCACTTGGCGGGGCTTCCCACACTTCTCAGCAGCTCCCTGCAGGCTGCCACAGCCAAGGGATGTTTGCGACTTCTCTTGGGACGTTTCCTACTTAATTCGGGACGGGAGGACTCAGGATAAGCCCTTTCTTGAGCACCGCACAGCAGCACGCCTGGATGCACCCCGAAGGCTTTTGGCACAGGTATGCGGGTGGAGCGGCAGCAGGCAGCATCCTCCCCTCTGCGGGAGACACCAGCCCTCCGCAGCAACGGTCCCACCGCAGGGACAGAGACCCCCCAACAGAGCCAGTCCCGACGGGGCTCCACATCTCGGTGCTCCCGGTGGAACGCGAACCCCGTCGGGGTGACTCACGAGGAAGCACGATACCCATCGCTGCCCGCAGCGGCACCCACGCGCCTCTGTCCTCCACAACCTTTGGATTTTTCCCCTGCCGTGACATCACCTTCCCGCTCACGCTCCAGCGGCAACACCTTTGTCATGGGATCACGAGAGATGAGTCTGCACTTTGGGGAACAGGTCAAACCCCAATGCGGTTACAGGGCACGGAACGAGCTTGCTCCCGCTAAGCTCCAGGGATTCCTCGCTCCCAAGGAGGAGTTGGAGCATGATGCACAGCTCGCAGCACGCTGCCACGGAGCCACGCGTCCCCTTGAAGCCTGCCTCCAAAAACCAGTGTGCAACTCCAGCACCAGCTGTAAAACACCAGACTGATTTTCTGGAAAATTTGGGGGGAAAATAAATCTATTCTCCAAACCTCCGAAGAGCCTGGAGCCCACTGCATATTGGCTTATATCAGATGGCCAGAGCCACAGCTCACCCTCTTCCCAAGCTGCTTCCAGGGCTGGCAGTGGTTCAGCACCCTCCCCTTGCCAAGTCACAGCCACGAGGTCCTCCAGCTCCTTTCAACAGCAATCCTCGCCGCTGGAGATCAGTCGCTCGTGCGCAGGCATTTCCAGAGAGCTTTACACCTCCTGGAGGTGGGGCTGGAAGTCCCAGGGGGTTTGGCCCCAGCCCTGGGCCAGGTGAGATGATCAGAGGTGAGGGTAACACTGAGCCAGGCTGGGCTTCACCTCTGCCCAGCCCCAGCTCCAGGGGACAGACAGCCCCACATTAGCTCCTCCGCAGCAGCGCCAGTACGCAAGGCGCTACCTTCATCTTCGTGCTTAGACCCAGACAGCCTTCTCATTAACCGCCTTCCCTACTCATTAGTGACCGCAGCACGTCCTCGCGAGCTCGTGCTCCGCAGCCGCCCCTGCGGTGGCAGTAACCTTGCACGGAGCTCTCGTTACACAAGGCTTCAAACCACCAGCAACACAAAATTCCATGCGGAGTCAGAAAACCAACAGGTCAGGACTCAAGCAATATTTTGTCTTTGTTTTTTTGGCCCTTCTCACTGCCCACGTTACACCTGCCCCAGCAGCGGGGATGCTTCTGGCCAGATGCAGCTCAGGGGATGCAGGGAATTCCCCTGCCCCAGCAGAGAAAGCGGCGAGAGAAATACCCAGAGATATCCAGCCGAGCTGGGAAAGGCAGCATTGCTGCTGGTTTGGCCAATTCCTGTTCTCTTGGACAAATACCCAGCCCATTTTAGTGCATCTCACCAGGGAATACGGAGACATGGAGGGACAGCCCTGTGCAGACTATCAGGGCTTTTCCACATTTTGCTGCTTACCCTTCCTGCCAAGAGCGCACAGGAATGCCCTCACATTCGTCGTTCTTTACATTTCCTACAGACATTTTAAATTTTATTTTTAACGACTCCTCCTCAGTTGCACTCTTGCAGACAGCACCAGGCAAGAAGCAGTGTTTTCTTAAAACTCTGCACGAGGCGCTCCCCCCGTCCTGGTCCGGTGCCAGCCCACCCCAGAGGGGAGCCCAGAGTCCCCGGCGCTGTGGCTTCCTGCAAAACAAGGGTGTCACGGGAAAGCAAAGGCTGCCCGGCCCCCTCCCAGGCTTAGGATGCTGCAATCTGCCTGGCCGGCCGCCGCAGCCACCGCAGCCTCGCTGACGACTGCAGAACAGCAGCGACGGGGCTCACAAAACGCCCCATTTGCAGAACCCAGCGCCCGGCCCTTCTCCAGCTGAAGGCATCTGCCGCCACCACCGCATCCTTCGTAACTCCGGACACAGGCAGGCGAGCAGGTCACTGCCAGTTTAAGAACCGGCACAGATCACACAAGCCACAGTAACCGTATCCCCCGAGCCTTAATCATGGCTCCGCGGGCAGCCAGCCACTAGCTTGAACTTTGCCATCAAGGTATAGGAAACTACTTTCCAGGATCTTTTTCTCCCCGTAATTTCATTATGGCCATCAGAGCAGTGCTTGCTACAGACCAGTAATGGACTCAGACCAAGAGTCCTTTTAAATCTATATTTAAGGACACTGCCGTTTAGTCCTGGCGATAATGCTGCCGCAGCCACCGAGACCGCGCCGGCACCGAGACCCTCGCCGTGCCCCAGCCCGCTGTGTGAGCGGCATCCCATGGCTTTTCCCGAGCCCGGCTCACACATGTAGCTGGTGCCAGCCAAACACCTCCTGGCCAGGCTCTGCTAAACCAGCAACAGGGGCTTTGGGGTGTTTGACTCTCCTCTGGCTAGAAAATGGAGTTGACTGACCAGCCTACCCAGCGCACCCTGGCCTGGGAAAGCGTGCCAGCCTGGAAAAACCCCAGTGCTTTGCCTCCTTCCTGCTTTCCTTTTGACTCCAATTTGCACCTTTGTGTTTAGGTTTTTGTGGGTTTTTTTTTAGTTTTCCTAATCTACTGTTTCCTGCCAGAGATAAAGCCATTCCCCTCCCAGCAGCCTTCCCATGGTTTTTGGTCTGTGGCCTCGCCCCGCCTCCGTGCCAGCTAACACGTTCTCCTCTGGAGCCTTTCAGTGCTTGTAGATATTATCCATCTGCCCTTCTGATGACTTCCAAAGTCGAATCCAGCATTCCCGCTGCCTCAGAGCACTTCCCAGCCCTCCTGGAGTGCTTTAAGCAGCTCCTGTCACGCCACGGGAACCTCTGGAGCCTTATCTCCCCTCCGCAGAGCTGCAAGCCACTAACCCAGGATGCCGCGCTGCCATCGGCCTCACCAGCGCTGCCTTCCTCACCCTCAGCCTGGATTTTCAGCAACATCCTTCATCTCACTGCGAGACCCACAAACAAAACCTGCTGCAGACGGCAGAGAGGAGCCAACGGGGCAGAAAGGGAGAGACAGGCGACGCAGGGGGAGGGATGGAGCCGGCCGGGCAGCCAAGCGGCGCGCAGCAGCCAGGCACAAAGCAGCACTGTTTAGCCTCTCCGGCGCAGGTATTTTGATAGGGATGGAGGTTTGCTGGGTGATTATGCCACTGCACGCTACCTGCGCAGCTCACACAGAAGAGTCAGCTGCTTTGGTAGAGCCTCCGCACCAGTTTCTGCCTAAGACGTACACGGGGAACAAGAAACGCGTTCAGCAGTGTTCGGGAGACACGTACCCGGGCTGCCAGAGGGACCCCGCTGTCAGGGCTCCGGCTGGGAGTGCCGGCAGACAGCCCTGGCCTCCTGGGATCTCCATGGGAGCGTGGCTGCTGGCAGCACCTTACAGCATTGCTGTGGCGCTGAGCTACGTTAAGCGTCACTGACACTCAGCTCTCTTCAGGGTACCGACATTCCTCCTTCCCCAGGCACTTCCCTTCCCTAGGATTTTCCAACCTATGTAATTACCCACAGATAAAATCAAAGGCATCTCACATACTTCCGAGTCATTCCGGTTGATGGCTGGGTTCAACATCCCCACACCCATGCGTTCCTCATTGCCACCTGGGAGGTGTCCCTTTCTGGCCGTCACACTGAGAGGTCCAGGGCAGCTGCAGGCCGCTCAGCTATGTCATAGAGCGATGCAGTGCTGCTGCACCCCACCGAGCAGCGGCTGAGGTCTGTGCCGGAGGAGCTTTAAGGACCCTGCAAGCCCACCAGCAGCTGGAGCCTGTTAGCTGAAAGCCAGGACCTCACCTCACCCAGGCTCCACCACGCAAAGCGAAGGGCAGCCCATCTCACAGGCAACGTGCTCGCAGGACTGCTGATCTCTGCTCACGCGGCCGTGCTTCCCAACAAACCCAGCTACGCCGGGCTCAGAGACGCTCACCCCCACCACGTCACCTCCAAAGAGCAAATACCAGTGTCTTTGCAGACAACTGCTTCAGGGGACTCTGCCAAGGGCCGGCGCTGCTCCCCCAGGCCCGGCACTGCTCCCCCAGGCCCGGGAGCTTCAGCAGGGAGCAGGTGACCCTCAACACAGGTTTTCCTCGCACGCAACCTCTGCCGCAGCAAGACACCTCAACCTACTTCTGTTGCATCGGCGCTGGGTGTACCACGATTCCCGAGACAGCCTGTTTTTAAGTCAATATGGGGAAGACACACACTAGGATCATACCTGACACACAAACATGCAGAGCTGGCTTAGAAGGAAAAAAGCACCCAGGCAAAGCTTTCAGCAGAGGCCAGTAAACCCACTCCCAGCAGTTACAACTCCCAGAGCTCGAAGGCTGGTGAGGTGCTGTGACAGAGGCCATGCTTAGTGCAGGCGGAGCGGGGCCGGCGGGCTTCCTCCCCTCCCAGCCACCAGCACCGGGCTACCGAAACTTGCAGCCCACGAGAAACACCCACCTGACGGGGTTTCCTACCCGATCTTGCCTTCCAAACCCAAGGATACGGTGGTTCTTCCCATGCCCATCGAGACAATACAGGAATTAATCATTGCAGCAGGCAGAGATTGGAGCTTCCTAAAATAATCGTGACCGTCACGGCCCGTATCCCAACACCACGGTGGGGGAGGGTGTGCCAACCCGGCACACACCTGGGGTGACTAACCACACACGCTGGGGGCCACGGCTTCACCGGCTGCAAAACACCCGCTGCAGTTGCTGACTCGCTTTCACGGCAAGATTTCCTTCTAAAGCAACACTTAGGAAACATTCACAGATTTGCCGGAGCCCTCTGAAGCTCCAAGCGTCTTTTTCTTTTGCGGTTACAACACGATAGGAAGAACTGAAACCCTGCTGACTGGCGTTCAGTTCCCAAGCCGCCCGGCATGGACCTGCCCTGCACAGGTTTCCTTCTATCTTTGTTTGCTTTCCAAACAGACTCACGCACACACCGTCCCTTGCACCTTCCCGGGGACTGACGTCTTTGAGCAACGGGCTCGTGATACGTGACTGCCCTGCCACGCTGCCCTCCGTGGGAGCCGGCCACAAAGACACTGCGGGGTTTGGTGTGGGGCTTGTCTCACACCCTCCCCTTCTTTGACACTGAGCTGATCCTTCCCAAAAGGACAGCTACTCTTTTCCCTGTTCTTAGGAAGGCCACCCTGATACCCACAGGGGCTGATGAGGTGCCCCAAGCCCATGTGTCACGAACGGGTGACAGCAGGGACAGATCCCCATGACACCGACACGACTCCGACACCCCAACCCTCTAGTGCCTGCTCACCCGCTCTCTGGCCTGGGATGTTTCCCCCGCAGCCTTCCCACGGCTGGTTTTACCTTCCCGAGCTCAGGCTGAGCTCCAGCCAGCGACCCCTTGCTCCTCTGAGACCCCACGGCCCCCCACGCCAGGAAGGTCCCAGTCCCAGCAAGGTGCTGGGGGTCCCGCCGGGACTGAGCACTGCAGAACAGAAACTAACCGGGTCCTGTCCCCTGCCCTGGGTCTGAGTCCAGCCTGGGTCTATCCCAGGACCGAGCTTAGACCCTTGCCCTGACCCGGTTCCACCCCCAGTCCCCAGGCACGGCGGGACCGAGCCCAGCCCGACCCAGTCCCGGCTCTGACCCCTCCCAGCCCCCAGCACGGCGGGACCGAGCCCAGCCCGACCCAGTCCCGGCTCTGACCCCTCCCAGTCCCCAGCACGACGGGACCGAGCCCAGCCCGACCCAGTCCCGGCTCTGACCCCTCCCAGTCCCCAGCACGACGGGACCGAGCCCAGCCCGACCCAGTCCCGGCTCTGACCCCTCCCAGTCCCCAGCACGGCGGGACCGAGCCCAGCTCGCCCCTGCTCCCCTCCGCCCTGGCCCGGGGGCGACCCACCCGGGTCCCGTCCCGCGGCTGGGGGTCCCGCCGCCCCCGGCCCGGCCCCACGTACCTCCCGGCGGCGGCGGCGGCGGGTCCCTCCCGGCCGGCCCGCCCTGCCCTGCCCTCCCGGGGCGGCGCTTGCGGGGCCCGGCCCCGGCGGCGGGGCGGCCCGGGGCAGCGCTTCCCGGCCCCCGCCCGCGGCGGGACCGGCGCTGGAAACCGGGAGGCTGGGAAGGGCAAGGGGCAGGGAGACCCCCGGGGGGCTCTGGGGTGCAGGCAGGCTCTCTCTTCCCCTCCTCCCCACCTTCACAAGTGTTTCCAGCCGCCCATCTCCCCGGCTCTTACCCGGCTGTGAGCAATGACAGACCGCCCGGCCCCGTGCAGACCCGACCCGGGCGGAGGCAGAGGGGAATTCGCTTTCCTCAAGTCCTTTAACATCGCATTAGCCTGCCTGGGCTTATCCTGACCGTTGCTGACACGCTCTCCTCCGTCCCCTCGCCGGAGCTGTGGTTTCTTTTGGTGGTTTCTAAAAGTTCTCAGAAAGCCAGGGGTGAACTGCACAGGCTGATGGGGATTCCACTCCTCCAGAAGATCGGCACTTCCAGCAACAACGAGCTCAGGCTGGAAAGGGATGTGCTATGGTGGCAACCATGTAGAATTTGCTCCTTTTCCCATGCTACTTGTGCACCCAGGCATGAAGGGGACGGGCTCAAGCCTGCCTGCTCCCCCTGGGTCCCTGCACCAGTTACTTCCTGCAATTCCTACAATCCATCATGCAATATATAAAAATGTTTCTCCGCACCCCGTCCAAGGCGTGGGTCACGGCTGGGGCTGCAGGTTGTCACCCGCTCCAAGCAGGGTCCGCACAGCGCTCTGAGCATCACAACCCCCATTTCTAGTTTAAAAACCAGCTCACGAGGGATCTCTGTTATTAAACCAGCTCATACCAATGAGCAGAGCCTTTCCTCAAACGAGCAGTTCCGAGCGCTGACTGCAGAAGCCCGGTTTTGAGGAACCGCAACCGCTCAGGCTCGTTGCTTCATTCAACAGGGCAAAGGCAACATCCCCACAAAGCCAGGGGCTTGTGTTCCCAAGGAGCTTGGAAAGCATTTTTATCGGGTTGCTGCCCTCTATAAACACTCCCAGTTAACCACCAGTTAACCACCCGCTCACCAGGAGGAGCCGTTCCAGGCATGGCCCTCGCCCGGGCTGCTGGCCGCGTGCCCTGGCCTCGTAGCCAGTCTCGTGGTTTCAGGCTGAACCGCAGCGACCGACCCGCCGGCTCCGGCCCCCTCTTTGGTAGGTCGTTACTAACGAACAATTAAACAGCTGCAGTTACGCATGGGGTCGTGGGCCGATCCGGGGTGTGGAAGCGGGGAACCTCTGCGCATTTCCAGGCGTATCTATGATGTGACTAAACAATCCTTCCACGCAATAGACATCCAGTAATTACGAAATTGGGAGCACGCTCCCTAAGCAGCGGCGCAGCGGGTGCAACTGGAGGCTGGGCATCGGCACAGGATGTAGCTGGGTTTTGGCAAACCCCGCTGTCACTAATGCCACGTCCAGTGTCACCTCTCCCTGGCTGCCATCCTGGCTGCAACTGGGACTTGTGCTTTTGCAGGCCCTTCTCACACTCAGCCTTGACCCTAAATGCCACCAAGGACTCAAATTCTGCTGGAGATGACGCGCAGAGTGGGTTTTTCCCAACCCCAACTGAAAAACAGCATTGATACACTTGCTGCACCAGCCACTGCGGTTTTTCCTGTCCCTTAAGCCCTGCAAGTCCTTGCGAAGGCTAAAGCCATCACGAACCCAACGCAACCTGTGACATCCCCTCACGTGAGTCAGTGTGCCGCGGCCCTGCCTCGGGGGCACCGGTGCTCGGGATGCCGGTTGGAAATCCCCGTTTCCCTGCATCTCTCCCTACCAGCACAATCCCGCACGGGGCAGGTGGTATTTTCCACTGACTCACCTGGCCCGACTCCTCTTCCCGGCGCACGGCAGCGCTGCCCTTCCCCACTCACAATACCTTCCTTCTCTAATCAAAGGCTAATTTCAAGGGCCATGCTATTAAAAAAAAATAATTTTTTGAATACGTCTGTGGTTATTTTTCCTTGTACGGAAATTGGCTACCCACTCAGGCCAATTCCCCCTGCTCCTTCCCCTCCCCGCAGCACCTCTCCGTATCAAACACAAACCTGTTGTCTCGAGCAGCTCCATCAGGAGCCACAGCAGGAAATTCGTCGTCTTTGCAGGTTAGCTGCAAGAAAGCGGGGGTGGGGGGTGGGGAAATGCACTTGACACAGTGACTGTCACTGATCCTGCATGGAGATAGCCCAGCCGGAGCAAGGTCATCCACCCAGCCGAGGCCGTGAGCACAGAGGGGACATTCATAAAGCGACTCCTCGCGTTCCTGCCCTGCAAAGCTGAATATTGGCCAGAAACGGCCTTTCCCGCAGCAGCAGGACCGGGCGAGCCAGAGGTGGCTGCACGTTTCTGTGTCGGCATGCTCGAGCCATTTCAGCTCTCCCTTCGCTCACTTGCTCCCTTTGGAGCAATGTCTTTCTCCTCTCTCCTGGTGCTGCCGACCCCGGCTGGTTTGCTCATCCTTAAATTAAGGGGGCTCGCTTGCACCCCTCTGAGGGCAGAGCCTGGATGGCTGCTAATGCACCTGCCTTCTCTGCCATGCACTTTGCTGGGGGCTAATGCATTTACACGCACTTCTTAGGCTCATTTGCTTTTCTAGCTACAGTAGCCATCCTGGCGCGGGTATTCATCTGAGGGCAGCTCAGATCCTCGCCTTCTTAACACACTCTGCCCCGTCCAGGACAGGCTGGTACCTCTCCGGGGTGTTTAACCAGCCAAATATGTGGGATAAAGACTTTGTTTGCACTAGAACACCAAGGTGGAAACAGGAGCCCCCACTGAGAGCCATCACAAGCAACAAAAGGGCCTTTCAGAGGGGCATTTGATGCCCTGGTGCTTGCTGGAGATGGCAGGGACTCATGTTACCCTGTGTTAGTGGCACAAATCCATCACCAGCAGTTTTCCCCTGCTTTTTGCTGCTCAAAATGTATGTTAAAACCAGCACCGCAAAGCCCAGCCCAGAGCGCAGCCGTGCCCCGGCGTTCCTCCAAACCTTTCCAACAGCGAGCCAACATCGCTGCTCCGGGTGACACCCCACTCCCGGACACCTGCAGCCAGATGGCTTGTCCTGAAAGAGGAAAAGCCCATGCACTTGAGTCAGGTCAGCACAGCCACCACATTGCATGTGTGCATTAATATAGAGAGTTACTTTCTGCAGTTAATTAGCACCATAAATATAACACATCTGGGGCTGGGGAAGATGCTCAGGTTTCTACTCTGTCTCCCCAGTCCCACAACCCCTGAGCCACCCCCTCCCTTGACAGCACAGCCTTTCACGAGAGGGGAGGTTTGAATTCCCCTGCCCCGGGCTGGGGGACAGTCTTGTCCCAGGCACTTGCACCCCTCCATGAAAA
Source organism: Phalacrocorax aristotelis (assembly GCF_949628215.1). Taxonomy (NCBI): domain Eukaryota; kingdom Metazoa; phylum Chordata; class Aves; order Suliformes; family Phalacrocoracidae; genus Phalacrocorax; species Phalacrocorax aristotelis. The sequence continues at coordinate 2,703,898 of NC_134294.1, forward strand.
GCGGGTTTCCAGCTGCTGGCAGCGGGGAGGGTGAATTTCTGCACCAAGGCCTGCAAAGCTGCACCAGAAGTAAACACAGGAAAAGAAAATAGGGGGGCCCAGAGCAGCCTGAGTACCGATTAAACAATCCTTCCCTATTTGTGCTAAGCATCATAACACTTGTGCAAAGCGAGGGCCAGTGCAGCTCTGTTGCACAGACCTGGGAGCAAAAGCCCCTGCGGCGGAAAAGCGCCGCACAGGGAAGGGGTTTGTCCTCGTGTTCAGGGGGAACTTCCCGTGTTCCAGCTTGTGCCCATTGCCCCTTGGCCTGGCGTTGGGCACCACTGAAAAGAGCCCGGCCCCATCCTCCTGACACCCACTCTTCAGATATTTACAAGCATTGATAATATCCCCCCTCAGTCTTCTCTTCTCCAGCCTGAACAACCCCAGGTCTCTCAGCCTTTCCTCACAAGGGAGATGTTCCAGCCCCCTGAGCATCTCGGTAGCTCTCACTGGACTCTCTCCAGCAGTTCCCGGTCTTTCTTGAACTGGGGAGCCCAGAACTGGACGCAGTGCTCTGTACTGCATCCTGAATGCACCCCAGGGCACCGCTGGCCCCCTTGGCCCCAAGGGCCCGGTGCTGGCTCAGGGTCACCTCGCTGCCCCCCAGCACCCCCAGGGCCTCTCAGCAGAGCCGCTCTCCAGCAGGTCCCCCCCAGCCTGTGCTGGTGCGGGGGGTTGTTCCTCCCAAAGGGGCAGGACCCTGCACTGGCTCTTGCTGAATCCCATGAGGCTCCCCTGGGCCCAGCTCTCCAGCCTGCCCAGCCCTCGCTGGATGACAGCACAGCTTCTGGTGCGTCAGCCGCTCCTCCCTGCTCGGTATCGTCAGCAAACTTGCGGAGGGGACACTGTCCCTTCGTCCAGGTCATTGATGAACACGTTGAACAGGACAGGACCCAGCACAGACCCCTGGGGAACACCGCTAGTTACGGGCCTCTAACCAGACTCTGTGCTGTTGATCATGACCCTCTGAGCTCTGCCGTTCAGCCAGTTCCCAATCCACCTCACTGTCCTCTCATCCAACCCACACTCCCTAAGCTCACCTGTGAGGGTGTTATGGGAGACAGTGTCAAAAGCCTTGCTGAAGTTGAGGTAAACAACACCCACTGCTCTCCCTTCATCTCCCCAGCCAGTCACACCATCATAGAAGGCTGTCAGGTTGCTCAAGCATGATCTCCCCTTGGTGAAGCCATGTTGACTGCTTCTGATAAGCTGTTGGTAGCGATGCTGGAAGGTGGAGACTGAAGCAGAGCCCTGCTTTTGTGGGTCACCAGGGTCCAAGGTGCCTCATTCTCAGTGGTGTCTGCTACAGGAACGCGGTTCTGAAACCACCTCTATATCTCCACTTCAGCTCCACTAACACTGCACAGCCTTTTAACTGTTTCTTGCAGCTTGGCCACCTGATGCAACGCATCACCAACCTGTGCACACCTTGTGCAGGTACTTACCTTTACACCAGGAGAAGGGTCTGGGCACTCGCTGCAACCTACCGCCTGTACCAAGGCCTCCTTCCTTACCGGTGCCGTCTGGGCGGATGCATCAGGCACCTCTGGGGCTTTCTCTGTGGGAACACTGGTTTTAGCTGAGGTGAGCGCCCACCATTTTGGCAGAGACCTAGAGCACTTTCCTGGGCTGCGGACCTACGAGCAGGGAGCAGCGCCCTTCTGTGCTCTGTGCCCAGCTGAGGGCTTCACCCTCAGGTCCCAGTTCCCAGCCCACTGGAATCTCTCTTCCCCACACCTTGGCATCTATACCCTGGTTTAGAGGCTGCGAACCTGCTGTGCAAGTGGGAAAAAAGAGGAAAAGGAGCAGCCCCGGAGGCATTTCTGCACGCTCCTGCTTGGCACAATCCTGCGCTCACCCAGAGGGAGGACGTGACCTGCCGGCATCTCCCCGGCGAGGCGAGGAGCCAGCTCTGCCCTTCACGCGGGGACTGTGCTTCCGAGGCGGTGCAGGCAGCAGGCGTCCCTGGGGGCTGCCGGGACGCGGCGTAGAGGACGACGGTTCCAGTACAACCAGTCTAACCGCCGCGCCAGGTCACCGTCTGCCATTTCAAGTACATGCACGTCTGCAACCTGCAAAGCAGCATAAGTAAAGCTGCTGTATTAATAAGAAGAACAACAAGTAACCCACGGTTTCCTCCCGGCGCCGGTCCAGGGGCTGCTGCATCTCACCTGTGACGCTCTGGCTTAGCCCTGCCTTGCCAAAGTGCAGCTTGGCTGGGCAGAACCACCCCCTCACTGCCAGGGCAACGCGTGGGAGGGGGTTGAGGAACTTCTTCGTTTTCTTCAGGGCTTCTGTGGACTGGGTTGTGCTGTCGGGAGGCGGGTGGCTTGATCAGGGCAGGAGAGTGCTTGGGAGTATGAGATCCAGGGCTTGAGGATAACAGGGCAGGGAGAAAAGAGTGTGGTGGCATCATGTGGTTAGGTATTTAAAAGAGCCGAGCAAAGGTTTAACGTAGCTTTGCAGAATTAGGAGCACATGGAGAGCAATGGCTTGTGCCAGAATGGGAAAATGTTGGGAAATCACTCACCAGTGATGATACCAAGGATACCTTATCACCTGGGTATGGGGCCTGACGGCAGCTCCAGTGTCCTGGTCGGACAGAGCGGAGCAACCCGGTCTGTGCTGGTGCTCGCGGCTGCATCAGGTCAGGGGAGCGGGAAGCCGAGGACAGGGCTGAAGTGGGGAACGGCTGCAGGGACAACGCTCGCTCGGCAGCACGGGATGTCCCGAAGGCCACGCGGGATGCCTGCAGCAAGGGATGCTTTGGGCACGGCCGCATCCTCCGGGCTGCACCGGCGAGGACTCAGGGAGGCATTTCCAACACTGGCTTCGTACACATGAAGCAGCAGGAGTAGAAGACACCTTCAAGGGAAACACTGAAAATGGGTGAATAAATGACAGGGACATTTCCAAATTTTCAGCGATCCCAAGCAATAAATCAGCAGCCTCAGCAGCAGCCCTTGACTGACATTTGGGGAGATGCCACCATTCATGGCCCCCATCACCCACAGTCTGCAACCGACCACATCTCAAAACCCACCAAACATCATAATGATTTATTCAGCTATTTAGTGTATACAGGTTTAGCTGTTTAATGCAAAAAATACAGCCCAGGGAGGTGAGATCACCTGCCTAAGGTGATGAGGTGAGTCAGTGCCAAGGCAGGAAACCTCCCCAGGACTCACCCCTGCTTCCCTGCTGCAACCTCTCAAACCCACCCCTGACCTACAGGTTATTAGCGCACAGCTGCAGCGTGACGGGTGAACGTGGCTTGGGTTATAACCCAAAACCAAAGCCGGGACAAGCACGGTTTGCTTACGTGCCGGAAAAGGAGCGCACCAGTTCCCGGGTGCACCCTGGCCGCCCCGGCACAACACCTCGTGCCCTGGCACGGAGCAGGGATGTTTTGCTTTCTCAGTCTAAAGTCCTCACTGGGGAAACGTGCTTGTGACTCCAGCTGCACAACAATGTTATCGGTGCAAAGTGCACAAACATTTTGAGCCAGACCTAAAATAAACACACACCAGGCTGGGCCTAAAAACTACCTCGCCTTGCATTTGCAGGGCTGCTTTCTGCATCTCTGAGGCATGGATGAGTCTTATTTTTAGCCAGGAGTGCTGTGGTGTGTTGACTTCAGGCAGCAAAAGACAACTGGCCCTGCAAGCCTTCGGCCACATGGCAGCGGGGATTCACCGTGGGTTGGGCGCAAGGGTCACCGGGGCGTCCGCTGCGTTTCATGGGACGTTTGCTAGCGCTCCCGGCAGCGGGTGGGAGGCCTGGATGCGCTCGGGGACTGCTCACACGATGGCAGCATTGCAGCACGCTGCAGCAGGGACGCAGCAGGGACTCGGCCGACATGCAAGGGGGGCTGCAGCAGCCACGCAGCGGGGATGGGCTCCTGCAGCCCTGGCATGTCTGCCCCCACTGCTGGGAAATGCAGCTTGTGGGGGGAAGAAGCCGCCAAGGAGACACCCCTCAGCCCAGGACATCCCCCATGGACCGCCGGGAACAAGCCCCTCCGCTCGCCCCAGCTGCAGCTGGCTCCAGTGCAAAATACAGCACCCGTTTCCCCCTCCCCAGGGACAGGCGGTGCCCCAGGACATCCGGCCAGCCCCCCCAGCACAGGGACAGGCATCTGCTACAACCAGCGAGCAGCAGAAGCCACGCCAGGACCCGCGCCGCACCCGCACCTCTGCCATGCTCCCAGCTGCCGCAGGGCACCCGGAGCTATTAAAACCATGGGTGGGGTGGGCGAGCACCCACACTCCATCCCTTGCACGCTGCAAGCGAAGGCCAGAAACAAATATTTGCAGGGAACCGCCCTGAGTGCAGCAAACCCCGCCACGGTCTGCGCCCAGCTTATCTCTGCTGCTCACAACAGTTACACTTTAATGCAACATTTAATTCCCATACTGTATTACAGCTTCAGGTGACAGCGCTATATAGCCAGCTGGCTTCTAGGTATTTTCTTCTATTCTTTTTTTTCTCCCCTCAAACTCTCCCCATTTCAGACTCTGGTGGCTCTTACCTGCTCTGCAGCTGCTCACAGACCCAGAAGGATGTTTCCATTAAAGAAAAAAAGGTACATCTCTTCATCTCTACCCTCACTACGGCTTTGAAAAACAGAAAATCATTGCAGGTCTTGTCTGATATGATCTTCCCCCCCCCCACCACTGTCGGTTGTAGCTCGAGTACCTCAAGTGGCTCCAGCTGCGAGGGCAGATCCGGGGGATGCTTGCCGCGCAGGGCAGCCCGACCCGCCGCTTCGCTCCAGCCTGCGAGCGCAGCCACAGCCCCAAACGGCGTCAGGCCCCGCTGGAAGTGCTGGCACAACCCTACAAGTGACAAACGCCATCTGTAAATAATTAATAACAACTTATAAATTAATTATTATAATGAATATATATTATAAATTATATAAACCAATAATAATCTAGCCATCTCTCAATTATTAACAATAATTCACCCACTAGCAAGCGTTAGAACTCAAAAGCTTTCTCTGTCCCACCTGCTTTTCTTGGCATTACACCTTCCATGTCCGAGGGGGGACATCTCCTGGCTGTACCCCCACGTTCCCAAATCTTCACTTACCTTAAATCCCCATTTTATACGGGTGCACTGACGGCTCCAGCCTCCTGCCAGCGGTGCCGGGCCCGGGTGCAAGCCCTTGGCCAGCAGCTGGTCAAGGGAAAGAGCCGGTCCAGGGACGCAGCCTTCTCCTGCACCCCCCATCACTCCAGGGACCCCTGACTCGCACGGCAGCAGTGATGCTCACCCCGCCCCCAGCACCCACGGGGCTTGTGCCCGGTGCCACGACAGCGATGCCCGTGTGCCGCCGGCGGCGCCACCCCAGGATCTCCATCAGGCAAGCAATTAAATCACGTGGAGTTCATCCGTACTTTAAAATAAGCTTTATTTAGATCTTTTATAATTTTATATTTGCATCCATGCCTTCAAGGATTCTCCCCCACTCACGTGGGGAAAAGTTAAATCTAATGTTACCCATAATTCATATGCTATTTATCGAAGTTCTCTTTTAAATAAATCATCCTCTTAGTAATTTTTAGAATTATTTCCTAATTTACAAAAAAGCTGAAATGCAAAGGAAACTACTCGATAACAAGGAGATTGCTCATCTGTTCCGGTGGTTTACAGTTTAAATTATAAAAACGCAAGGAGAACAAAAAAAAAGAAAAAAAATAAACAAACCCCCAAAACAACAAAACGTATAAAAATGCTTCTCTGCAGAGAAAGATGCCACGGGGCAAAGCCTGCCCTGCCACCCCCCGCGGCCTCTCCGCATCATCCCGTTAGCAGGAATACACAGCGCGAGGGCATCGGCGGTTTAGTTCGGTGATTTAAGACAAAATACCCCTTTTTCAACCAGGGCGCACATATCGGAATTAAGAAAAATAATACACTATGATAGCATCATTAAATAAATCTTAATACATTTTTTTTTAAGAGCTTAAAATTATATCGTAAGCATTAAAGCATAAGGTACTTATCTTGGCATAAGCAGAGCGCGGTGCGTGTTAGTGGAGGGGAAGCGGCCGCTGTGCCGGAGGGGTGGTTTTGGGGCATTTCCAGGGCATTTGGAAGCACAAGCTCCACCTGCACTTAAAAATCACCCCGGTGCCAGAAAAACCTCCCCGGCAGGGACTCGTACCGATTTCCCCGGCCCCCCCCTACAGCGATAACACCCTAAATGGGAGCGGGGTGGCTGGCCCCGGCCGGGCGACGTCTCGGGATATCGCCTTTCCCCCCCTCCCAGCTCATGCCGGATCCCCCAAATTTTACTCAAAGCGAAGGATGAGCTCCCCAAATGTGGGGAAAAAAGGTGGGCAAAGCTCCCACCGGCTCCCCCCCGCCTTCTGATTTCCCAGCATGTATTTAGGTTTGTGTTTTCCAAGGCGTTAAGTGCTCCTGGGGCATCTGCAGCCGCGGGGCCGAGGGAACCTGGGGCAGGGGTCTGTGTCTCCGGCCCCCCAGGCAGCAGCTTCCCAGGACAGTACAGTACAAACACACCCTTCCTCCTCCCCGCCCCGTCCCAACTGACGTGGAAAAATATAAAAATCCCAAAACTTCTGCAATAATTTAGTTAGAATAGCTCCTCTGGGTTTGTGCAAATAAATTAAAACAACTAAAAAGGAACGTTAAAACACTTATTTCCAGACCGGCAGGCGTTACGTCCAGCCCGTGTCGCCTCCGCAGGGTTCGGCCAGGAAGACATCACAGCGAATGAGATATTTTTGTGTGTGTGTGTGTGTGTGTGTGTGTGTGTGTGTGTGTGTGTGTTTTCTCTCTAAGGTCCCTCAGCTGGGCAGGTCCTTCGTCCCCGAGCGAGGACATCCCGCGGGCTGGGCTCCAGAAAACAGCGGGTTTCGGACAAGAGACGTCACAAGCACAAAGTGCACAATATTTCTGGTATTTACAGAGACACAGCAGTCCTTCAAGTTTCAAGTTTCGTCAAAAGAAGGAGGAAATAAAACATAAGAAACAGCCAACAAAAAAAAAAAAACAACCCAAACCAACAAACTGAAGCGACAACAAAGGAGTTACCGGTACGAAAAAAAACACCAAAAAAAAAAAGGGAAAAAACTGAAGTTACGACACAGCTGCATCGCTCCCAAGACGACAGGTAACACGTCCACAGGCGGGGCTGGGGTGGGAGTATGTACATCGGCGACGGTGAGGCCGGGGAGAGGCTCCCGCGCTCGCCCGGTGCCGGGGGGTCACCAGTCCGCATCCTCCTCGATGTAGTAGTCGGGGGCCGTACCGTCGAAGAGGCCGGGGTCGAGGGACTTGCGCTGCTTCCCCCGGGCGAACACCCTGGAGATGGAGCCGAAGCCCATCTTCTCTTTCTTCTTTTTCCGTTTTTGGTCTTCCAGGTCCTCTAGAGACTGCAGGGGGAGAGGACACGAGCTTGGCCACCGAGCTTTTAATTCACACACCCCCCAGCCCCACACCGGGGACGATAGGCCCAGGTCCCGAAACATATTTGGGTCCGGGTCCAAAGCGATGTTGAGGGATTTTGGCTTCTTAATTCAACCAGCTCAAGGATTTCAGCTCCAGGTACGTTAGGATGGTCAGAGCAAACGTCTGTCCATGGCTTGCTTGAACACCCTGCCACTTTAGGGTCAAATACAGAAGAATAATCTGATCTAGGCTGTGCCTTATAAAAATCAAGACTGCAACGGGCCTGAAGCACAGCAACCACGTACAGCATTTCCTGGATTTTGGGGCAAATCATGGCAATCTGAGACGTCCCAGACTTAGAATTCAGGATGGCTTCTGTTCTTTTTTAAAAACCCAAATCAGTACACCTCTGACCCCCCTCAAATCGTTCCCTAGCCCAGCAGGATTTAAACAGGGCTTTGTGCCCTACCTGTACAATTGGGTTGTGCAAGTTCTTCTGTACCGGTCCAGGACTGTCCCCCTGTGGTAGAAGCAGATGGATTCAATGGCATCAGCCCCAACACAGCCTGGGACCCCCCCAACAGCCCAGCAAAAAGCAGCTCATCCAGGTGGCTGCATCACCGTGGGGCTGCAATAAACCCCAGGAAAGCAGCTTTCCAGGTCAGCAAACCTCCCAGCCCAAAACCAGCATCATTTTTGGAAGCAGAGGACCCGCAGCATGCCCAGCCGCACACAGCGGGGAAGCACGCCCCCCATGGAAGCAAGCCCCCCATCACACTGCGCCTTACGTTGCAGAGCGAGTGCGTTCGATGCCGCGGCGAGTTGATGTCGCTCGGCGTTGACGACCGGTCGCCCTCGGCCGCAGAGGCGTCGGAGATGATGGACGGCTGCCGGGAATGACAGGGACTCACTCTGACCGCTGGAAGGCAGGGAGGGCACCGGGGAGTTAACATCACGCCAGCAAACCTGGCCCCACGCAAAGCCTTTGATGCACTCCCAAAACACCTATTTTTGGGGTGTTTTGCCCTTTTCTTTTTTCCTCCTTTATAGGGGAATAAGGCAGCTCCCCAAAATGGGTTTGGCCCCGTGCCCTGATCTGTGCTGGGGGGCTCACCTTGCCGGTCCGCTGAGTGCTGGGGGTGCGAGTGGTAGAGGGTCTGCTGGCTCTGCCGGATGGCGGCTGTCAGCGGGAGGTCAGCCTGCATCACCCACTCCTGGTTGCCGTTCAGCACCGTCTCGCCCGGCATGGCCAAGGAATGGCGTTTGGGGACGTCCTTGGTCAGCGTGGCGAGGGACTGCTTGGCCTGGGGAAGGACACCAAGGTCGTGGTGGGAAACTATACGAACATCTCCCGGAGCAGCAGCACCAGTGGCAACGCACTGCACCAAACCCGCCCTCCCCTTTGCAAGTAAATACCCAAACTGTGTTGCTCCCTGCACCAAGGATACCCAGCTCCTTTTTAGCAATGGATCTTTTCTTCTGCCTGTACAGCAACAATGCAACCACCGCAGCAAATGCAGGCACGCAACCACCGCAGCAAACACTTAAATGCAATATTGCAACAACTAGTTATCTTCAGCAAAACTCGCCGGGGTGTTTCAAGCACTCGAGCTGCTGAGCCGAGTGCCTGCAGCAGCAGCGCAGGGCTGACCCTTGAGTCGTGCCTGCTGTGTTATCGAGCTCACCATGGCCAGCTCGGCCTCCAGCTCCTTCATGCGGTTGTCTTTCAGGTCGAGCTGGGAGCGGAGAGCGCTGGCGTGGTCTGTCGCCTCCTTGGCTTGCCGCCTCAGCTCCCACTTCTCCCGCTCCAGGAGGTCCTTCTCCTTTGCCAGGGCTTTCACCGCGTCCTCGCTCTCCTGTCGGGACACAGGGCGGCCATCAGGAAGGGGAAACCCACATGCTACTACAAACTCCTGTTCCACAACCCCCTCGGGGGCCACCGACTGCTGTGGTGCCAAAGGGCAAGCGGTACCTTTGGGCATCATGAGAACCCTGTGCCGGCAGGGACGGCAGCAGGCAGGAACGGGGAGCCGCAGGATGCAGCCAGTCCCCCAATAACAGATGCCCGCCATGCATCTGGTTAAAATTACATCAAATTTCCCAGGTCTGGCTTCCTGGCCTGATTTCCCCAGTATTTATTTATCCTTAACCTGCTGCCGCGCAGCCCTCGCAGCAGGGGAGCGCCTGCCCGACTGCGAGAGGCCAGCTGCGGCTTCAGTGGGTTGCTGCCCGAATGCAAACTGGGTTTCACGCTCACACCGTTGCCAGCCCCCCACACCACGGTGCTGGGCTCCCGCACTCACTTTCCTATGCTGCTCGTAGTTCCTGATGAAGTCGCGGAGCTGCTCCTCGCGGCTCTCCAGCGTGGCGTACAGCTGCTGCATCTGGCTCACCAGGTCCGTCTTCTCCACCTTCAATCGCTTGCGGTCAGCTTTCATGGCTGCGGGAGAGAAGACGGCTCAAGCACCGGGGGCACGGCAGCCCCCTCGCCTCCACCGCTTTTATTTTTCAAGGAAAAAGCAGCAAAATTATGACCCCAGGGGCTGGGCTGGGAGCAGATGCTGAATTCACCCCCATTGCTGCGCTGCGGTCATGCAGCCAGCAGCCCCCCAAATGCCCAGCGCATCTCCGCCGCAGCTCCTGATCATCGCCCGCCCTCCATGGGGCAGCTCGGCCCCTGGACAAGGAGATTTGGGAGCAAAACCGCTGCCGCAGCCTCAGGGCCTGGCGCAGGAAAACCTGCTGCTCCCTTTCCAGGATAAATAAACCACAACCGGTTTATTTTTAGCAGCTTGGCAGATTCCTGCAGTGCTCCCACGAGCCCAGGGCATGGCTCCCTCAGTGTCCCCTTCCAGCTCAACGATGCCATGTGGGGACGAGGGGACGGAGCGGGAGGCTGGGGGAGCAGGGGCACCACGGGATGCGATGGGGACGCTTCGCCAGGCCCAAGATGAATCCCAGATCTTTGTGTCTTCCCTCTCCCATGCACCAGCAAAGGATGCTGGCTGACCACTGACACAGGGACAGCTTGCTGCAAGTCTGGTAAAACCAGGGAGAATTACAGAAATACCACATAGGACAAGGGACTTCAGTAATTTCTGCAGTTTAAGTGCTTTTCCCAGCCTTGAACCTGGTCCTTGGCATTGCTGCAGAAATGCCCTGCGGCTCCCCCTCCAGATACATCCCACCCCACCCAAATAACACCCAATTTAGGAATCAGAACACAAATATTGTTTTTCATTATAGGAAAGACTTTGCATGTTTTTCCACCCTGAGGAAGTGCTGCTCTCAAGGGAGTGGGATGGTATGAAACACCCTCTGCCCCCCCAATGTTCCCTGCACTCATGGCATTACAAGCAGCTAAGTCTTGCAAGTCTTTCCTCTATATTAAAAAAAAATCCTAAAACCCACCAAGAAAACCAACCCCAAAGCCACCAAGAGCTGTCTGTATTTATTACAAAAGCCACTGGAAGTCGATAACACCATCGCAAGCGGGACCCATCTCCATGCACACGCACAGGTCCAACCTATTTCTGTTAGATTAAAGAAATCCACGATGAGCATTTCAGCCCACACTGCGTTTCCTACCCACCCACCCCGTAATGAGCCACTTCTGGGTGCTTAAACGGCACCGTAACATGCCTCGGAGCTCCTCCTGGTGAGACGCGTGCAAGACCTGACTGAGGAATACAAGAAAACCATTACCGTGGCACACTTAAAGGGAAATTAATTTCCTTCTTACAATTAGCACCTTTGGCATCCTTGGCTTCATGCCTCTACCTTCTCCCAGCACACAAAGCTTCATGCTGGGGTGCTCTGCTCCCACCCTCCTACAGCTGGGGACCCTCGTTCCCCCCAGCTGCTTTCTGTTAAATGCCTTATAAAAGCATTTCCACCTGTGTGTAAGCAGGGACAGCATTATTATTAGATATGCACTGCAGACCTCAGGGAGAATAATCTAATACGGGGGTATCACCCAGCACCGTATACAACGTAACGCCCTGAAATAGCCCCCTGAAGAGGAGCAGCACCTCTGCTCAGCCAGCTCTGTGTAACACATTTCAACTACCTCCTGCACCCCACCTGAGCTCATTACAACCACCAGCTCAAGGAGGGATTTACTCGGGTCTGAACTTATTTCTGTGCACAGGTATTACTGGAAGTGTGTGCTGGGAAGACGTGTAATAAAACACGTGCTTGGGATGGAGCCAGTAAGGAAGGGAGAGGGCTTGCAGGTTAGCGGAGAAAAAGGTGGGGGGAAAAAATCAGACCAAATCGTGGAACAAGAGGGAGGTGTTTGAGACAACAGAGATTTTTATCTGTTAAAAACCAGGAGATTAAACTCTTCAGACCAACTCCTCTGCCATTAAGCACTGGAGGTAAATCAAAGCCCAGAAAAGCAACAAACCAGCTAAGAAATGACACAACGATTCTCACTGTTTTGTGATAGGGAGCTCTTCTGAGTCTTTCTTGCTCACTTCCATGAACGTGGCTCCTCTTGGGACAACTCAGCCCCTTCCAACACCAGGACTTTCCTTACTCTTTTACCAGCTTGGGAAATCACTACAGGAATCCTCTAAAAATAATCACAACCAGACCACATTTAAGTTTTTAAAAAAGCACTTCCGTCACCTGTGTGTATTTAACAAGAACCTCCCCCCGCCCAGTTATTTCACATGAACTAAAAACTTGTTGAAAAAGAAAAATTAATAAGTTGACTGAGCTGTACTGGGGAGAGATCCGGACCCCACAGAAGCGGGTACCCAGAGTTACCGACCACACTGGCCACAGCTTGAGGACACGTGAAGTGATTTGGGCTCTAGAGGGGAATATCTACCCCTTGTAACACTTCCCGGGCAGGGTCTGTCTCAGCCCCGACCCCGTAGGTAAGGCAGTACTGAGAACCCCTCTATTTTCAAGTTCTTGAGCACTCTGCGACACACACATATATATTTTTAATTTCCTCAAGGATACCGAGAGGCTCTTATAAAAGTTTAAGTCACATTTGCACTCTCTGAAGCTGGAGGGAACAAAAGACTCCTAATGAATTTAATTAAATAGCAGGTCCCCTATAGCATACAACCTGCTTTAATTAGTGGCAGTGTTCAGGGTCCTTAAAGATTTAGGGAAAACACTTCATTGCTTGCCAAAAACAAGCCCCCAAAAAACCCCCAACCAACCAAAACCCATGCTCATAAGTACTACTAGGAGAAGAGTACATACCATCTCCCAAGGCTGAATATTTACCAATATTCACACCAACCAGTACTGCAATCTGATGATGGGCCTGGGGCATTGCAAGAGCAGGTTTTTTCCTATTAACCCAATAGGACAATTTACCGTTTGTTTCAGTTCATATTTGAGAGATTTGCTATAATTAATGCGTTTTTTTCCCTCCTCTATTACCACCGCTCTCCCTCCTCCAAAACCGATTAGCTCCTAAGCTTAAAGAAGATTTATCTGTCATTTCAGAACTTCCTTCCAAACCCAATTAATAGGAAATTAATTGAAAGAGGCAGGAAAAAAAAAGTTATGCAAAAGTGAGCAGTTAGGGCTGCCAGCAATTCCTGGACCATGCACCGCTCGCTGTGGCGGCTTAAATACATCCTTAGCAAACAAGCCCGGCTAATTACTTGGTCAGGGAAAATGAACCATTGTGATCCATGGCATGACGGCAGGGGCAGACAAGGAGGAATAAAGCAGGTTTTCAATGGCCATCGGGGTCATCTGAGGAGGTGAAATGGCTTTTTTCTTTAATCTGATGATCCAGGGCCAGGTTTCTGTATCCCAACCCCCAGGAATATCTAAATAAACTCTCCTACAGCCCATCTCTGTGATGGGCTCTGGCAAAACCTCCAACCTGTTCATAAACCCAAACCAATAAGAGAAGCAAGAAATTCTAAACCCTTACCATGAGCGGCAAGTATTTATCTCACGCAGCTTATTTGCATTGTTTATTTTTCCCTCCCACCCAAAGCGCATAGAGAAAGAGAAGGGGAACCCACCAGCCTCGCCTCGGACTCGGCAGCTCAGCACCAGCCCCAGAAGCGGGGATGGGAAGGATGGGTTGGGAACGGCTGCGTGAATCCCCCCAGCTCTCATAGAATTGTTTAGGTTGGAAAAGACCTTTAGATTATCAAGGCCAATTGTTAACGCAGCACTGCCAAGTCCACCACTGAACCACGTCCCTAAGCACCACATCTACGCATCTTTTAAATACCTCTAGAGAGGGTGACTCCCCCACCTCTCTGGGCAGCCTGTGCCAGGGCTTGACAACCCTTTTGGTGAAGACATTTTCCCTCATATCCAACCGAAACCTCCCCTGACGCAGCTCGAGGCCGTTCCCTCTCGCCCTGTCCCTGGTGACTTGGGAGCAGAGACCAACCCCCCCCTCACTCCAGCCCCTCTCAGGCAGCTGCAGAGAGCGAGAAGGGCTCCCCTCAGCCCCCTCTTCTCCAGGCTAAACCCCCCCAGCTCCCCCAGCCGCCCCCCAGCACACTTGTGCTCCAGACCCTGCCCCAGCCCCGCTGCCCTTCCCTGGACACGCTCCAGCCCCTCAAGGTCCCCCTTGTCCCGAGGGGCCCAAACCTGAGCCCAGCACTCGAGGTGGGGCCTCCCCAGTGCCGAGCACAGGGGCCCCATCCCTGCCCGGCTCCTGCTGGCCACACCAGTGCTGACACAAGCCCGGGGGCTGGTGGCCTCCTTGGCCACCCGGACACTGCTGGCTCATGCCCAGCCGGCTGTCAGCCAGCACCCCCAGGGCCTTCTCCGCCGGGCACTTCCCAGCCCCTCTGCCCCAGGCCTGGGGTGTGGCCTGGGGTTGGTGTGACCCAAGGGCAGGACCCGGCCCTGGGCCTTGTTAAACCTCATACACTTGGCCTCGGCCCATCGATGCAGCCTGTGCAGTTCCTCTGCAGAGCCTTCCTGCCCTCGAGCAGATCAACACTCCCGCCCAGCTTGGTGTCATCTGCAAACTCACTGAGGGTGCCCTCGATCCCCTCGTCCAGATCATCAATGAAGAGATTAAACAAGGCTGGCCCCAACACTGAGCCCTGGGGAACCCCACTTGTGACCTGCCCCCAGCTAGATTTAACTCCCTTCACCACAACTCTCTGGGCTCGGCCATCCAGCCAGATTTTTACCCAGCGAAGAGCACACCCATCCAAGCCATGAGCCGCCAGCTTCTCTAGGAGGATGCTGTGGGAGACAGTGTCAAAGGCTTTGCTGAAGTCCAGGTAGACAATGTCCACAGCCTTTCCCTCACCCACTAGGCAGGTCACCTTGTCATAGAAGGAGATCAGGTTAGTCAAGCAGGACCTGCCTTTCATGAAGCCATGCTGGCTGGGCCTGATCACCTGGTTATCCTGCAAGTGCTGCGTCATGGCACGCAAGATGATCTGCCCCGTAACCTTCCCTGGCCCTGACGTCAGGCTGACTGGCCTGTAGTTCCCCAGATCCTCCTTCCCAGCCCTTCTTGTAGATGGGCGTCCAGTCCATCTACGTTTGCTCACCTCCAGTCAACTGGGACCTCTCCAGTTAGCCAGGACTGCTGAAAAATGATGGGAAGTGGCTTGGTGAGCACTCCCGCCAGCTTCCTCGGTACCCTTGGGTTGATCCCACCCAGCCCCACAGACTTGTGTGTGTCTAAGTGCTGTAGCAGGTCGCTCATCATTTCCCCTTGGATTATGGGGGCTCCATTCTGCTCCCCGTCCCTGTCTCCCAGCTCAGGGGGCTGGGTACCCAGAGAACAACTGGTCTTACTATCAAAGACTGAGGCAAAGAAGGTGTTAATTATCTCATCTTTCTCCTCATCCTTTGTCACTATGTTTCCCCCTGCATCCAATAAAGGACGGAGATTCTCCTCAGCTCTCCTTTTGCTGCTAATGTATTTATAGAAACATTTTTATTGTCTTTTATGGCAGTAGCCAGATTTAGATCTAGTTGGGCTTTGGCCCTTCTAATTTTCTCCCTGTATAACCTCACAACATCCCTGTAGTCCTCCCATGTTGCCTGCCCCTTCTTCAAAAGGTCATAAACTCTCCTTTTTTCCCTGAGTTCCAGCCAAAGCTCTCTCTGTTCAGCCATGCCAGTCACCTTCCCGCCGGCTCGTCTTTCGGCTCACGGGGATGGCCTCCTCCTGCACCTTTAAGATCCCCTTCTTGAAGAATGTCCAGCTTTCCTGGACTCCTTTGCCGATCAGGGCTGCCTCCCAGGGGGCTGTCGATCACTGCCCTAAACAGGCCAACGGCTGCCCTCCGGAATTCCAGCGTGGCAGTTCTGCTGCCCCGCTCCTTACTTCTCCAAGAACTGAAAACCCTATCATTTCACGACCGCTGAGCCCAAGACAGCCTCCAGCCGTCACATCACCCACACGTCCTTCTCTGTTCGCAAACACAGGTCCAGTGGGCACCTTCCCTAGCCGGCTCCCTCACCAGCTGCGTCAGGAAGGTCTCTCCCACCCGCTCCAGGAGCCTCCTAGACTGTTTCCCCTCTGCTGTATTTTATTTCCAGCAGACATCTTATAAGCTGAAGTCCCCCATGAGAACAAGGGCTAGCAGTTACGAGAGTTCTCCCAGCTGCGTACAGAATATTTTGTCTGCCTCTTCATCCTGGTAGGGTGGCCTATAACAGCCTCCCACCACGATATCTGCCTTGTTGGCACTTCCTCCTGCTTCTTACCCATCAACACGCAACCCTATCATCACCATCATTAAGCTCTAGACAATCAAAACACTCCCTGACGTACAGGGCTACCCCACTGCCTCTCCTTCCTTGCCTATCCCTTCTGGAGAGTTTATAGCCATCCATTGCAGCACTCTGGTTGTGCGAGTCATCCCACTGTATTTTCATTATCGCAACTATACCACAATTTTCCTGCTGCACGATGACTTCCAGCTCCTCCTGTTTGTTGCCTGCGTTGCGTGCACTGGTGTAGATGCACTTCAGTTGGGCTGTTGATACTGCCACCTTTTTGGGGCAAGAAGCCCTAATTCCTGCGTGACCATGCTCAGGCACTTCCATGGTTTCTAACACATCCATAACCCTTGCGTCTTTGCTGCTGCATGGATCTCCATCCCCTGCCTCCACTGAGATGACAGTCTGAAGGACCTCGCTAGCACACTGGCCCTCAAACATTGGCATGCCTTCCTCAGGCTTATCTCTAGCGAGCATTTTTTTATCCCCTTCCCACTTCAAATCTAGTTTAAAGCTCTTTCTATGAGCCCTGCTAACTCCTGTGCAAAGACCCTTTTCCCTCTTTGAGACAGGAGTACCCTGTCTGTTGCCAGCAGGCCTGGCATCATGTAGGCCCACCCATGATCAAAATAAGCCCCAAATTCTGCTGATGACAGCAGGCTTGGAGCCACGTGTTGATCTTCTGGGTCATCCTGTTTCTTCCCTCATCATTCCCCGCTGGGAGGATAGAGGAGAACACTGCCTGTGCTCCTTATCCCTTAACCAGTCGTCCCTAGGCCCTGAAGTCTCTCTTGATTGCCCTCTGACTTCTTGTTGCAACTTCATTGCTCTCTATCTGAAAAATTAATAATGGATAGTAATCTGAGGGCTGTACCAGCGTAGGAAGATTCCTCTTTGCGTCTTTTACCAGGAAGGCAGCAGACTTCCCTAAGAAGTGGGTCCAGTCTGCATATCGGGCTTTCTGCTCCCTTCAGAAGGGAGTCTCCTATGACAATGACCTGTCTTTTTTTCTTTATGGAAGCATTTTTGACACAGGGTGTAGGCTGACTTAACCTTGGCGACACCTCCAACCTAGATGAACCATCATCCTCGTCATTGTTCGGTCCCACTTGCAGAGTCTCATGCCTATTACGCAAGGGGACCAGGGCAGGTGGGGTAGTCACGGAGGAGACGCACCTGCCATGCTGGGCAGGAACTTAGAATCACAGAATCATTAAGGTTGGAAAAGACCTCTAGGATCAAGTCCGACCCCCAAACCCAACACCCCCAGGCCTCCTAAACCATGTCCCCAAGTGACACATCTGCACAGTTTCTGAGCACCCCCAGGGACGGTGACTCCCCCACCTCTCTGGGCAGCCTGTGCCAGGGCCTGACCGCTCTGGCAGGGAAGGCATTTTCCCAATATCCAACCTAAACCTCCCCTGACGCAGCTTGAGGCCGTTTCCTCTCGTCCTGTCACTGGTGACTTGGGAGAAGAGACCAGCCCCCCCCTCACTCCAGCCCCTCTCAGGCAGCTGCAGAGAGTGAGAAGGGCTCCCCTCAGCCCCCTCTTCTCCAGGCTAAACCCCCCCAGCCCCCCTCAGCTGCCCCCCAGCACACTTGTGCTCCAGACCCTGCCCCAGCCCCGCTGCCCTTCCCTGGACACGCTCCAGCAACTTGCTGCCATTCCCCCTGTCCCTTAAGTCACTGTGTTCAGCCAGGCGGAGAGACGACAGGGAATCCTCTGTATCACGCATCCTCTCGCTATCACCCCCCACATCCCCGCCTGCACCATTAATCCTGCACGAGGTCAGCCTGTGCTCCCGTTACTTGAGCTGCCACATGATCCGTCCCCCGAGCATCACTCCCTCGGGAGAAGGTTGATGGATGCAGAGCAGTAATGAGACCCACTCTGCACTGGGTTCATCTCACAGCCAAAATTATTAAAAAGCCCTCCCCAGCACCTTCTATTTCCAGCATTACCTAATGAGCTGACATCTAATCACTCTGATGCACCAACCTTAGGGGCACAGCCTTGCCCGGGCAGCAGCACAGCTGAAACCTCCCAGTGATGCCACCACCAAAGGGTGCACCACCCCGTGGCCCCTGTCTGGCCTCAGTATCTAACAACTTCTGGATGGGAATTAGCTACAAAATGCTAAACCCAGGCATTTTCCCCCCTTAAAATGGGGGCTGCTGTTAGTGTGTCCCCCTCCCTTTGAAATTAATAATATAAAATTAAGGGAAAATGAGGTGGTGGTGGTGACGCCATCTAGCCCAGGTTTCCTTGGAGGGCATCCTGCTGATTAGTTTGATCACCTTGCTAACATGATATTAGATGAAAAATGATTCTGTTCAGACCATAGAAATAGCATCTCTGCCTGGCTTCTCGCTGTCAGAATGACGCGGCGGAGCCCAACCACAAGCCAGGGCACTGGCAGCGGACACAGCCCACCTCTGCCCCTCCTGAAGAGCAGCT
This sequence comes from Phalacrocorax aristotelis, assembly GCF_949628215.1. Taxonomy (NCBI): domain Eukaryota; kingdom Metazoa; phylum Chordata; class Aves; order Suliformes; family Phalacrocoracidae; genus Phalacrocorax; species Phalacrocorax aristotelis. The sequence continues at coordinate 2,722,514 of NC_134294.1, forward strand.
CCTTCTGGCTCCCATCCTCTTGTAAGTACTTCTTTTGCCCTATGCAATACAGATTTTCATGCCAGGAACAGAATCAGAGCTGATTTTATCACTTACTGCATCATATATTTATTTTCTAACGTGGGGAAAGGTGTTCTCGGGGGGCACAGCTCAAGCCTTGGTGATGCCCCATGCAAGAAGAGTGAGTACCCCCATCCTGCCCTGTTAATATTCACTTAATTTCTCCTGTTTCTCCATCCCAACCGTGAAATTCAATATTGTCACCATGACTAACCCATAAAATCGGTCAGCCCTGTGCAGGAACTGCAGCGCCGCTCCTTGCTTTGTAATTAAATAGGCGCGCGCACTCCCCGGGCGCAGCCGTCACTGTCTGCAGAGAAGGTCTTGCCATTGAAGATGTCAACGTCACGCGGCATCAGACAGCACCAGCACTTGCTCCTGGGCGTGCGGAGGTACGGTGCAGGCAGGAAATTCAAGCGCAATGTCAAATTTCAGGAAAAAATTAGGTGAAGCATTTGCCTCGGGGGAATTTACCTGGAAACACCCTGCTACAAGGCCAAGGGCTTTCCAAAGCAGACCCACCCATGGTCATGACAAGGTGATCAATCACTCCTGCTGTGAGTTTAAGGTGGGTCTTCGAAGCAGCGCAGTGGGGTTTCTGCACAGAGCCCCATCTCCTTTTGGCAGAGAGGGCTTCTTTGGCTGGGTCCATGGCTGGGACACCCACCTGCCGGGACACCCACCTGCCCGTTTCTTTGTACCCACCCGCTCCCTGCAGCCAGCCGGGGTGCTGAGGGTTTCTGCGGGAGGCTTGTCCCAGCCCAACTGCCGTCCCCGGTGGGGTCACAGCTCTGAGCCGCTGGTTTGGGAGGGAGGAGACGAGGCTACAACCCATTTGTGGAGCAGACGCGAAGTCGGTTCACGCTTCCCTGAGCAGCGGGGAAAGCCAGCCCGAGGTCTCCACCTTGGCACTCAAAAAGGAAAGAGAAACCAGGTTTGCTCTCTGCGTGATAATCCCGCAGGCGAGCTCCAGCATATTGGATAAGCCTTCCCAGAAACGGTGTTTCTGCCATTAGCCCACACGCTCATAGGTGTCACCCGGCCAAGAGGCTCCTCGAGTCCTCCAGGCGCTCGGGCACAGTCCCTTCCCGCAGCAGGACCCAGCAGTAATAAAGCTGTCTGCAACTTCTCCTGTGGGAGATTTCCACTTTGGAAATCCAGACCACATCCATCCCTTTCCAGCTGGGGCTGCGGAAAATATAATTTTGCTAACACTGTACGCATGATCCCGAGTCCCAGCCCCTGCAAAGGAGGAGAGGGTGGTAGGATGTAGTGCTACAGGATTTTATTTGGATGTTAATTGATTAAAAAACAAAAGCGCAAGAGACGGAATTAGCCCACAAAAAGGAGCAATAAGGATGCAGAAAGCACATGCTGCCAGGGATGCAGAAACTGCTCAAGTTACTCCCTCAGAGCATCTTTTGCCACTCCAGATCCCTGCTCCCCCTCCCCCGCAGCAGGGGCTTGTTGGCACGGCACAGGGAAGGCGCTGCACAGGCTTACCACCAGCTTTACCCCTGTACTACGTGCTGTTGGAAAGGGCTGGAAATGCATTGCCGAGGAGGGATGACGGACCCACCCTCCTCCATCCAGCTTGTCACAAACCAAACCCTGCGCGGCCGTGCAAAACGAAGGCTGTGAAAACTGCTGGAACCCCCGAAAGTAAACCCTGCCAGCAAATCCCCTCCACTTCCCCCTGCGTTAAGGCCTGGTGAGCCAATATCTATCTGAACCGCCTGTGTCGCACTTCCAGGCTCAGAGCCAGCAGCGCTGACAGATTTCCATATAATTTATCCGCTAATGACATTACGCGTGACCCAACGCGGGTCACGCGCCGCGGCAGGGGCAGGGACGGCGATGCTGCGGGGCGCGGGGCACCCGTTAGCGAGGACCGTGGGGCTTTGCAGCGATGCATGCTGCGAGGTGGGAGGTGATCTTGGGAGACGCTCTCTGGCTGCGGGACGCGACCAACACAAACCCCAGACCTACAGGACGGCCCAGCCAGGCCTCCCCAAGCTCCTTGCGCTGCCTTATCGTGCAGCTCCTTAATATAGAGCCATTATTTCCCCAAATGCCTCTACGAGCCGATACGTTTCTCCTGGCAGAACCATTCACCAGGCACAGCTATTGCCATTTTTCCTCCCCTTTTGGCTACGTTTCTTTACGGACAATTTTTCACGGAAAGGAAAAAGGATATTTTTCCTCCCTCCAGCTGCCGATTCCGTTTCCACGTTACTCGTCCCTGTATCCGCCGCCGTGCTAAGCCTGCTCTGCTGCCCAGCGCCTCCAGCCCAGCTTGTGGGGCCGGATCCAGCACGGCGAGCTTTTCCAAATTACGCAAAAGTTTTCCAATATTGCCAGGGAGGGAAGGAGCATTGATTTTAAAAGGCTTCTTGTTACGTCCCTTTCCAAGTGCAAGCTGAGATTCCCTCTTCCTCGCCATCACACCTGCAGAGAAGTCCTGGAAAACCAATCCCAGTGGCTCGTATGGCAGCCAATAAAAGCCCAATAAAAAACCACAATATTATGTTCCTTAAATACTCAAAATTCTCAAACCAAACTCACTTTTTCTCTGTATTATCCTCCACTGAAGCATGACCTCACTTAATGACTTATTATTCTTGATTTTTTTCAAACAGTCTTAAAATAGTTCTGCTTTTCTGTATTTTGCATTTATCAGCACTTCCCCCTCTCTGTCCGCCCAGAGCAAATATTCTCTAATTAAGGTTTTTCTTCTCCAATTACGGTTTTATAAACCCAGAGCATTTCCTGCTGCCGGAGCCTGCACCGGTGGCATGTGGGGGGGGCGAGACTTTGAAGATATCTTGGCTGTTGCTAATTTATAGACATGCTTTTGCAAATCAGCGAGAGATAAAACAAAAAGCATGTAGACTGAGGTAGTTTTTATTTCCTTTTGCCAAAATCCTCCAACCAAATACAGACTCAGCCCAATTCCCTGCCCGCCCAGCGCATCCCATCATCCTGGGCGGGGGGAGATGCGGTGGGCTGGTGCTCTCCCCCGCCGCTGCTCAGCCTCTGAGCCTGAGAACTTTTGACAGCCTCTCTTTATAATCCACAAACACGAGCTGACAAGTGGAAGTTACACGCGATATGCTGGGGATTTGAGATGATATTTAGAGCTGCGGTGCTGCCAGGGTTTGACGCACGGGAGCTTTCCCCTGCTCAGGACCATCCCCTGGCTCTGGCTAACAAACCATCCTGCCTGGACTTATGGCCAGCTTGGTTTTGGGTAGGAAAAGCTGCAATATTGCATTTTGCCCTGCATACCCCACTCCCGGGGCTTGCAGCGAGCTCACCGTGCAGCCACTGGTGAGGGAGGGAGAGCCCGGTCCCACCCACCGTGGGAAAACACCCAAATCAATGCATGAAGAGAAGAGCAGAACCTGCCCATCACCTGGAGCCCCAGCCTCTGCTTTCTGCAGTGCTTCCGATAACTCCACATGGGATAAGGAAAATTGCACTCACCAGGAAACTTGCTACTTCCCTCCTAAAAGAGTCCGAGAGGCTCAAATCCAACCTGCCCCCACCTCACAAGCGTTTCCAGCTGCATTTCAGCTGCTCTCCTGGCTCTGCTCTATAGCCATGGAGGAATTACTTTGCAATGCAGCAAATGTCCCCCACACCCCGTTTCCCAGCCCGATGCTGCACCCTGGCCCGCCCCGGCTCTGCGCTGCTGGGGCAGGGCAATGCGGGGGTCTTGGGGAGCACTGCCCTGCGATCAACCCCCTCCCACGTGCACAGGGCGAACGCGTACCGCCTAGTCCAAATAAAAGGGGCAGCTTTTCCTTTCATCATTAATTAACTTCTTGACACTTTAGAGGCCTGGGGAGAGGTGCATGAGAAGAGGGAGGCGCAGCCCTTACCCTGCAGAGCCTCCTTGGCGCGCGCCAGCTCCTGCTCCTTCTGCGCCAGCTGCACCTTCAGCTCGGTGGCCGAGAGCACCTCCGGCGACTTGCTGCCGTGCGTCTCCTCCAGGTCTTTCGTCAGCATTTCCTTCATTTGCCGGAGCAGGTGAACCTCCTCCTGCAGCTGGGCCACCTCCTCCCGCAGCAGCGCTGGAGGAAGAGGAGACACAATGCGAGGAAGTGACTGATGGCTCCCGGCACGGCCCCGCGTCCCCGCTGCAACCTCAAACCCCGGGGAAATGTTAGCGGGGTGACCCCACCCCCCCGCTTACAAAACCGCTCTGCACAGCCCAAAACCCGCAGCGGCGCCCTCAGTGCCCCACGACCAGAGGAGGAGGGATGCGATGGGGAGGCACTGGGTGGGGAGGGGGAGCCTCCGCTGCGTACCGGGTTTAGTTTTTGCATTAAAATATTAAAAATAAATGTATAATAATAATAATAAGCAACCAAGGACCAGCTCCCCATCCAAACCCCTCACTGACAGGGTGCTCATATGGCCAGTGTCCAACAGAGGCTGCCGGGCTCCACTATGCCCCGTACGATACGCTTCAGCTCTGCCTCCAGCCACCCACACGTTCAGGGCGTACTCAACAAAATTTAGCAAAACCGCTCTGAGACTAGAAAGGGGAAGACGGCGCTTTGACCTGCAGACCTGGTCTTGATTTTTTCAGACTTATGCCTGGTGACTGCCGTGCCCCTCAAAGCAGCTGCATTGCAGGAGCATCCCGGCTCACCCCAGCTTGGGTCCTCTCTGCAATGGCATCAGGGGAAGCTCCAGCGACCTTGTTTCCTACCTCTGCTCAGCATAATAAAGTGCTTTTCTGCTATTTCCACATTGCACCCATGGCCCTCGTCTCCCCTCACAATCCCCTTCCTGCAAAACACTTTCTGGTCGTGCACTGCCACTGCAATTCCCTGCACGAGCCAGACATCGTGATCCATAATGACTTGTGCAAGCGCGCAAGCCATTTGATTTTGCTTTTCCCCCTCCTTTGAGAACATGCGGGGAAAACCCATTGCTCATCCAAAGGGGTTTATTGCTTTCTCGGGTTTGCACCACGCCCCCGGATGTGGGATAAAAAAGGAAATAAATCCCTCAGCACACACATTACAGTTACCAGAAAAGTAAAATAGAACTAAAAACTAGATGCCCCTCTCCAAGCTACTGCAGTTGGGTCCTTTCCCCACCACCACCATGTATCAGCCAGCCTGGGGGGCACCAGCTGGGTGTGAAACATAGTGGGGTTTCCCCTTATTTTTGCCGAGCTCCCTCCGCACGTGCACCGGGCCGTTTCCTTTCCGCCACCGTTTGCGAAGCGAGGCAGGGAGGGGACGCCGGCGGCAGGACGGGGAGAGGCGGCTCCCCCCGGCCCGGCCAGCAGCTGCGCCAGGGAAGCATAAAATCTGGTTTGCATACTTGAAATGCTTCCCGTATGAAAACTGGCAAGGCCCCATTCTGTAAATTATTTAGCAATAAAGTCACTAACAAGGAACAGCCGAGCTCCGGGCTGGGGATTTCGGTGCGGTCCAAAGTGCTTTCTTGAAATCCAGGCAAAAAGCAAGAACCAAGATGCTGCCAAGGCCAAAGGCATCTCCCCTTTCCCTGGGGGCTGCAGAAATGCAGCTCTTCCCCTCCAGCCTTTGGGAAACCGGGGAGGGGGATGCAAGGGACGCGTACATCGTGTAATATTTACTGTGCAAAACCCACCCAGCGCCTTCCCTGGCCATGGAAAGGCCCGCGCGACCCCAGAAAACACCCGTGGCTGCCGCTAATTACCCATTTTTCCCCACTGATAATTCATCTGCACCTTTGATTGCAAGCTGCTTCGCTCAGGAGACACGGCAGGCTATTCCCTGGCAAATGATTAA